>NC_065593.1:50507625-50818885 GCF_024542745.1 Macaca thibetana thibetana | reverse complement strand
TGTCTCTCTGTGCTCTAGTCTGAAGGCATCAGCCTGCAGGCCATGTCCTGCTCCGAGGAGCTGCAGTGCTGCCAGTCGGAGATCCTGGAGCTGAGATGCACGGTGAATGCCCTGGAGGTGGAGCGCCAAGCCCAGCACACCTTGGTATGTGTCCTTCACCCTCACTGCACTGCAAATGCCCCGTGCCATGGCCTAGTAGCCTTTTATTTTGGAGGTCTCACCGCCCAGGTTTCTCCCACCTGTTATCACCATCAAAATTTGGGGCATGTAGCAGTTTCCCTGGGGGCCTTGCACATTTTATCCCCTTATTTCCCACTACAGAAGGACTGTCTGCAGAACTCCCTGTGTGAAGCTGAGGACCGCTTCGGCACGGAGCTGGCCCAGATGCAGAGCCTCATCAGCAACGTGGAGGAGCAGCTGTCTGAGATCCGGGCTGACCTGGAGCGGCAGAACCAGGAGTACCAGGTGCTGCTGGACGTGAAGGCCCGGCTAGAGAATGAGATTGCCACGTACCGGAACCTTCTGGAGAGCGAGGACTGCAAGTACGTGTGATCTGGGCAATTCCTAAACCACACACATGACTATCAGGCAATTCCTCAGAGGTGATGGAAGTGCTTGCCGAAGATATCATCTTAATAAACAAGCCTTCCTGTGCTTTCCTGCTCAGTGACTCATTAACCTCTCCTGGTCTGTGCAGACTGGATTATTGAGAAAGTGTTCTCTAAATGGTAGCCAGGTCCCTAAACCAAGTCTTCCCCAAGGACTCCTGGATGTGGAAAGACACAGATGAAAGAACTGTTGGTATAGATTCTCTGGTCTGTGTGCCTTGTTGGTGGCAGGCCCAGCCTTCACCTGGTCTTACCCTTGTCCATCAATCACTGAAACATCTTTCTAATGTAACTCTTTTTCTTTCTCTCCCTGCAGACTCCCCTGCAATCCCTGCTCCACGCCTGCCTCCTGTACTTCTTGTCCAAGCTGTGGCCCTGTCACCGGTGGGTCTGCCTCTGGCCATGGAGCCAGCATGGGGAGATGATTCTGAAGGCCCGAAGTTCCTGTGCAGGAGGTTGAGGCTGGTTGCACTGGGGTCAGGAGTGCCTTCACCTTGCTCAGTCTTCCTTCCAGAAAGACCAGACTCACTGAGGCATTTTCCCTAAATCAACGGGTAGCAGACACTTCCAAGGAGTGTCTCCCTGCCTATGCCTCTAAGCTGTATTTTTTGTTGTTGCTGAAATGTTATAATTATCTTCCACGAAAGTGATTGTTTTTCCCAGTGTCTCTTCTTGGTTCTTTTGGTTCTATTCCAGTGTTTCAGAATCTCCTAAAATGTCACTGGGTTCCCTGCATTAAATGGTCAATAAACCTCTTTCCTGCACCAAGTGCTGTCCCCCTGGTGTTGGTTGTGTGTGAAGTGTCAGAGAGTCCTGGTCGTCAGGTCCTGTGTCCTCACTGGCCCTGACATCTTGCTTCCAGGAGCTCCCTGCGGTGCTCTGGGGCCTCTGGATGAAGGTCCTTTCCTGACATTGGATGTGTATTCACCTTGCCCAGGGATCCCTACAGACTGGTGGAAGGAAGTGATGCTAGTTGCCAAGTTTGAATTCTTTCAAAACAACTCAGAGCTAACATGTCCCTACCATGATTTTGGCATCTTCAGCCTCTTGGTATTTTGTCCAAGAGCAAAATCACATCACTTAGCGTTCTAATCTTGTCAAAGGAAGGTCGTGTTGAGAATTGCCTGGGCCAAGTTGCCAAGTTTTTCCTCTCACTCCAGTTGGCCCCTTTCACGGAGCCATGGAGTTCCCGCCCACTCTCCCAAATGTAGAGGCCCAGACTGGGCACTGGAGACTGGGGTCTTGGTCTTGGGTCACTTCCAGGCTGTAGTTTTCTCTAGAGAGACGCTGCCACTGATATATCTGCTGTCTATTCTGCTGCTGTCTTGGAGGTGCTGGTGGTGAGGGCTGCTGCTGCCATTAGAGCACTCCAACTCCGTGCCTGCCTCTCGGATGTGGCTCTGGCACAGGCCAAGGTGGTTCACAGCCAGACGAGGTTATGAGCAGGTGGAGGAGCAGCCCGGAGAGGCTGCTGCCTCCCGCGCCATGCTAGTCAGTTTACGGCAAGCACCAAGTATGTCCAGAAGAATGAAACTCTTGGGTCTCAGGTCATCCATGTGCCCTGGTGCAAAGAGCAATGAAAAACTGGTCCTTCTTCGTGGTAGCATAGTGTGGTGGAGGTGGATCTTCTCTAGGGTCAGGGAAACTTGGATTCAAATCCCACCTTCGTGACTCTGAAGTGAGATTTGAACCCACCTTGCTGAGTGAAGTTGGCCAGGTCGCTGCACTCTCTTGAGACCTATTCCTCGTTTGTGGAAGTAGGATAGTTGTATTTACCTCTCACTGTGGTTGAGGGGTAATGCATCTAATGTTCCTGGCATCTAGAAGGTGTTCAGTGGATGTTGGTTTATTGAGGCTCCCTGGGAACCAGCAGGTACAGTCTCTTCCTCCCAGAGAGAAAAAGGAGCTGAAGAGATAGTAGCAGAACCCACTCTCAGCATCGGGGCCCTAGATTTCTATGTTGGTGGCTGGGAAGTTTGGTCATACTCCTTGTTCATGTATACGTAGTAATAAAAGTCACCTTCTGTAGTCATGAGGCCTGTTTCTCACTCCAAGTAGCCTAACTGAATCCAAAAAAGCATTCGTTGGGCTGTCAGAGGACAAGACTGTTTGGTGGGCTCTTGTGGGCTCTTCTAACGAGGAACCCACAAGAGTCATGTTTTAAGAAATGGCTGTGACCAACCCTCAGTGTGATGGGGTTGTGGAGATCCGGACTGTCCCCACCTTTCTTGGCCAGGTCACACCCTTGACAAGCTCTACCTGTTAGGTACCATGGCTAGGTGTGGCAGGAGGTGCCACTCAGGTACACAGAAAATGAAGGCTAGAGGCTGGCAGGTGGGTTACCAGCCCGGTCAGGACACCTGGACCCTGGGGGTTTTACTCACATTCATTATCCTAGCCTGAGAGCTCAGGGCTCCCTCTGGTACCAAATCCCAGACATCTCTTCTTGCAAGTGATTCTCCCGACTGGACATTCTATGCCTCTCCGCCTCACATACTCTCACCGACTGGATGGATATAGCCCTGAATGTGGCCCAATAGGCTTTGCTTTGGCCACAATAATTGCAGCCAGGTGTCTCTTATTTTCCTCCCCCCGAGGCTTCTGGTTCCTTGGTTGGGGGCCACATCTGGTTCTGAGCCACCTAGTGCTGAGCCCGTCTATCTTCAGTTCACCAATCCTGCACTGCCTGGGCACTGACGTGTGATATTTCTTCCCAGCCTTCGCGTGGTTAACACCAGTTGGGGCTCATGAGGCCCATGCACTTATGTATTGTTTGACACCAAATGCCATTTCTCACAAATTCCAGCAAAGTGGAAAGGAGAAAGGGTGAACAGCTGCAGGCCACTGGGGTGGACACTGCAGTCACCGAGAGAGCTCTGGGGAAGGGCACATTCCTGCCCCCACCACTGTCTACACTGGGAAGCCAAGAAGATCCAAGTGAATTTCTGGACTTTCCTGAACAGGAACATTTTTTATTTGTATAGTTTTTTTGTAGACGATGGTATGTGATACCTGTCAGGTCTCTGAGCCCAAGCCAAGCCATTGCATCCCCTATGACTTGCACATATAAGCCCAGGTGGCCTGAAGTAACCGAAGAATCACAAAAGAAGTGCAAATGCCCTGCCTCGCCTTAACCGATGACATGCCACCACAAAAGAAGTGAAAATGGCCGGTCCTTGCCTTAACTGATGATATTATCTTGTGAAATTTCTTTTCCTGGCTCATCCTGGCTCAAAAAGCTCCCCCACTGAGCACCTTGTGACCCCCACTCCTGCCCGCCAGAGAACAACCCCCCTTTGACTGTAATTTTCCTTTATCTACCCAAATCCT
Organism: Macaca thibetana thibetana; assembly: GCF_024542745.1. NCBI lineage: Eukaryota > Metazoa > Chordata > Mammalia > Primates > Cercopithecidae > Macaca > Macaca thibetana. Next base: position 50,814,947 of record NC_065593.1, on the reverse strand, counting down.
ATAAAACGGCCCCACCCTTATCTCCCTTCGCTGACTCTCTTTTCGGACTCAGCCCACCTGCACCCAGGTGAAATAAACAGCCATGTTGCTCACACAAAGCCTGTTTGGTGGTCTTTTCACATGGATGCGCATGACAATACCTAAGGCTGATGGTGTGTGCCCCATCCTCCTGTCCTTCCTCTCAGCATCTTCTCTTTGTCTTCCTGACCAAGAACAAAATCAATTTCATCTGTTCTCATGGCCACTAATAATCTTTATGAGCTCAGCTTGGTGAACCATTTTTAATTTATCTTTTTTCTTCCTAATTCAGTGTTTCATAACCATGCCTTCCCACTTAATGAATATAAAGATACCTTGCCTTCTCACTTAGTGTTTTAACTTTCAAAAACGTAAATACCAAACTCATATCATGACTAAAAGACAGCTCATTTCAAATACAGGTTATGCTTGTTTTCAAATGACACTTCCTCTAACTAAAATAGCTTCCCTGCCATCTGTTTTAGAGATTCCAAACATTGCATCCCCACTGGGGGTTGGGGGTGATACACAGACTCTCCCAGTTAGAATCACTGTTCCTATTCAGGTACGAGCCCCTGGGCTAAGCCTACCTGCTTTACCTGCCTGCCAGGTGTAAATATGTTTTAGCATCTGAGGAGGAGCATTTCTCAGTGACCCAGGACCCCCTAGAGGCCAGTCCCAGGTAGCTACATGTCACACTTATCCTCTCCAAACCTGAATGCAGCTTCTCCCGCTCCAGCCAGCTCTTTCCTTTGACTTCTTAGCTTCCTTGACGCACACAATTGTCCTAGGAACTTGGGGGTGACCTTGGGGCCACTTTCGGCTTCTCTTCTTCCTTTGACCCCATGTACAGTAAGTTGCCCTGTCTTGTGAGTCCTTTTGCAGCATCTATGTCCTCTGTGCCTTCCTTTCCATCAGCACTGCTGGTGACTGGTTTTGGCATCCATCACATCCTGCCTGGATTCTTGGAAGAGCCCCCTCCTGCCCTCTCTCTTCTGTGCCGGATTTGTTCTGCACATACCACCAGCCCGTCACTCTTTTGTGTTCTATTTATTGAGTAAATACTATGTACAAGACACTGTATTACGTGCTGGAGGGCACACGAAATGGAGACTGAGTGTTCCCACTCTAGGGTGCACACTGGGCATGTAAAAAAAAAAATGGGGCCGGGCGCAGTGGCTCATGCCTGTAATCCCAGCACTTTGGGAGGCCGAGGCGGGTGGATCACCTGAGGTCAGGAGTTTGAGACCAGCCTGACTAACATGGTGAAACTTCGTCTCTACTAAAAATAAAAAATCAGCCGAGCATGGTGGCGCATGCCTATAATCCCAGCTACGTCGGAGGCTGAGGCAGGAGAATCACTTGAACCCAGGAGGTGGAGGTTGTAGTGAGCCGAGATCGCACCACTGCACTCCAGCCTGGGCGACAGAGCGATACTCCATCTAAAAACAAAACAAAACAAAACAAACAAACAAACAAAGAAAATGAAATGTCAGGGCTTTCTAAATTTATTATGCCAAGGTGAAAATTAAGCCTGGGAAACTGGGTCATGCCATAGAGCTGTTTTTCTTCTCTCCTGCAAGGACTGTTGCTTCCTGACTTGTGTGTTGACATGTTGCACAGTAACCAGACTCCCTTGTTTGTATTCAAACCTGGAGTAAATGACATTGGAGAAGGAGGCCCTTGTGACTGCTGCCTCTTTACAACAGAATGTTAAGCATCCCCACGAGAGTGTAATCAACAGCAGTCAATCAGATCTTACATCTGTACATTAGCCTTTGTATGGAAAACGTTGTAATTCTGTTCGGCACCTCTATTTCTGCCTATATAAATGATCTTCACTTTCCCCCCGCACTGGGAGTACTGATTGCCATTCTTCGGTGTTCGTGTGTCCCCAGAAGACGGCTCTCACGTGCCATGTTTGCAAAAACTCTTTTAACCAGATCCTGAGCCTTTTGATTATTTTAGGTTGACAGACACTGGATTAATCTTCTAAAATTTCTGCTTTCTCTCTTTCATCTGCTCGAAAACCTCCAGAGGACTCTGTTCTGTCTCTAGCTCTTTAGGTGAGTTGTGTGGTTCAGAGCGGGAATCTCATAGCTATTTGTTGAATAAATCCAGCTGGACAGTTGGCGTCTAGGAGTGCTGGCCTGTGGTTCAGTCCAGACTCCACTATCTGCCCCTTTCTGGGTCACTGGGCAGAGCAGAAAGCACTTGGACTTCAGGCTCAGGCAGACCTGGGCTGACATTTCAAGGCCCATATTTTCATTCCAACTTTGTGAGCTCTGATAACTTCCCTAACTGCTCTGAGCTTTGTTTTCTTCACTCTACAGTGGGATACTTGTAACTGCTTTGTAGTGTGGTTATAAGGATGAAAAGACACGACGATATGGGAAGCACATAGTATAATATTTGGTGGCACATAGTAGGTGGTCAAATAACATAGTAGGTGGCACATAGTAGGTGTCTATCTAATTTGGGCATATAGATTTGTGTGTGTGTGAGAGAGAATTAAGTAAAATATTGTATACCAAGTGCCAAGCTTGGTTCTCTGCACATAATAGATGTCAATAAATATTACTTCATGTGACCTTTCTCTGTCCTCTGCAAACATTGTTTTTCACATGGACTGGCCTCTTCCCCACAGGCATAAGCAACACAGTGTTCATATTTTCCTTCTTGTCTCTCCTCTCTCCTTCATCCTAGATATCCTCCTAAAACAAACCTCCGCAAAGAAGGGCGAACTAGGAAAACAAACAACTTGCTTCTTACGTTGGAGAAAACTGCATGCTAACTGATTTGAAGTACAGTAATCCAAACACGGGCTCCTCTTGAATTCATCAAATCCTGTTTTGTGACCCGGTGCTTCATTTACCTAGGATGAAGTCACCACAAAGCTTGTCTATTGCTATGGAGCGGTGGTTCCGTCTTCCAAGGGTGGTCCCCAGACGAGCAGCATCAGTGTCACATGGGAACTTGTTAGAAATGCAGACTCCCCGGCCCGACCCCAGGCCACTTGAATCAGAAACTATGGAGTGGGGCCTGGAAATCTGCATTTTTGCAAGCCCTCTGGGGGTTGCTGGTTAAAGTTTGACAACCGCTGGTGGAGATGTTACGAAAATAGAAGCAGACAATATTTTTAGCATAGAGGTGTACAAACTTCAGTCTTACAGGTTTTAGAAATGCAATTTGGCTCTTTGGGTTGACGTTTTGTGTCATTCAAACTCATTTCTTTGGGGATCCAGCACTTGGGACAGGCCGGTTGTTGGCTGTTGCATTTCTGAAGTTGTACCCAGTTCTCCTGAGCCCACTTCTGTTTCTGAGCGTTTTCTTGTGTTTATCTCTTTTTTTTTGTCACCCAGTCTGGAGTGCAGTGGCGCGATCTCGGTTCACTCCAACCTCCGCCTCCCGGGTTCAAGCAATTCTCCTGCCTCAGCCTCCCAACTAGCTGGGACTACAGGCGCCCGCCACCACACCCAGCTAATTTTTGTATTTTTAGTAGAGATGGGGTTTCACCATGTTGGCCAGGATGGTCTCAATCTCTTGATCTCATGATCCGCTCGCCTCAGCTTCCCAAAGTGCTAGGATTACAGGCATGAGCCACCTTGCCTGGCCTGTTCATCCTCTTTTTCTGGAAAACTGTCTCCCACTTTCCTGCCCATCCAAGTCTTCCCAATCTTAAGTTCCAGACAAAGTCTCTTTGATGGCCCCTCTATATCTCTAAGGCCCAGTCACTTACCCCTCCACTGAGTTACGTGACCTCTTTTTCTGCTCTCAGCTTTTTGAGGGTGGAAATTTCTCCTTTCATCTCTGCATTCCCCATCCCCTTGAGAAGGGCTTTGGTATAACAGGAGTTCAGGAATATCAGACACTTAGAGTAAGTCACCAGGACAAGGTAAGCCATGCCTTGGAGAATATCACCCACATCTGTATAGAGTTACAGGGAAGGGTCCCCATGGGTCTCATTGACTGTATATGGGACCAAGTGGTGGCTGACTGATTGTCATGGCTGAACAGCCAGTGGGACCAGCATGGTTTACACGAAACTCCTGGGCAAGAAGATTTTCTGGCCATCTACTGGCTGCCTTTCAATCTAAACTCATCAGAAATCCCACTGTACAGCCCCCACTTAAGAGTGATAGGAACTGTTACATCACGGAGCGTGTCCAGAGGAATATTCCTGGGGTGGCAAGGGGATCTAGAACCATGCTGAATGCAGAACCATGAGTGAGAAATCTCACATCTGCCACAAAGAACTGAGAATGTGACAGAATGATTAGATTTATCCTGTATGGGACACCTTGGGGAGAACTGGAGAGTAAATGAACTACAGGGCCAACTCTCTGACTTACTTGCCAATATATTGCCAGCCTCTGGCTCAGTCCCTGGCTGGCACAGAGTAGGTACTCAATAAATGTTTGTTGAATGAATGAATGAATGACCCAAAGAAAGCTACAGGGAGAGGTAACACAAAGGTAGATTTGTGAAGACTTTCTAACAATTCTCTATAATGTGAGTGCCTTAAGGCTGAGCTAGCTGCTGTTAATTTTCTGGATACCAGTGTCTTGCACAAAGCGTGGGAAGCTGCTTGTAAGCCACAGGAACTGATGGTGTGAGCTCTCCTGGAAAATGGTGGACTGGATGACTAGTTAGAGGAAGGCCATTAAAGGGGATTTAATGCAAACGGGTACTAGACTAGAGGATCCTGAAGTCCCTTTCGTCCTGGAGATGCTATGTTTTAGGGCCAGCTGAAGCACACACTTGCTGCTTCAAGGGCCCTCGTGGTGAATTCATTCATCTTAGGAATGGGGTCAAAGTAGCATCTTTGTTAGCATAGACTGGAAGCTGGCTAGCTGCCCTTTTCCAGGGTTTATTGAACAAATGGTCACTGGCTTGTTTTAGAAATAAGGGAGGCTATAAAGCTTCTGATGCTCTGAGTGTGTCTGAAGATTAAGGAAATTTAAATTTTGTTCTAGAGTCTCCCAAGCAATGGACAATCAAGGTAGGTGCATTTCAAAGAAATGCAAAAATATTTCAAAAGATGAAAGATCAAAGTTCTTTAGTATGTATCTTCTGTAAACAAGGGTGATGAGGGACTCAATCTGGTGAGAGGGTCAATAGAAAGGAAAGAGGCCTGGGAAGGTGGGTGAGGCCCTGAGAACAGACACCATAAAGTGTTAATCACTGCCTGCCTTAATTAGCCTGTAGACTCCAGTACACAGAAGCATAATTTTATTTCCTGAAAATTGCAAACCATCAGTTTTATTATGAGCCTTTTTTTTCTCACTCCCCAAACTGCTTATCTGTTTCACGTATGCACAGGGAAAGTCTTAATTGCTAACATCTGTTTTATAGGTTGTGTATTGATTTTAATTCAGTTCAAAATACTTAAAATTTTTTTTATTTGATTTCTTCTTTAACCCAAGGAGTATTAAAAAGTGTGTTAGTTTTCACAAACCAAGATCAATTTGGAACTTAGGTTTCACTTTCAGTTTTCTAACAATTTGTATGAAGGAACTTTCCACCTTTTTCTGCCACTTTCCTTCAAAAGGAACCTGGCTATTTATTTTTCCTTATACTTGAAAGTCATCTTCCAGGGCAGATCCCTACCTTTCACTCACCTTTACCTCAAGACCATGGTCCTGGCATTCAAGGCTTTTCATAACCTGGACTCAATGCAACTTTCCAGGGCTTGGGGATAATGTCTCCATTATAAACACCAACACAACTAGACTATTTTCCATTTTCCAAATGTTTGATTGTGTTTATTTTGTTCTCTCTGAGAGAAACTCACTCCCCAACGCTTTATGGAAAATATAATTCAATACACATTTGGAAAATCCCCTACTCCATGAAGTCTTTTTCTGGTCTCTCAGTGAGCTCTCTTCCACCTCAAAATCTTTGCAGCTCTTTTTAAAAAAATACCTCCTTTTACTGTCTTCATAATATCAAGATCATTTACTTTCTTATCTCTCTTATTGAAATCTAAAATCCCCTTCTTACAAGACAGCCTAGATGTGTGTTTGTCCCACACTGGGCACTCTATAAATATCTATCAAAACAAACAAATCATGATTTTTCCCTTTCTGCAATGTGCCTGATTGACTGATATTTTAGGTTTTGCTGCAGTGGGAACAGTCAGAGGTAGGAAAAGAATGTGGGAGTGAGAGAGACTTGCAGGAAATTTTAGGAGTCTTTAGTTCTTGATTATTTCATACACATAAGCTGACAGAAGGGAAAGATTCCACAGCCACAGAAAGTGGGCTGCTTGAAGAAGACCTTGTTTTCTCCGTTTTCCAGGACCCTGCAGTGATGGGAAGCAAGAGGTTAGGGCCTCTTTCATGAGCTCATTAACTCTTTATAGGAAACAAAAACCACTGACTAATAGAGTGATTGTATAACAATTGACATAAATATTAATGAGGAAAATGCCAGTTTTCTTGCACCAACACCCACTAAGCCTTATATAAGGTCTTCAGGAGGAGGAAGATTTTGGTTTCAAGCAGATCCAACTGTGGGCAAAGCAGGATCTCGCCTTTTAGCACCATGACTTCTGACCATTGCAGTTCCCTCCTCAGCAAGCAGGTTTCAGAGGCCAACGCTGCCTCCCTGTGCCTCTTGGCTAATGTGGCACATGCCAACCAAGTCCGCGTGGGGTCGACTCCCCTGGACCGCCCCAGCCTCTGTCTGCCCCCAACCTGCCACACCGCTTGTCCCTTGCCAGGGACCCGCCACATTCCTGGCAACATTGGAATCTGTGGGGCCTACAGCGAAAACACCCTGAATGGACACGAGAAGGAGACTATGCAGTTCCTGAATGACCGCCTGGCCAACTACCTGGAGAAAGTGCGCCAGCTGGAGCGGGACAATGCAGAACTGGAGACCAAACTCCGTGAGAGGAGCAAGTGCCATGAGTCCAGTGTGTGCCCGGACTACCAGTCCTACTTCTGCACCATCCAGGAGCTCCAGCAGGAGGTGAGGTTTGCAGTGCACCAGATCAGGGTTCAGGAATCTACTTACTGCCTGTCGGCCAAATCCGGCCAACCACCTGCTTTTGCAAATAAAGTTTTATTGGTTCATGGCCATGCTCATGCATTTGTGTGTTGTCTGCAGCTGCTTTTGTACTACAGTGGCAGAGTTCAGTCATTGTAATGGAGACTGTATGGTCTGCAAAGCCTAAAATATTTACTATCTGACCCTTTACAAAAAAAGATTACTGACCCTGGGTCAGCAGTGGATTTTTTTTTTTTTTTTTTTTTTTAAATGTGGGAAGAGAATCTCTTGAGTGAAGGTGAATGGGAATTTGTAAAGGGTGAGATGTGGAATTTATCTCTCCAGGATTCTGAGTTCATGCTTACTTAACTTCAGCACATCAAATCCCTAAATCATAGTCACAAAAACCATGCTAATTTCATGAAAACCATGCAAAAACCGTGCTGTGTTTATGACAGTTGCTGTATGCTGAAACTTCCCGTGCAGTAAACAGGGCAAAAGGAGTATTTCCTAACATCCTTGCCAAGGCAGTGTCTATCCACACAACAGCATCAGCATCTTATGCATATCTGTTGTCACTTTTGATTATCCAGCTAAAGCTTCTGAAGAGCCTACATCTTAGTTTCAGAGCCAGGAAGACAAGGAATGTCAAAATAGGGGTTACAGAAACCTGGCTAGATTCAGAGAAGACCTGTAGGGAGGTTGGACAACCAGAGGAAAGAACTTCTTTAGAACAGATCCTACTTTATCTAAAACATTCATAGTTAGTCCACTGTTCTGTGGCCTAGATTCTGGATTTTTTGTTTGTTTGTTTGTTTGTTTTTGAGACAGCGTCTCACTCTGTCACCCAGGCTGGAGTGCAGTGGTGCAATCTCAGCTCACTGCAACCTCTGCCTCCCGGGTTCAAGTGATTCTCGTGTATCAGCTTACTGAGTAGCTGGGGTTAAAAGCGTTCACCACCACTCCTAGCTAACTTTTGTATTTTTAGTAGAGATGGGGTTTCACCATATTGGCCAGGCTGGTCTCGAACTCCTGACCTCAGGTGATCCACCTGCCTTGGCCTCCCAAAGTGCTGGGATTACAGCTGTGAGCCACTGTGCCTGGCCAGATCTTCTTATTTATATTGGGCTAAGCATCCTATCTGGCAAAATGACAGCAAATCTTTGTTATATGTTCAGTTTGCTACTGTCTTCCATCTCCTGGTTCCTTTGACTCTATGTCTTCATCCTTTTCCAAGAAGTCTCTTGCAAATCTTTCCTCCCACACCACAAAAACATCTCTTGCATGTTTGGGAGTTTGTGTTGTCCAGGGGGATGCTGTAGGTTCAACTTCAGCCAATAAAACTTCCTCTCACCTGAGGCTATAGGCGTCTCTGGGATCAGTAAGTCACTTATTGAACCTATTTTCTTATCCCAGATTCTGTGCACCAAATCGGAGAACAATAGGCTGGTTGTGCAAATAGACAATGCCAAACTGGCCGCGGATGACTTCAGGACCAAGTGAGTTGGGGTTGGACGGGGATGGGAAGGAGCCAAGTGAGTTGGGGTTGGATGGGGATGGGACAATGCCAAGTTGGCTGCTTCTGTCTCATGTGGCATCGGATGTCATCGACCCAGACCCCAACCCAGTAGTTACAGCAGGAGAGAACAAAAGGCATTAAGCTCAAGATCCTGAAAAACTATCCACTCTCCAGTGGTTTAGCATTAACAGTTTACAACATGTGCTAGAATGCATCATCCACCTGGTAAGAAACTTGTGAAGCGGGGGGCAGGGATAGCATCTCCTCTGCAGGTGGGGACCCTTGAGGCTGGGGGTGCTGGTGTGACTTGCCAAAAATCGTGTGGGTACTGAGTGGCAGAGCTGGGACTTGGCCTTAAATTTTGTACCAAATTTTCCTTTATTGAAAATTTCCTGAGAAACTGTTGCTTTAATAAGGATATGTTTCTGTGCTGCAGCTTGATTAATTTGTGAGTGCTGATAATTCATAGCAGAAATCATGCTCCATAGCCTAAGACAAAAACATGTGAAAGTCAAAGGGTTGACACCACCTAAGGAGGGTCTACCCTGGGTGCTGGAAGGGGCACTGGGTTTTATCATCTTTCTTCAGGGCACTGCAAGTCTCACTCTTCTAGAGCTAAAGAAAGCCATTTCCTTGGCCGGGCGCGGTGGCTCAAGCCTGTAATCCCAGCACTTTGGGAGGCTGAGGCGGGCGGATCCCGAGGTCAGGAGATCGAGACCATCCTGGCTAACACGGTGAAACCCCGTCTCTACTAAAAAAATACAAAAAACTAGCCGGGCAAGGTGGCGGGCGCCTGTAGTCCCAGCTATTCGGGAGGCTGAGGCAGGAGAATGGCGTAAACCTGGGAGGCGGAGCTTGCAGTGAGCTGAGATTGGGCCACTGCACTCCAGCCTGGGCGACGAGACTCCGTCTCAAAAAAAAAAAAAAAAAAAAAAAGAAAGCCATTTCCTTCCCCTCATTCTGGCAATGTGGCTTTTACTCTAAGAGGGAATCCAGGGTCCCTTTGAGTATGGGGCTTGTGGAGAGGGGTCTGCAGTGATTCCACCGTGTTGCAAAGACCTGGTTACTTTGCCACCTCCCTTTTGGGCCATCTGTCTGTAAAGGCAGGTGCTGGCTGTGTGTCCATCACAGTATCCTCAGTACCAGCTGCTCCCCCTGGTTCATCTCGGGTGCTTAGTATTGACTGAGTGGGGAATATCCTGTTGCTTTCTGGGCTTTGAGCACACTACACAGGAAAAGCCAACTCACGATTAGATGGCGAAAGGCAGAACAGTGGACTTACAGCTGCGAGCTGGGAGTCATGTCCTGGTGCCCCTTCCTGCTCTGTAACTGTGACTCCTGCACTTTCCCTGTTACAGGTATGAGACAGAGTGCTTGCTGCACCAGCTGGTGGAGGCTGACATCTGTGGCCTGCGCAGGGTGCTGGACAACCTCACCCTCGCCAAGTGTGACCTGGAGGCCCAGCTGGAGTCCCTGAAGGAAGAGCTGCTTTGCCTCAAGAAAAACCATGAGCAGGTGTGTGACCCCTGGTGTGATGCATTGAGACTTTCTGGAGGTGAATTCAGGCTCATCTGGGGGAAAAAATGGAGGCTTCCTTCTGCCTGGGATTGAAGCTTTGCAGGTGAGCTCTGGCTTTTGGTGGGAGATTGCTTCTCGTCCACAGCTTCTGGAAGCTGCTGGGCTGGTGCAGGCAGCGGTTTATCTTCAGAGGAGCACAGGGAAATTACTGGGGAGGATGGAAAGTGGGAGTTGAGAGTTTGGGTGAAGGGCAGTGGGGGGCTCTGCAGGCGGGTCATACTTCATACTCCTCTGATGCCTACAGGAAGCCCGCACTCTGAGGGGTCAGCTGGGAGACAAGCTCCGGATTGAGCTGGACATTGAGCCCACCATTGACCTGAGTAGGGTGCTGGGGGAGATGCGAGGCCAGTACGAGGCCATGGTGGAGACCAACCGCCAGGATGTGGAGCAGTGGTTCCAAGCCCAGGTGAGGGGGACTGCTAAGCAGTGGGGATTGGCCTCCATCTGGGCAGGGAGGTGACCGTGTCTCTCTGTGCTCCAGTCTGAAGGCATCAGCCTGCAGGCCATGTCCTGCTCCGAGGAGCTGCAGTGCTGCCAGTCGGAGATCCTGGAGTTGAGACGCTCGGTGAACGCCCTGGAGGTGGAGCTTCGGGCTCAGCACACGCTGGTGAGTCCCTCTGTATGCACGGGAGACCCAGCGTGGCTCTCACTACCCATGAGCAGCTCTCTAGGGTCAGTACAGGCCTCAAACACCAACCACGGACTCAGCTTAAACCTTGGTTTCATCTCTTTTTTAAGCACTTCCCTGTAGATGTGGATGTTGAGTGAATCAATATTAACTCAGGTCAGAGGGCTCTGATCTTAAAGGTCTACCATGAAGAGTGTTAGTTATTCTGGCCGAGGACAGCTAAAGGGAGTTAGATTGCCCTATGGACCTGGCAATGTCTTGGGGTGTCACAATCTTAAGAGGTTGGAGGCAGAGATCCATGAGTTTTAACTTGTTTCCTTCTTTCTTTGATATTATAGAAGGACTGTCTACAGAACTCCCTGTGTGAAGCTGAGGACCGCTACGGCACAGAACTGGCCCAGATGCAGAGCCTCATCAACAATGTGGAGGAACAGCTGTCTGAGATCCGGGCCGACCTGGAGCGGCAGAACCAGGAGTACCAGGTGCTGCTGGACGTGAAGGCCCGGCTGGAGAATGAGATTGCCACATACCGGAACCTTCTGGAGAGTGAGGACTGCAAGTATGTGCCCTATTGTTGTCTATGTTAACACCGTGTGCAAAAACAGATAACTTCTCTTGGGAATGACCTAAAAGGAGCTCTGGAGGCCTGGTGGGGGTGGCATTGCAGATCCCATCTTTGGAGACAAACTTGCTACCAGTAGGCCTGGTGAGCTAATGCCTGCCTAGACGTAGATGAGGGTGCGTGGGAGTTTTCAGGTCATGGCATTTGTTTTGCTGACAATGTTGTGCTCCCTGTTGCCGGCTACTCCCAAAGAGGGCTAAAATACTGAGTGCCCAGCACATTCAGGTTTTGCTAAATTCTCTCTAGGAGAAGTATTACAGTAATGAGTATTCTTTGTGCTGATAGCATTTAAAGTATTGCTAAGGGCATGTCACTTACTCTTTCATTTTAGTTCCCTGTGAAAAGGGTCAGAGGGCCGATATACCCCTTTAAGCACTAAGGAACACTATGAGGGGCTGTGTTTAAATGGAATCAGTGGCTGACATCTGGGCAGTTCTTGTTCCTCTGGCCTTTCTGCCTTTCTGCTGTGTTCCTTCCACGTGGGACGTGACCCTGGCCTGGTACACAGGTACACTCAGTTCTGGCCCCAGCTCCACTGTGGACTATGGGCATTGCCCCTTTCAGGCTTAGAGGGACCTCTAAGGTCTAAAGTCCTCTTTCGCTCTTTAATTCTAACGTGTCTATAATATACTTTTGTCTTTCACATACTTCTCATGCCAATGTTTCAAACATCTTTTTTCTCTATGCAGATTTCCCTGCAACCCATGTGCGACCCCAGCCTTCAGCACTCCCAGTCCAGCCCCAGCAGCCTGTGCCCCCTGCTCCTGGGCCACCCATGGGCTCTGCTCATCAACTGGATACTGACACACTCCTCAGCCCAAGGTGCTGGGAAAGGGGAGGTGTCTTCAGCTCGTTAGGCTCTGCTCTGCAGGCCTGCTACCTGGGCCTTGCCTCCTTGGCCAGCCAGGCAGGAGACTGAAGAGAGACAGTGCCACTCTGTGGATAGGTGTTTGAGTCCAGCAGCTCAGCCCCTGTGACTGAATTTGTGTTTCTTCCCCTCAAGGTGTCTCGAGTGCGCCATTTTCTCTCTTCTGTTGCCTCCTGATCTCTCTGAGATGGGGCAGGCACCCTTGTTTTTATTTTGCTATTAAACTTTTCTTCTGTAGCAGAATGAGCCCAGTGCAGTCTGGCCTCAGCATCTCCATCCCATGCTGAGAGCCTTGCTGGGAACTCTTTGAGCCACATGCTTCTGTAGACGGGGGTTGTGGCTGGTTCACCAGAGTGGTTCTGGGAGATGGCAAAGCCAGTGAAGGCTGGAGTTAAAAATGGGACGCGGCAAAGTGGCACAGAGGAGAGATACCCAACCTTGGACTTCACCGAGTGTATTTGGAGACAGATTTACAGATAGAACTTTTAAAATATAGACGCTAAGTAAAATTTCCCTTTTATCTGGATAAGCCACCTGGTCCTTGTGTAAAGGAAGAGCTCAAGTCTGCGGCACCACAGACCGCTGCAAAACTCTGAAAATATTAAGTGATGGTAATTGCTATCAGTCTAGAAAGACCCAAACAACCTGACTCATCCAAGCTCCCCAGTAAGCCCCACTGGTGGGTTCTGGCAGCTGTCTGGCTTGGAATTTGTAGACTATAGAACATGAACCAGAAGCCCCAGGACAGGTAACTTAAATTGAGCTTTTAGAATGACATGCCCATTATGAGCAAGGCACTGGCTGGGGCTTCGCCGACATTGTGTCACAGAGCCCCACATCAGCCCTGCAAAGCAGCAGCAGCTGTTATTATTCTCAGCTGGTGGCTGAGTCAAGACTTGAAACCCAGTCTCTTTGAACCAGAACCAAAGCCCGTTCTTTGGAAGCTTTGAGGGGGAAACAAATTAAACATGAGAAGGTTTAGGGCAGTGGTTCTTAAAGCATGGTCCTCCAGCCAGTAGCACTGGCATTACCTGAGAACTTGCTAGACATGCACATTCTTGAGCACCAGCCCTGACTTTCTGAACCAGCAGTCTGCTTTATCATGACTTGCAGGTGATTCTGATGTTGGTTCAAGTTCGAGAACCACTGGGTTAGGGGATTTATTTGAGGAGTGAGCCCTTGACTAGCCAGATCCTCTACAGAAAGGGCTGACCTTGCCCTCCTGATATGTCCTCCAGTGAGGAATCCTTCATACCATCAGATCAGAATAGAGCCTTTCTCTTTTACATTGCAAGACTCTGAAAATGTTAAATGATGGTTATTTCTATCAGTCTAGGACGAAAGGCCCAAACAAGCTGACCCATCCAACCTCCCCAATAACTCCCGTTGGTGAGTCCTTCTGGAAACTGCTCAGCTTGGAATTCGTAGACAATATAACATGAATCAAAAGCTCCATATTTTGATATCCATGGCTGAGAATCAGCACATCCCCAGAATTCAGCGTTACAGCTGGCCAGAGAAGCAGAGTTCCCCATCCTTGGAGACAAGAGAGGCTTCAGAATCACTGGTGGGGATGTTGAGGGGAACACTTAGGGAACTGATGGGGCTGGTTGAGATGGCTGTAAGAGGTCTTCTAGCCCCCACAACTCTGTACATCCCTGCTTTATAAGTCTTATTGATCAGTGAATCCACAAGCATTGAAGTGGAATCACCAAACCTACTTTAGGAGCTGGTTTTGGTCTTCCCTTTCTGTTCTGTGAATTCTCTGAATCACTGTAGTTTGCTGAAAAAGTTACAAGTACAGCTGGTTCTGGTTTAATCCAGGTCTTCCTGATACAGAGCTGTGGTGCCGGAGTGATCACAGTCCCTAGCCCCAAGGCTGGAGGGAGCTTAAGTGAGAATCTGGTTGCTCTGCCTCCAACTGCTCTCAAGCCCAGCGTCCTACTTGTTGGTCACTGCTCATGTACATAGGACTGATCTGCTTGAGAGACATTAGGATTTACAGCATAGGAAGCCCAGGAAGGGTCAGAGGTGGCCACACCCTCCCTTCCTCTGTTCTTTTTCTCAAGTGGTAAAAGTGTTTTGGCACATGTGACACACCCTTTGGGCACCTACCCAAGAGAAGCTCTCAATAATGAACAGTGATCTCGATTAGTCTTAATTTAGCATCTGACCCAGCTGCCCTCACCTCCTTTGTACTTAAATAGCTCCTTTCATCCAGCAAGTTCAAAGCTGTCTAACAAAATAAACCCACTTATTCTTGCACCATGACAGCGTAGGCAAGCATTGTCCTTCCCATTTAAGGGAGAGAGAGAGAAGGTGAGTCATTCAGTGGTTGAGGGATTCTGCTGGTGACATAAAGTGAGTCAGTGGGGCCCCAGGGTGATTGACCTGTGTTTCTTAAGTTCACATCCAGTGCTCTCTCATTTCTAATTAAAAGATTAGCTTTGATAAGACAGTACATGTGTGTGTGTGCACACGCGTCTGTGTGTTTGTTGTATGTGAAGAGTTTCCCTGGAAACCACACAGGTCCTCATTACCATCACCATCACCAGAATCATCATCATCATCATAAAGTCATATAGCTTCATCATCATCATCATCGTCATAGAAGCATATATCCATCAAACTCTTACTATGAGCCAGGCGCTGGTTTACATCATAGCTACAATCATATGGGTAAACTCATTTAATCATTACAGCAATCCTAGAAAGCCAATGCTATTGTTTCCTCATTTTGCAAACAAGGAGCCAAGACTCAGAGAGGTTAAGTAACATGCCCAAGGTCACACAGCTATTAGGTGGTGAAGCCAGGATTCAGATCCAAGCAGCCTGCCTCCGGCAACTGTGCTCTTAACCACTGTGCTTTACAGAGGCCAAGTCTCAGATTTTGTCAACAGGATGATAGAATCATAATAACCCAATTGTTTTGATTCCTTTCCTTGAAGGAAATGAGTATGTTTATGTTAGAAGAAACGTTTCTGAGAATTTATACAACCAAGGGTGGTACAAGGAATGAAAGTCCTTTAGTATCACAGGATCTTGAAGCTTGAGGACTCTGGTAATTTTAATAAACTGAGAGTTGCCAAAGAAGCTCAACTCACCTCCTGCCATGGTAAAACCACCTTGTCTACTGAGAAAGAGGAGGAGGAAAATAGAATCTATAGATGTTCATTGTTTCACCATTTACAAAGCACTTGTTAAAGTACTTTGTGTTGTATCCAAATGGAGGCCCCAAACAACCCTGAGAGAGGGGAACAGGCATCACAATCCCCCTTGTGCAGAGGGAGAACTACAGTTGTAGGGAGGTGAAATGACCCCTCTGCACCTCACGGCAGGTGAGGGGCAGCTCCATGCACCCAACCCCAAGTCTTCTCATTTCTGTTCCCCTGCTCTTTCCCTGTTCCCAACTGTGAGGGCCTTGCTGGAGGTACATGTGGATAAAACTTCACATTCACGCCACTCTGAAATCCTGGATGGATTTTACGGGAAAGGCATCCTAGGGTCTGGGATCTCGCTAGGGGTGATCTTCTCAGTGCTGTCCCCCATTAGCATTTTAGACTCAGCTTCTGACCTTTCGCCATCGCCTGGAAGCTCCCCTGTTTGATGCTGGTTATTGCATCCAAATGTCCCTTTCCCTTCTTCCTCCCTAGTTCTTGGACATCCTATACAACCTGCCTCAGTGATTCACATTGGTCTCCAAGGCCCTCTGCCCTCAGGAGGTCTCTCTGGTCTCAAGGGGGCACAACTGTGTCCACTCACCAGCAGGACTGCGTACTCCCTCTGTTTCCCTCTACCAGCCTTATTCCCCTTTCTATTTCCTCTGTCAATTTACTTGATTTACTGTGGTTACTTTTCTTTTTCTGCCCCACACCACATCCCTGGAATGATTTCTTATACTGCACCTGGCAATAAGCATGTTTCATTTGCTTTGAAACTTACCTTGACTCCCATGGATCCTGTGGGGATGCCACAGGGCTGAAGAGATGGGCCATCACCACTGCCTCTCCTGTGGTCTGCAAAGCAACAAGAACCAGATGCCGAAACAATTCATTACCCTGCCTGGCTGAAGACTAGATTATTAAAGGGAACAAGATTCTAATGAGAACAGTTCTCTGAATCCTGCTTGAGTCACTTAGAGAGCGAAGCACAAACAACTCTTTGGGATACAAGTGCATAACCTGAAATAGCTTCATCCCCTCGCCATGTGGCTGAAAATCATGAGCTGGATTGGAATGCCCTAAATGGGGTTTGGGTCAGGGTGGGTGTAGGAAGAAATGGAGTGGGTAGGGGAAGGAGATATTTTTGGGTGAAGGCCCAATCACATTACATTATGTTAGCTGTGGACCTGTCTGCTTAGCAGGACTCAGAGTTCCCGGGTGGTGGGGACATGACATGCCCCCACTCTCCACAATGTCCCCCGCCCCTGGGACTGTAGATGTGCAGATGCACACAGTAGATGTTCAACAAGTGACTAATGCCCATAATGTCACACGTACATTTTTCTTTTTATTTATTTTTAATTTTTAGATGGGGTCTTGCTGTTGCCCAAGTTGGAGTGCCGTGGCATGATCTTGGCTCACTGTAACCTCAAATTCATGGGCTCAAGCAATCCTCCTGCCTCAGCCTCCAGAACATCTGGGACTAAAGTGTGCTCCACCAAGCCTGGCTCGTTTTTAAATTTTATTTTATTTTAATTTTTTTTAGATGGAGTTTCGCTCTTGTTGCCCAGGCTGGAGAGCAATGTTACGATCTCTGCTCACCGCAACCTCCGCCTCTTGGGTTCAAGCGATTTTCCTGCCTCAGCCTCCCAAGTGGCTGGGATTACAGGCATGTGCCACCACGCCCGGCTAATTTTGAAACTCATTTTTAATATTTTTTTGTAGACATGGGGTCTCGTTAAGTTGCCCAGGCTAGTCTTGAACTCATGGGCTCAAGTGATCCTCCCACCTCAGCCTCCCAAAGTGCTGAGATTACAGATGCAAGCCACTGTGCCCAGTACCCATTTTCTATTTACATTGAATACAAACATATTTCCAAATGTCCATCTTACACCTTCTAAATATCTCATCTCCTTAACTTCTGGCTATTTCTCATACATATTGGGGACCCATCTTGGCCTGAATTGTTCATAAAAAACTTTTTTTTCACCAGAACTACGATTCTTTTGTTTTAGTTTAGTCTTATGCTCAGCATAGAGAAGCTGTGTAATAAATGTGTTCTGAATTAAATTGAACTAAATAATGAATGTGGGTTTGATAGCCCACTGACTGCTCAATTTCTCCTTGAATGAAAAAAATTTGCAACTATTCCAACTAGGAAACTAAGAGAATACATGAATTCTATCCCTTGCCTGTGTGAGGTCATGGGGACCTTACAACCCTGGGGTCCCATTTTCCCCACTAATTCAAGGAGCAAGTTCACTCAAGCCCACTGAGATCTTAGAAACACTGCAAGAAAGAAGCTAGATTTACAAGAGATGGCAGCATTGTGTTTACTCACCAGCCAGTCTCTCTGTGGTCCCCATCCTGAATTCTTGTGCCACTTCACATTCTGCAGGGCAACCAGCAGGGAGAAAAAGGAATCTCTAGGAGTAACCAGAAGATAACAGGGGTCGCTTGTTCTCTCCTGCATCTTCTATGTGGCTGTTGACGGGCCATGACCTGCAGCCAGTGCAGGACTGACTCTCCCTGCTTCATTTCTCCTTTCTTCTCTTCCCACTCCTTATTCCTTCAGGAACAGGCAGTGTTGCTCCTTTTAGACCTTACACTGCCTGGGTGTAGATGGCAGTATATTTCTCAGCCACAAACAAATCTTAAGCTGGATCACAGAGGTGATGCTTTGGTCTGGACACCTTGGAACAATGTCACTTCTTTCAGAGGCCTCAGAAGCTGCAGTCCCATGTCCATAGATCTTTTGAGTCAACTTGATTTATGCCTTGCAGGACACTCAGCATGGTGGGCCACTCCTCAGTCTATTGGCTTATTTTGCCTTGGCTTCTTCTCAGCTTTGCATTCTCCAGGTTAGCCCCTTGGAAGCTGGGCTAACTTTGTCTGATTTGTTGCATGATTCTGAAGATTCTTCCCTCCTAACTTTCTTCCTTGTCTCTTCTTTTTCTTGTTATCTCTCCTCGTCTCCATCTCTTTCCATTTTTCTGATCTCTCTGCATTGTACAAAAATTCTATGTTTGCTTTCTTGTCAATCCATTCCTTGAATCTTCTCATACTTAGAGCCTAAACACTCTTCTTTGACTACAGTCTCCATGAGGCTATGCCGGCCAGTCAGTAGATAGGACCCAAGAGCTTGGAGAAAACTGCTGGCATTTAGTCTGGGCTTAGGTTAAAGCCTCCCTGGCTGGGGAAGAAGAAAGGGCTGAGGAAATAGCTGCTTGCTGGAAAGCCAGTGCTTGGAGCAGGCTGACAAGAGTTAGGAAGCAGAAGGCCTGTGCTGTCATCTATAAGCTAGTGCTCATCAATCAGATGCATGAGCCTTTCCATTCACCCCAAGCCCAGATGAAATGAGACAGAAGCTCCCCACAGACAGCTGCCGCCTAGCCTTGCGTCCTTCCTCTGGAAAGTCTCAAGGGTAACAGCCTGTAGACCCGCCTATTTCTCCACGTTTAATTGTCTTGCAAGGAAACAAAGAAGTATAGATTTTATTATAAGTCTAGATCTTCCTTGTAGTGCTGTGGGTCTTTTCATCTGAATGGCATTATAATAAGCAGTGATAATGGTCTTGGGGAGTGTAGATGAAGGACCTTTTATCTGAGACCCAAGCAGAGTGTGACATGAATACCATCATGAAAGCTCAATGGGAGAAGCACTCCAATAAGTTGTCAATAAAATGGCAGCTCTGGCTGGCAGCCAAAGCCACAGTGGAGATGGGGGTGCTGCCTCCAGAGATGCAGGTGGTACCTGACGGTGCCTATAATTATGCAACTTTTATATATTCAGAACTTTGGCTACCTCTTCCTCAGATCTTCTAGTGCCTTCCTTCACCTCCCAAAGCAACCCCAAGTGACTCCAGCTTGCCTTGCAAAACCCCCTTGCTCATGCCGTGCTCAGCATTTTCTTTCCTGGTGCACAGGTCCTTGGATTTAATTATACAACCACAGAGACCTCCTTTGGTACCTTTAGACCTTTGGTTCTTAAAGCAGGGGGCATCTACAGTAGGGCTGGAGATGGGAAGCCCAGGACAGAATATAGCCCATCTTCCTGGTGTATCCTTTTCTCTTAGTGAATTGGGCAAAACATTTGAAAGTTTAACTGGAAATTTAAAAGGGGCTTTTAGAAAACATTAAAGCCAACATGGATATATTATGGAATATAGGGTCAATTCACATGAAGTTTAAAGATCAAATACATGTGATTTCATGCCTGTGGAGGCCCCTTTGGGCTATCTCCTGACTTTCCTAACATATCCATCTACTCTGTTTGGATACTATGGACACCCGAAGAAATGTTTGACAAACACCTCCTTATTCCTTTCTCTCTCCTTATTCTTTTCTCTCTGCCCCTAAATATCTTTTCTAGGTCATTTAAATGCCTTTTTCTGTTTGTTTGTTTTTTGAGACAGAGTCTCGCTCTGTCACCCAGGCTGGAGTGCAGTGGCGGGATCCTAGCTCACAGCAAGCTCCGCGTCCCGGGTTCTCACCATTCTCCTGCCTCAGCCTCCCGAGTAGCTGGGACTACAGGTGCCCGCCACCACACCCAGCTAATTTTTTTTTGTATTTTTAGTAGAGATGGGTTTCACTATGTTGGCCAGGATGGTCTCAATCTCTTGACCTCGTGACCCGCCTGCCTCGGCCTCCCAAGGTACTGGGATTACAGGCATGAGCCACCACGTCCAGCCTTAAGTGTGTTTTTTGTGGCTCTCTCAGTTTGCACTTTTCAGCCTTCTTTCAAAATGATCTCTTACCCTAGAAACTTCTCTGTTCTCAAACTAGTTATCAAAGCCTCTACCTTTAAAATTCTCTCCTCTACAATTTTCTTAAGTAATATGCAGTGTTGGCGGGGAAGTATTACACGGACCCGTAAAACACAAATTGCTGTCTAATATTTTCATCCCTGTCCTCCATTGATTCTAGTCATCCACCTTAAGGCTTCCAAGGCATGGAATGCTCCATCATTTGAAGATTCTTCTTTATATGAAGAGGGAAACACAGTCCACTGTGGCCTCTTAATGCAACTTCTTCCTCAAACCAATCCGTGTTTCTCCCTAGAAATGGCAGGTGGACCAGGACATGAGTATGTTTATGGGCCTGCAGGATTATGTGACACAAAAGAATGTCATTGGATGGATCAACACCTCAATTAATGAGGGCAGATACTTGGGCTGGACTGTGTAGCCTCTTTGAAGGCCTACCACAGAACTCTGATTTCATGGGTGGACTGTCTGCGGAGGAGTCCTGACTTAGCAAGAAGCCCAAGTAAAGAATTTTATGGGACAAGGGACTCTTCTGAGGAAGGCAAATAACAGACTGAAGGAAAGGGCGTTTGAAAAGAAGTGAAGAAATAAAAAGAAAAAAGACATTACATACTGTGTCCACACCCTCTGCAGTGGGATATAAATGCTCCCTAGAGGAAGGAGACCCACAGCTCTGTGGCTTGGAGAATTTAGACTCTGTCTTCAGCCAGGCACTCACTCCCTCCCTCCCAGCACCATGCCCTACAACTTCTGCCTGCCCAGCCTGAGCTGCCGCACCAGCTGCTCCTCCCGGCCCTGCGTGCCGCCCAGCTGCCACAGCTGCACCCTACCCGGGGCCTGCAACATCCCTGCCAATGTGAGCAACTGCAACTGGTTCTGCGAGGGCTCCTTCAATGGCAGCGAGAAGGAGACCATGCAGTTCCTGAACGACCGTCTGGCCAGCTACCTGGAGAAGGTGCGTCAGCTGGAGCGGGACAACGCGGAGCTGGAGAGCCTCATCCGGGAGCGGTCCCAGCAGCAGGAGCCCTTGCTGTGCCCCAGCTACCAGTCCTACTTCAAGACCATTGAGGAGCTTCAGCAGAAGGTGAGGGGCATTGCTGTCATCTCCAAGCAAGAGAGTTTGCAGTGATTCTGTCTGTGATAGAGAAGTGTGTTTCTTGCTTCTGTGCTGTCATAATTCTTGCTTCCTCTTTTATTTCAAAATGTCTTTTTAAGTCATTTTTAAAAAGTTGATGATGTCATATTTATTTTCAGTCCTCACTAAGCCACCTCTCACTCCCCAGATCCTGTGTACCAAGTCCGAGAATGCCAGGCTTGTGGTGCAGATCGACAACGCCAAGCTGGCTGCGGATGATTTCAGAACCAAGTGAGTTGTTCGGAATTTGCACTAGTGTCCATTTCTTCTGTTTAATCTTTAGTTACAGAAAAGGGATTTCCATGGCTGTACTGAAAAACAGATCTACCCACTTGCTGTGAAGGATTCTGCAGAGGATTGGGGAGAACCAAGCAAAGAAATCACAAAAATAGATGAGGACTCACATCAATCTGTTTGTTTTGGGATGAATATTGGGTATTGATGGAGCCTCCAGAAACCTCTGTCTCCTGGGCCTATTCATTACAGAAAGTGGAAAGATAAGGCACATGAGGTTATCAAAAATCATTCCTGTGAGTGTTGAAGATCTACCAAGTAGTGCTCTGACCCGCTCCTTGTGCAGGTACCAGACTGAGCTGTCCCTGCGGCAGCTGGTGGAGTCGGACATCAACGGTCTGCGTAGGATCCTGGACGAGCTGACCCTGTGCAAGTCCGACCTGGAGGCCCAGGTGGAGTCCCTGAAGGAGGAGCTGCTGTGCCTCAAGAGCAATCACGAGCAGGTGAGACTAGAAATGAGAAATGCACAAACCTGTCTCAGCCTCTGACTCAGGGTAGCTTTAGTGATTAGGGGCAGCAGAATGCAGAGTATGAGTACAAGGCTGAGGGTTTCCTTTAAAAACATCACGGCAAGAGAAAAATTGGAGAGAGATAAGACCTGTTCATGTTCCCAGACAGGAAACATCTTTCACTTTAAACTAGCACATTCTTTGAGTTGCCCAGAGCAGCTCCATGTGCTTGAAATTGGTCAATAGTTATAGAATGAGTCCTAGCATTGCAGTGTTACTGCTTTGCAAAGTCTTTTTTTTTGCCAAAGACCAAGAAAAAAAATCAAACCTTATAAATGTGAGTCTCTACTCTTTCAAAGTATTGGTGAATAGTGTTTGTGAGCTTCTTCCTCTCTCTCCTGGGAGGGGCCATGATATGCTCTTATCTCTTACTTGACAACAAGAGTTTTTTGATATACGGTCTGAAATTGCACAGCCAATTTTATTTTTTTTTTGTATGCTGAGGTACTCACAGCCAGTTGTAAACTGGGAAAGTTGAACCTCAATTAGTCCATCCTTCAGTGGCATCCAAGCAAACTTTTGGGATTTTTTTCTGAAGCCAAGTGCCATGGCACAGCAGATGGTGGGGAGGGGGCTATGCCACATGGAGTGCCTTGAGCTGTCACAGACTGCTCCACTCAAAGTTTCTGTTCTGAGAGAACAGACTAACAGGGCTTCAACAAGCAATGCCATTCCTTAGAGTCCATTCTTTGCTGAGCATAGTAACTCTTGTATTTTCTGCATCCATAGGAGGTCAACACCCTGCGCTGCCAGCTTGGAGACCGTCTCAACGTGGAGGTAGATGCTGCCCCCACTGTGGACCTGAACCGGGTGCTAAATGAGACCAGGAGTCAGTATGAGGCCCTGGTGGAAACCAACCGCAGGGAAGTGGAGCAATGGTTCACCACGCAGGTGGGCATCTAAGCACGTGGCCACTCAGGACCCAAGGCCCACCCTATGGCCCCAGAGGCAGGGTCTGATCCTTTCTCCCCTTGGGTGTTTCAGACCGAGGAGCTGAACAAGCAGGTGGTATCCAGCTCGGAGCAGCTGCAGTCCTACCAGGCAGAGATCATCGAGCTGAGACGAACGGTCAATGCCCTGGAGATTGAGCTGCAGGCCCAGCATAACCTGGTGTGTATTGTTCTGACCTGCTGGTGAGCAATGGGAAATTGGGAGGCAGAGTCCTGGGGATGCCCTTGGGGCCACACACTCTCCTTAGCTCTTGGAGCTTGTGACATCCTTGGAATCCTATGAAGAAACCCTTTGAAGGAGCAGCTCTCTGACATTCCTGATCTTCCCCACCACAGCGAGACTCTCTTGAAAACACACTGACGGAGAGCGAGGCCCGCTACAGCTCCCAGCTGTCCCAGGTGCAGAGCCTGATCACCAATGTGGAGTCGCAGCTGGCGGAGATCCGCTGTGACCTGGAGCGGCAGAACCAGGAGTACCAGGTGCTGCTGGATGTGCGTGCCCGGCTAGAGTGTGAGATCAACACGTACCGGAGCCTCCTGGAGAGCGAGGACTGCAAGTGAGTACATGGGCAGATGTATTTGATGAAGCGGTGCACGTGTGAGTGTAATACTCAGACACAATGCAAAGATTGCATACCTTGGAAAGGAAATTATGCCTTCACACTAGACATGCTCAAACAGAACTCAGACAATATAATATGGCCATCATTTAAAACATAAATGGTTTGGTAGCAAGAGTTGTTTGATGTACAAACTGAAATTGCACTGCCAAGTCTTTGCATTCCACTGTGATAATATGCATGACTGCATGATATGTGATCAATGCCTTACTTTTTACAATACCGTATTGTCTAGTGGGTACATTCCCATAGACTACCTGATTTGATCTTATAATTACCACCAGGTGGGCTGGATCAGTATTTCCTCCAATCTATAGGAAAGTAAACTGGGGCTTGGAGAAGGTAAATGACTCAACCCCATGTCATCAGTTTGGCATGAACGGATTTGAGAGTAGACATCAGAGTTTCAGAGTTTCTGTCTACCTTGGTGCTCTATGGCAGGGAGACCATGAACAATGTGAGCTATCTTTGTAGCAGGGGAGCCTGTGCCTTCTCTGTTCTAGGCTAGGCCAAGTCCTGACAGGCATTCTTACCCTTGGGGATATCTCTGGCATATGATTTTAAAATTTTCCTTAACTCACCTTTCCACATCATTCTTTTGTCTCCAGTCTGCCCAGCAATCCCTGTGCCACGACCAACGCGTGCAGCAAGTCCATCGGACCCTGTGTCTCCAATCCCTGCACACCTTGCGTTCCTCCTGCCCCCTGCACACCCTGTGCCCCACGCCCCCGCTGTGGGCCCTGCAATTCCTTCGTGCGCTAGAACCTAGGAAATGCCAGAGGAGCAAGGATGCAGGGCCCAGGACTGCAGAGCTGTGACCTGGCTCTGGTTTAACAAAAGGGGCCTGAAAACATCATTTGCATGGCTGCAGTGGCCCCCGTAAGGCAGCCAAGAAACTTACCCAAAGCCTGCAGCCTCCCCAACTACTCTAGACTGTCCTGCTCACCCTTTCCTTCCTGGGGGTCTGTTCCTTCCTATGCTCACCCAGAGAACTCTCTGATGTCCCCGTGGCCCTCCCTTTTAACCTCCTAATAAATATCATTTCCTTGGCAAAGCAGATGCCTTTTTCATTTGTATTCATTTGTTTCAACGTGCTCATCACCTGAGTAAGCTGTAAAAAGCCACTTGAAAGACAGGCCATATAATGGCCTGACTCTTGGATCCCAGAGCAGTTTCATGCCTCGGGGGCAGATGGCGAATCTGGTGCCCTGGACCCAGAAGCGAGGCAGGCAGGCCTGTGGGAAGGAGGGTGGAGGGGCTGAGTGCTGCAGTCCCTATCTCCCCCTGGTCGTTCTTGGATTTTTCCTTCTGACTTGGACATCTCCCAGAGCTGCTTGTATCCAAATCTGAATGGAGGAGGCATGAGCTGTGGGCTGGAAAGAAGCTCTGGAAAACTCATCTTCTTCCAGTGGGAGTTTCGGGTTCAGTGCTGTATTATTCTGGGTTATTGGTGGTCCAGGAATTTCCCAGTGAAGAGACCCTCTGACCTGCCCTCCTGTGCCCAAGAATTCCTCCTTTCCCTTGTGTGGGTCAATCATTATCAGCCTGGGCTTCCAGCTCCTCTCTTCCCTCCTCGACTCCAGGTCTTAGAGACCCCATCAACTCTTTATTTGATCCTTTGGCCTTTCTCAATTCAATCCAACCAGTACCTGTTGAATAGCTACTCTGTGCAGACGCTGGGTGGTGGATTGGGGAGAGACACATGAAGAAAGATGCAGTTCCTGACCGCAACTTATTTATAATTTTTTAAAAGGGATAAAACTAGTCCCTGAGTGGTGCTATTGTAAGGCCCAGTTCCCTGGCACTGTGAACAGCTGGTGGGTGCTACAAGGAACTCTGAGTACTGAAAGGGACAATGCTGGCGCCCGATGGCATCAGTGTATATCAAGAAAGGGCATCTTTCTTTGACTCTCATGAAGACCCATGAAAGTGCTTAACTATAGACTTCCTGAAACCTCAGAGGGCCATTATGATCTGAAGGGATCAGAGGTCTCTGACTTTTCCCAGCACACCAGGCTTTCCTAGCAGGAATCAGACTCCACTTGGGTGAAACATAGTCCTGTGTCCTAAAATGATCAAGTGAATTGAAATTGTATATATATTTGATAAAGCAATGATTCTCTCCACCATAATTTCTCCCTTGATTCTTCTTTTTAAAACTCAAGTTCCAGGATGGATTTGGATTCGTGCTTTGCTGCGTGGCTTGTGAGAAGCCTCTGACCTGGAATTCTGTCTCTACTATGATTCACCCAGTGTCTGTGATTTCCTCCAAACCCAAGGTCAAGCTCAGTCCAGACGGTCTCTCTCATGTTGCTTGTTTCCTTTTTCCACATCCTGCTTAAGTATATTATTTTACAATAATACAAAAGTACTGCTAATAGCTCCTGTGGTAGACAGAATAATTGTCCCCTCCATCTCTCACCAAAATGTTCATGTTCTAATTCCTGGAACCTGGGAATATGTTAGATTACCTATAAAAGGAAATCGAAGTTGCAGAGGGAATTAAAAGTTGCTAATCAACTGACTTTATGATAGGGAGATTATCTCGGATTATCAGGTGGACTCAGGGCTCTTAAAAGTGGAAGAGGGAGGCAGAAGAGAGTGAGAGGGAGAGGAAACTATGGACATAGGTCAGAGTGACGCGATGTGAGAAGAACTTGCCTTGTCCTTGCGATTTGAAGATGGAGGAAGTGTGTCATGAGCCAAAGAATGTAGGTCGTCTCTAGACCCTGGAAAGAGCAAGGATTCTCCTCGGGATCCTTTAGAGAGGAACACAACCCTGCCAGCCCTCTGATATTTTCTTATTATGGTAAAATATGCACAACATAAAATTTACCATTTTAGCAATTTTTAAGGTACAATTCAGGGGCATTAAGTACATCCACATTGTTGTACCCTATGCACAGATTCCCACTAATTTTTGGCAAGTCTCTTCAGGAACTGCCTTTAGATTCAATTATGTGTCACAATCCTATGAAGGTGGTTTTAAAAATGATCCAACTTGATTGTCTACGTCACTCACAAGGTTTCTCTTTGGACAGCTTTAAAAAAGTCAAACCTATCCTCAAAGACCAAAGGTTTGCTATCAGCAAACTGGGTATTAAAAGGATACGGACATTAACAAAACAGAAATTTCTAAACATGCTTTGACTAGAGACGGCATCCTGGAATAAAGGAAAATTCTGGCCGGAGGCAACATTTATAGGATCTGTAAATTCTGCCATGTTTTTTAAACCATAAAAATCTCAATTGTTGTAGCTATACCTCCCCTTAAACATTTCCAGGTGGCTTTCAAATTATTTCCAGGTGCTCTGTCATCATCACCAGACACATGGCAGGACGGTGGTTCTCAGCCTTGGCTGTGTTTGAAGTCACCCAGGGAACTTAAAAAATTTTTGAGGCTTGAATCTGCCCTCAGGGAGTCTGATTTAATTGGTCTGGGATTCAACCCTGCCACTGGGAGTTTTAGAAGCTCTACAGGTGATGAGCCTCCAAAAGCCAGGTTGAGACTCACTTACCAAAACCTGGATTCTAGTTCTGACATTGACACCCTTAATAGCTCTGTGTCTTCGGATAAGACATGTGGCTTCTCCTAGCTGTAGTTTCCCCAAAGGCAAAGTGGAGGTAACCATGTCTTCTCTACTTACTTTATAAACTTGCCAAAGGAAGCATGGAAAACTGTCTATGGAAACACTTTGTAGACCACATATTTTTATTAGGATTATTGACAATTTTTATTATTGCTGGTATAGCTAAACTTCTTAAGAGTAAAAAAAGTATCATCGTTTTCTTTTTCTTTTTGGCTTTAGGTTCAACAGCAGGATTTGCTTATTGTCCTATCGTCTTTCACACCATAAATTCTTTCTTCTTTAAACCCAGCTCTGCACCAGGAGTGTATGGTCAGCTCAGCACTATTTGATTCCTTTTGGCCCTAGGCCCTTCTTGTGATAGGTGGGAGGGCAGCTCCTTTTTCAGTTGTCTGGGCTATTTGGCATGTCTGATGCTCTTTGGTGACCTGTTTTATTGCCTCCTGAACTATCTTGGTCTAAACTCTTCGCTGGCAGGATATACCACTCTCCGACCTTTGACTTTTCCCTATGCTTATCGCCTGGATATTTTTGCTGTTTCTTTTCCTTTCTGTTTCCCTGCAAATTTTATGTTTACTTTGGGATAGAGCTAAGGCACTTTTTTTTTTTTCATCCTTACATCTGGAGTTAAAGCCATCATATGAGTTTTTTGAGGCCTAAGGCTGCTGTTAGCATCTGCAGGCAGAACAGCAGGCTATCCAGGAGTGCTCAGCATTTTCCTCTATGCAAGCACATCCCATTACTTCCAGGAGCCAAGCCATGCCATGATAAGTTTGTGGGATTTATTACTCTTTTTTTTTTTTTTTTTTTTGAGATGGAGTCTCACTCTGTCATCAGGTTGGAGTGCAATGGTGCAATCTCGGCTCACTACAACCTCTGCCTCCCAGGTTCAAGCAATTCTCTTGCTTCAGCCTCCCGAATAGCTGGGACTACAGGCGCCTGCCGCTACACCCAGCTAATTTTTGTATTTTAGTAGAGACGGGGTTTCACCATGTTGGCCAGGATGATCTCCATCTCTTGACCTCGTGATCTGCCTGCCTCGACCTCCCAAAGTGATGGGATTACAGGCGTGAGCCACTGTGTCCAGATGGGATTTGTTACTTTTTAAACTCCCAGTTTGCTGAGGAGTAAAGCGATGAGTAGGAAGCCTAGGTGTGTCTTGTCTGTGTGCTCATAGCTGGTATTGGAATCTATGATCTCTCTTCTGCATTTTCTCCCAGCTGTTATGTTTTGTCACAGCCTGGCCTAGGTCAGTGTCTCGTGTCTGTAACTCACAATAAATGTGACGGGTCAGGCCGACTGGAGCCTGCTTACTTGTGTCATTTTGAATGAGTTAAATTTCCTCCCAACATTTCAGATTCTTCATCTCTGCTACATGGTGACAAAAATGGAATCTGAACACTCAGGTTCTGGGGTGAGGATGAAATACTATATGCAAAGGTACCTAGTAGACTATCTGACTAGAAAGTGATAGATTGATATTCATTTCCTTACTACCTTATTGTCTGGGCACTAGTTTTCTCCTCCATAAATTCAGGTCCTTCTAGCTTTAGAATTATTTGATTCTAGGAAACTGAATTTACTTCTGAGATGAACTTTTACAGGGTTAAAAGCTCATGGTTAGAAGGGTAGTCTTTCTTCCAAGTTCTAAATCACTTAGGTCATGTGATTGTGCATTTTCATTTGCTTAGATGTTCAGAAAAGACAATCTAGTTTCCAGATTGGATCAATTATGCAAAAGGATGATTATTTCCCTGTGGAGAAAAGTAAATGAGTAAGACTTGGCCTTAGTTCAGGGAGGTACCATAGAGATTAGCTGGGTGTCCAAAGGCTTGGGCAGAGAAGCCTTTGGAGGAATGATGGAGTATGAAGGAGTGGGGAACAGGGCCCTAGAGGGGACCAGAAAGAAAAACTACAAAGTAAGGGGTGATGGGAAGCAATGAATATTTCCCTCACAAATCAGAGAAACCTCTGTGCCAAATATAAAGGTTTTGTATTATGTTTAGGTGTTCATGATCAGGAGTCATAGACCTGAATTGTTCAAATCTCTGCTCCACCATTTATTGCCTGTATCTAGGGCAAATTTGGAGCCTTTCCCCATTTGTTTCTTTATCTGTAACAATGGGAATAATAGGCCAACCTTATACAGTTGTTGGGAGAATCAAATGAGACATGTGCCAAAGTGCTTAGTGCCTTGTTTGGCATCTAATAAGCCTTGATGAAATGGCAGAATCATCATCAACAACAACACTGCCATTATTATCCTTATTACAAATGCTTGCACAGAGCTATAAGGCTGGAAGATTCCAAGAGGATAACTAGAGCCCATTTCAATTCCAGTACCAGAAAAGAGGCTTCGGTGGTATTACAGTTTCGTGTGGAGAACTTATCCGCCTCAAGAACTACCCCAAATAAGATAACCAAACCCACAAGATCAGGAACCTAGTAGAGAAGATAGAGGTAATGGTTATCTGCCAAATTCCTATTTCAGCCACTAAGTTAAGGTTAACATTTGCATTTTGATGGTTAATTTATGAATAGAGTTCTGTGCCCCTAGTACTTACAAGGTAAGTGGGTGAAGTTTGAGCACCACCGGGTTGTGATGGGCAATGGGCAATTTGTCTGTTTAACAAAGTAGAATTTTCACAAAATTCTTCATCTGAGCCACTTAGGTCAACAATAGGAACAATAAAGTTTATGGAAATAAACATCATCACTCCCTCCCCCAAACATATTCACACACAATACCTTACCTTTTGAAAAACAAAACAAAACAATAACTATGAGGTAGGCAGCATTATTATTATTTCAATTCAAGAGATGAGATAAACAAGACTCAAAAAAGGGAACGAACTTTTCTGAGCTCATATCATATGTAAGGATGTAAATCCCGGTCATTTAATTTCAAATTTGTGTTTTTTGGAGAGTGACATCAGCAAGATGAGGGAATAAGCAGCCCTGGACCCTCCTCACCATCATGGACACACTGATTCAACAATAATACTCAGATAAATTTTATCTGTGAGAATTTTTTTTTTTTTTTGAGACGGAGTCTCGCTCTGTCACCCAGGCTGGAGTGCAGTGGCCGGATCTCAGCTCACTGCAAGCTCCACCTCCCAGGTTTACACCATTCTCCTGCCTCAGCCTCCCGAGTAGCTGGGACTACAGGCGCCCGCCACGTCGCCCGGCTAGTTTTTTGTAATTTTTAGTAGAGACGGGGTTTCACCGTGTTAGCCAGGATGGTCTCGATCTCCTGACCTCGTGATCCACCCGTCTCGGCCTCCCAAAGTGCTGGGATTACAGGCTTGAGCCACCGCGCCCGGCCATCTGTGAGAAATTTAGTAAGAATTTGAGAGGCTTTTGCATCCTGGATGAATGTAAAACCAGTCAAATCAAAGTTGGTAGAAAGATGTTAAGATACTCTATCACAAGAATCCCTGTTTTCTCAGCATAGTGTCATATGGTTAGGAAGAAAGCCTCAGCTCCCAACTTCTTTGCAGGGAGAGAAGGAAATAACTGGACCATACATCGAGCATTCAGATTTTTCTGAGGGCTGCCAATGCACTAGCTTCTGTCTTGCCTGTCTTAGAATGCAGATGGAATCCAGCCTACTCCAGACATCTAGGAGCCATCGAGAACAAAGAGGGCAATTTGAACTAGCACATGAATATTCACCACAGCCCTCTCCCTTGGCCGAGTTCAGAGCGAGCCAGTGAAAAACCCTGGGTCCCAGGCTCTCCCTGGAGAGAGAAAGAGTTAGACCTTGTGTCCAATATTCTGACTTTTCTGTGGACAATATCAGGGTTGGGCTTCTGTCTCACCTGTGCTAGAGTGCTGATGGAAACTAGCCATACTCAACATACCTGGAGGCTGCAAAGATGGTGGTTTGGACTAGCACAAAAATTTGAGAGGTCCCCAGAATCTCTGGCTGGGCTGATTGGTGAAGGTCTTCTCCATACAAGGCCAGTCCATGAAGATTGGGAGCAGTGGCTGTTTTATCTAATGAACAGACACCAGCACAAAGATCCAAG
Organism: Macaca thibetana thibetana; assembly: GCF_024542745.1. Classification (NCBI taxonomy): domain Eukaryota; kingdom Metazoa; phylum Chordata; class Mammalia; order Primates; family Cercopithecidae; genus Macaca; species Macaca thibetana. The sequence goes on along the minus strand of NC_065593.1, from coordinate 50,783,669 downwards.
GATAATGAAGAAACAGGGATACATGTCCTAAACAAAGGTACAAGATAGACCTCCTGAAGTTGACCCCAACGAAAGAGATACACAATTCACCTGAAAGAGAATTTGAAATAAACATATATTCAAAATAGAGAATTCAAAATAACCATATAATCATAGGCTGGGCATAGTGGCTCAAGCTTGTAATGCCAGCACTTTGGGAGGCCAAGGTGGGTAGATCACTTGAGGTCAGGAGTTTAAGACCAGCCTGGCCAACATGGCAAAATCCCATCTCTTCTAAAAATACAAAAGTTAGCTGGGTGCAGTGGTGCGCAACTGTAATCCCGGCTTCTCAGGAGGCTGAGGCATGATAAATGCTTGAACCCAGGAGGTGGAGGTTGCAGTGAGCCAAAATCATGCCACTGCACTCCAGCCTGGGAAACGCAGCGAGACTCTGTCTCAACAAAACAAAACAAAACAAAACAAAAACAAAATAACCATAATAAAGATGCTCTGCAAGGCCAGGAGAACAATACACAAAGTGGGAATTTTCAACAAAAAGGCAGAAAATACAAAAAGTACCAAACAGAAATCATGCTGCTGAAAAATACAATAACTGAATTGAAAAATTCAATAGAGGAATTCAATAACACATTAAATCAAGCAGGAGATAGGAGCAGTGAACTCAAAGACAGGCCATTGGAAATTATCCAGAGGAGCAAAAAGAAAAAAGAATAAAAAAGAGTGAAGATGAGATGTATGGGACATCATCAAGCAGACCAACATTCACATTAGGAAGATCCAGAAGGAGAAGAGAGAGAGAAAGTTTAGAAAACTTATTAAAAGAAATCATGGCTCAAAACTCCTGAAACCAGAGAAAGAACATTGTCAGCCAAATCCAGGAAGCCCAGGGTATCCCAAATAAGATGCCCAAAGAAATCAAAGTGATACACATTATAATTGAATTGTCAGAAGTCAAAGACAAAGAGGGAATTTTGAAAGCAGCAAGAGAAAAGTGACATCATGTACAAGGGAACCTCCATAAGGCAATTGTAAATTTCTTAGCAGAAACTTTGCAGGCCAGAAGGACATGGGATAATATATTTAAAATGCTGAAAACCAACCAACCAACCAACCAACCAACCAACCAACCAACTGCCAACCAAGAATATCATTCCCAGCGCAATTATCCTTCAAAACTGAAGGAGAGATAAAGACTTTTATAGATAAACAAAAGCTGAGGTCGTTCATCATCACTGAACCTGCCTTACAAAAAATGTTAAAGGAAGTTGTTTAATTTTTACACAAAAGGATGTTAAACAGTAATATAAATGCATGTGAAAGTATAAAACTTGCTGGTAAACGTAAATATATTGATAAATATAGAATACTATAATACTATAATGGTGGTAGGTAAATCACTCTTTTAATTCTACTATAAAATTTATTTATTTATTTATTTATTTATTTATTTATTTATTGAGACAGAGTTTCACTCTTGTTACCCAGGCTGGTATGCAGTGGTGTGATCTCGGCTCACTGCAACCTCTGCCTCCCAGGTTCAAGCCATTCCCCTGTCTCAGCCTCCTGAGTAGCTGGGATTATAGGCACCTGCCACCACGCCCAGCTAATATTTGTATTTTTAGTACAGACGGGGTTTCTCCATGTTGGCCAGGCTGGTCTCAAACTCCTGATCTCAGGTGATCTGCCCTCCTTGGCCTTCCAAAGTGCTGGGATTACAGGCATGAGCCACCACACTTGGCCCTCTACTATAAAATTTAGAAGATAAAAGTATTAAAAATAACTATAACTATAAAAATAGGTTAATGGATACACAATATAACAAGATGTAAATCATGACACCAATACATAAAATATGTGTGTGGGAGAAGCAAAAGAGTAGTTTTTGTATGCAGTGAAAGTTATCAGCTAAAAATAGACAGTTATAACTATAAGTTGTTTCATATAAGCCCTATGATGACCACAAAAAAAAAAAAACCTACAGAAGATACACAAAAGAAAAAAAAAAGAATAAAAACATAGAATACAAGAATCCATGAAACACAAAGGAAGTCAGCAAGAGAGGAAAAGGAGACAAAAGAACTCTGAGAAAGACAAAAGAATTGACAAAATGGCAATGTTAGGTCTTTCCCTATCAATACTTTATTGAAATGTAATGAATAAAGCTCTCCAATCCAAAGACATGGAGTAGCTGAATGGATTTTCAAAAAACCGACAAGCTCTATCTACATGCTATCTAGAAGAGACTGACTTTAGATTTAAAGACAATGTATAGGCAGAAAAGTGAAGGAATGGGGAAAAAAATATTCCGTACAAATGGTGACCAAAAGACAGCAGGATGGCTGTACCTCTATATTAGACAAAATAGTCCTTAAGGCAAAAACTGTCACAAAAGGCAAAGAAGAACATTACATAATAATGAAAAAATTCACCAGGAAGACATAACAATATATGAACCCAACATCAGAGCACCTAACATATATAAAGCAAACACTGACAGAACCAAAGGGAGAAATAGACAATGCAATAATAGAAGAATTTAGTAACTCACTTTTGATAATGAATGGAACATTCAGATAGAAAATCAACAAGGAAACAACAGACTTGAACAATACTATAGAACAAATGGACCTAACAAACAAAATGTTCTATCCAGTGGTAGCAGAATACATATTCTCCAGTGCACACAGAACATTCTCTATCCTGGATAGAGAATGTTCTCACATGTTGGGTCACAAAACAAATCTTAACGAATTTAAGAGGATTGAAATCATACTAAGTGTCTTTTCCTACAACAATGGAATGAAACTAGAAAACTAGAATGGAAATAAGAAAAAACTGAAAAATACACAAATATGTAGAAATTAAAAAACACATTTAAATAATCAATGAGTCAAAGAAAAAATCAAAAAAGAAATTAGAAAATATCTTGAGACAATTGAAAATGAGAACACAGCACATCAAAATTTATGGGATGCAGCAAAAGCAGTACTAAGAGGAAAGTTTTTATATAATATATATGTATATAAACTTATATGTAAACATACACACACGCCTACTATGTACCTACAAAACTTAAAATTTAAAAAATTAAAAAAGATAAAGAACAAACTAAGCTCAAAGTTAGCAGCAAGAAGGATATAGTAACACTTTTTGCTCTAAGTGTTATTATGATACTTATGATAAAACTTAGAGCATAAATAAATAAAAATAGAGACTAGAAAAACAATAGCAAAAAATCAATGAAACTAAGAGATTTTTTGAAAGATAAAGAAACTTTACAAACCTCTAGATAGACTAAAAGAGGAAACAAACACATAAAATCAAAGATGTACTTTTCTGCTCCTCTCATGCTGCCTTTGAAATTCAGATGCATTCTTCTTTAAATGATTTGTATTGTGTTCCACAAATAATCTTTTGGGACTTCTTTCTGAAACATGACTTTGTTTCCATGCAGAACAAAGGAAAGGTAGAGTGACAGGCAAAAGAAGTGAGGTAGGGAAGGCTATTCTGTTAAGAGTGATTACTGGGCAATAGAGAGGCTCCCTAGGTTATGGAAGAGTCAAAGGGTAACTGGATCCCAGAGGTGATAGAGAGAAGCACACTTATCAGAGACAGTGTCTACTTGTAGGGACAACAGAGTAAAGCTGCATTCTCATGGGCACTGTGGTTTGTCCTGGAAGCATCTTAGGCTGGCAGAGTCATACCTCTAGGAGAGTTAATACTCTAGAAAGAGGAGCAAGTCTAGAAATAAGATGATAGAAATTTCCAGAGAACTTGAGAAAAAGCCACTATGGATACAAAGATATCTCTGAGCACCTTGTTCCAATTTTCATTTCTTGGTGAGTCTGCGGTATTATGCTTCCTATTCATGCTTCAGTGCTGCCATCTGAACTCTCACTGTTCCAGACTGTTTCCAGCATATTTTTTCTTCTAGATATTTCTACTCTTGCTCATCTTTAGAGAGGCTGTTGCTTCAGTACAAGTTGGCAAACTTTTTAATTTTAGGGCTTTGTGGACCCTATAGTCTGTCACAACTACACAACTCTGCCACTGTAGCACAAAAGCAGCCACATACAATAGCTAAACAAATGGGCATGGCTGTGTTCCATTAAAACTGTATTTACTGCTGGGCGGGGTGGCTCACGCCTGTAATCCCAGCACTTTAGGAGGCCGAGGTGGGTGGATCATGAAGTCAGGAGTTCAAGACCAGCCTGGCCAACATGGTGAAATCCCGTTTCTACTAAAAACACAAAAATTAGCCAGGCGTGGTGGTGGGCGCCTGTAATCCCAGCTACTCAGGGAGCTGAGGCAGATAATTGCTTGAACCCGGGAGGTGGAGGTTGCAGTGAGCTGAGATCGTGCCACTGCACTCTAGCCTGGGCGACAGAGTGAGACTCTGTCTCAAAAAAACAGAAAACAAACAAACAAAAACTTTATTTACAGAAATGCAGCAGGGTAAACTTGACCTGTGGGCTGCCGTTTGCAGATGCCCCCTTTTAGGTATATTCCCATCCATTCAGTTGGTTTCCATTTTACTTTCTCATTTCTCAACCATGAACATGCCGTTGTTTTCAGTCTCTCCATGTGCTGGCAAGTTCCCTAAACCCCAACCAATAGTAAGGCTCAGGATCCTTTCAGCGAACACAGGTTGAGTTTCTGCTATAAAAACAAATTGAATGCTGAAACATGATGAATGTGGGAGGAAAGAGTTACCTGGAAGAGTAACTCTCAAAGCTCTCTCTCAGAGCTCTCTCTCTGGGGAGAAAGAACAGTGGCGGAATCTCCTGGGTGAGGAATCCCTGATTCCCAAACAACTCCACCCCATGTCCCTGGATGTCCTCCCCTCTGAGTAATGCGGACAGCCTTTTGGGGCTGTGATGATTCTATCTCCTATGAAGCCATCTGATGAAACTCTGATTTCACCAACCACTAGCACCCAGGAAGAGCCTGGTGTGACATAAGCTGAATGGAATAATTTTATGGGTTGAGGGGGGACTCTTTAGAAGCATCTAACTAGCATATTTTGGAGAAAAATTAACTGAAGCATTAGGAAAGGAAACTATGCCATATGCCAAGCCCCCACCCACCGTTAATAGTATAAAAGGACCGCAGAGGAAGGAGAGACTCAAACCTGCCCACATCCACCTCCAGCAGCTTACCTGCTTTTCCATTACCTGTCCCAGCACCATGTCTTACAGTTGTTGCCTGCCCAGCCTGGGCTGCCGCACCAGCTGCTCCTCCCGGCCCTGTGTGCCCCCCAGCTGCCACAGCCACACGCTGCCTGGGGCCTGCAACATCCCCGCCAATGTGGGCAACTGCAACTGGTTCTGCGAGGGCTCCTTCAATGGCAGTGAGAAGGAGACCATGCAGTTCCTGAACGACCGCCTGGCCAGCTACCTGGAGAAGGTGCGTCAGCTGGAGCGGGACAACGCGGAGCTGGAGAACCTCATCCGGGAGCGGTCCCAGCAGCAGGAGCCCTTGCTGTGCCCCAGCTACCAGTCCTACTTCAAGACCATCGAGGAGCTCCAGCAGAAGGTGAGGGGGTCGGCCACGTGGGGGGCCAGCAGCAGCTGGCTCTCTTTGAACAGTAAGACATTCTCAAGTTCAAGTGTACCTCATGAGATAAATTTCTTTTCAGATTCTGTGTGCCAAGGCTGAGAATGCCAGGCTGGTGGTGAACATTGACAATGCCAAGCTGGCCTCTGATGACTTCAGAAGCAAGTATGTTGAACTTCAAGGTCCCTATGGTTCTTTCATGGCCCTAGGGACCTACTATTGCCTGGAAGAGAGGAGAAAGCCATTTCTCCTCCTAGGGCTGGTTATGTAAAATCAGTTTCAAACAGAGACCTAGACTCATGTGCTGCCTGCTCTTTGGTCTATACTGGTCTTTTTGGAAGTGTTTCTTAAACCACAAAATTCAGAGATTGAAATGAATTGTTCTTTGGGAATTGATTTGATGGTATATTAGCTAACAAAACTGAGAGCACAGTGAGACACTTCATCTCATGCGTGCCTGTGGGCTCCTCGTGGTGTTAGGGTGAGTCAGGGAACCTCTCCAGCCTCTCCATGGACAGCTTGACTGAAACACATGGAAGAGAAGAGGCAGAAAGCTGTGTAAGTTCAAGAAGATTCAGGCCAATTCTACCCAAACAACACATGAGAGGGGAAGGTGGTTTTCTTTTCTGACTTATCCTCCCACTCTGATGCATGCAGGTACCAGACAGAGCAGTCCCTGAGGCGGCTGGTGGAGTCGGACATCAATAGCATACGCAGGATCCTGGATGAGCTGACCCTCTGCAAGTCCGACCTGGAGTCCCAGGTGGAGTCCCTGAGGGAGGAGCTGATCTGCCTGAAGAAGAACCATGAGGAGGTATGAAACAAATTCACAAAAGCAGGCCTCAGAGCTAAGCTACTAGCACTGGGAATCAGGAGATGATTACTGTCTGGATCCCTGTTCTGGGACCCTTCTCTGAGGAACTCAAGGTATTCTCAGAGAGTGATGGTGCTACATCCATATCAAGGAGTGGAGTGAGCTGCTCATTCTCCAGTGGCTGGGTGAGGGTTAGGCAGGTGTTGGAATTACTGAGGAGGGGCATCATTCATTGAGCCCTGCTCTCTGCTCATCACTGCTAGGTCCTGAATTTGGTGGTGGAGATGGAGGGACAAAAAAGAAATAAGACATGGCCCTTTTCTTCAAAGAGCTCACAGTCTAGTATAGAAAGACAGTCATATAAACACAGTGATGTAAACAAGACAGAGTGAAACAAGTACCATTTGAGATGTACAAGCAGTATCCTCTAGAAATAATCCAGGCTGCCCAAGAGGAGATAGGGAACTCTTCTCAGATGCAAACAGGAGGATTTCAGTACTTGGGTGTTTCAGTCTGAGGGAAGAGGTTGAACAAAGACACAGAAGTGGCAGGGCAGGGTGTATCTGGGTATGGCTGGGCATGCAGTACCTCCAAGGGTGTGGTGAAAGTGAAGACGTGACGGGAAGCGAGGAAGGACTTGCATATGCCAAGGAGTTTAGACTTAGTCTTGTAGAAGGTGTAAGGTTTCAGTTTCTATGGGACAACAATTGATGTGATCCCTGTTGGTGTTTATTGCTATAAAATGTGTGTGTCACTCTTTGGAAATGATCAGAATATTCCTTTCAGTGCTTTTTGGGCAGTATTGTGCTCAGTTTCCTGGAGCAGGAAAATGGCAGATCCATTGCCGTAGGTTCATTGTTTCCCTTTTCTCTATCAGGAGGTCAACACCCTGCGCTCCCAGCTTGGAGACCGCCTCAACGTGGAGGTGGACGCTGCCCCTGCTGTGGACCTGAACCAGGTCCTGAATGAGACCAGGAGTCAGTATGAGGCCCTGGTGGAAACCAACCGCAGGGAAGTGGAGCAATGGTTCGCCACGCAGGTGGGCATCTAAGCACATGGCCACTCAGGACCCGAGGTGCCCCAAGGCCCTGGAGGCAGGGTCTGATCCTTTCCCCACTTGGGTGTTTCAGACCGAGGAGCTGAACAAGCAGGTGGTATCCAGCGCAGAGCAGCTGCAGTCCTACCAGGCGGAGATCATCGAGCTGAGACGCACGGTCAACGCCCTGGAGATTGAGCTGCAGGCCCAGCACAACCTGGTGTGTATTGTTCAGCCCTGCTGGTGAGCGATGAGAAGTTGGGAGACAGAGTCCCAGGGATGTGTTTGGGGCCACACACTCTCCTTAGCTCTTGGAGCTTGTGACTTCCTTGGAATCCTATGAAGAAACCCTTTGAAGGAGCAGCTCTCTGACATTCCTGATCTTCCCCACCACAGCGAGACTCTCTGGAAAACACACTGACGGAGAGCGAGGCCCGCTACAGCTCCCAGCTGTCCCAGGTGCAGAGCCTGATCACCAACGTGGAGTCGCAGCTGGCGGAGATCCGCTGTGACCTGGAGCGGCAGAACCAGGAGTACCAGGTGCTGCTGGACGTGCGTGCCCGGCTAGAGTGTGAGATCAACACGTACCGGAGCCTCCTGGAGAGCGAGGACTGCAAGTGAGTATGGGGCAAAGAATGTCTGGGAAGAATGTGTACAGTGGGATATGGTAGGCACACAAATGGTGGCCATATTTTCAACTAGTCAGACAACACACATTAACTGTGTAGTTTGTGTCCAGTGATCTGTGATAGCTAAGCAAAGGGAGGCCAAAGGGAAGAGAAGAGCCCCTGCCTCAGGGGGCTAACAATGGAGGAGTGGTGGTAGGAGCTGGCCAGTCTTAGGAATAACATTTGTGGAAGGCACATTAAGTTCCAGGAGACCTCAAGTGTATGAGATAATATATTTGAAAAGGACAGTTTTTCCACCTCTGCACATGGCATTCTGGGAGAGAGAGAAGCATTTGGTAGTAATCAGAACTTGATTCTGGCCGGGTGCAATGGCTCATGCCTATAATCCCAGCACTTTGGGAGGTTGAGGCGGGTGGATCGCTTGAGGTCAGGAGTTCAAGACCATCCTGGCCAACATGGTGAAACCCCATTTCTATCAAAAATACAAAACATTAGCCAGGCATGGTGACGCATGCCTGTGATCCTAACTGCTTGGGAGGCTGAGGCAAGAGAATCACTTGACACTGAGAGGTGAAGTGAGCCTTGGCTCCCACTTGCAGTGAGCCAAGATCGCGCCACTGCACTCCAGCTGTCTCAGAGCAAGACCCTGTCTCAAAAACAAAACAAAACAAAAAGAACTTGATTCCAACTAATTCCAACCACTGAGAATTCATAGGTTGTGTCATTAAGCCCAAGGTAGTATGTACATTAAAACTTCCTCCTAAAGCCATTCTAAACCTCCGTGTCCTTCTAGGCTCCCCTGCAACCCATGCGCCACCACCAATGCTAGTGGCAACTCCTGTGGACCCTGTGGCACCTCTCAAAAGTGTTGCTGTAATTGAAAAGCTTGTATCCTCTTTGAAGGCATCTACAGAGCCATTTAGATCAACCACAGGAAAGATCTTCAAGTCCTGACTTTTCTGGAGCTCAGCTGACATCAAGAAACCTCATCTTGCCTACTATGTTATTTCTAGAATGCTGAAAAGCTTTCCCCACCCAAGCAAAGACACACATCATCAACTTCCAATGTCTGGACAACTCCTTCCTGTTGAGGGTCGAGCCTCTTTGTTTCTAAAGACGTTCAACTCCCTGTAATCTGAGCTCCAGTTACTACTTTAGGGTGTTTCCTGAACGTACTGCATTTCCTGTTTTCCTTTCTTCTTTGGCATTCTCTGGAATGCAAGGAGAAGACTTCATTTACTTCCCAATAAACTTCATTTCTGTGGCATAGTAAATGTTTCTCATTCATATTCATGCATTGTAAATTACTCATCATGGCTGTTTCATAAAAATACCCCTTCATTAGGAGAATAGAATGAATTAGATGACTGAGCCAAGCCTTTATGCTTCACCAGAAACACTGATGTAGACAGGGAAGGACATTCTTTTGGGAGACTCCCACCCAGGGTAGGCCATGCAGGAAACCTGGCCTTCAATACCCATGCTTGCCTTGCCTTGACTACAGGGCCCTTGGCAATTTTGCAAATCCTCCCCAAACTTCACTGCTATCTCTGGCTCTCACCCTCATCAGAACAGAATGTTCTGCTTCTCTTTCTCCTAAATTGCCTGAAGAACCTACAGAAACTGCTTCTACAGAAACTGTTCAAAGAGCAGTGATTCTCTCCTCTCAACCTCTCTGCTACTCCTGCCTTGCTAATATAGATACCGGCTCCTCCCTTGAAATGCACCTTCATTGATTTCCACAACCCTGCACACTCTGGGTCTTCTTGAAATATCGCTAATTACCTGTTCTCTGTTGTCTTGTTAGCTGTCTTCCCCTTTTTGTCCCAAATGAAGGAAACACCTATATTCTCAGCCCTCCGTCTTGCTCTTTCTATGTCCCTGTTCATGTAGAACTAGCCCCTCTATGCTGATGACTCCCACATCTCTCTCTCTTCTCAGCTTGGTTTCCAGGTTTTCTGTTGCACATACGACAGTTTCACTTGGTATCAGGTCATTACATCATGTTTAATTGGACTAAAACGTATTTTTCCCAAACTGGTTCATCTTGCCGCCCACTTGTTATACCTGACATGTTGTCCTCCAAATAGGCCCTTTAAATGCAGTCCTTACCTTTCCCCTCTTCAAGTTTATTCTTTCCCCTAGATCTTTGCTCTTATCCATAATGTTCTTCCATAGCCTCTTTATCATTTCATTTTCTGTAATTCCAAGAAAGGCCAATGTTCATTAAGCATCTCCCCCAAAACATTAATCTTACTCCACACCCCACTTGCCTCATCTCTGAATTTTTAAAGCTTTCAATTTTATAGGCCACCATCTCAATTATCCATTTAATTTAATCCTATCTGATTGAGGCAACTACAATCAGTCATCTACTGTTTGTGCCGGATACTGTGGGCGGTACTGAGAAACACAAATAAGTGAATCCCAGTCTCGGCCCACAGCATGTCTTACAGTTTAGAGTGCATGAGACAAAGCTACAGTCATCATAGACAAATATCAGTGTGGCTCAAGAAACGAATAGATAAAGAATTATGAATTTCAGAGGTGTGAGAGAATGTCTTGTTGACTGCAGGCCCTTCAGAAGAGGCAATATCGTCACCTAATTAAAGCCTATGTAAACCATGGAATACTGTAAGTGGAATAAATAAGGAAGAGTAAAACTAATGAAAATTCATGAGGTTATTAAAACTTTATATACTTCCCATAGTTTCAACTTCAATCAACGATTACTGTATGATATTAGCATAATTCTGAAATAAAGTTTGCTGGGAAATGCCTGGTCAGATGGGTACGTGTAGGCCATAGAAGAGGGAAAGTTTTGGCCAGGCACAGTGGCTCACACCTGTAATCCCAGCACTTTGGGAGGCTGAGGCGGGTGGATCACGAGGTCAGGAGATCAAGACCATCCTGGCTAACACGGTGAAACCCCATCTCTAGTAAAAATACAAAAAAAAAGAAAAAAAAAATTAGCCAGGCGTGGTGGCACGCACCTGTAGTCCCAGCTACTCAGGAGGTTGAGGCAGGGGAATTGCTTGAACCCAGGAGGCAGAGGTTGCAGTGAGCCAAGATCGCGCCACTACACTCCAGCCTGGGTGATAGAGTGAGACTCCGTCTTAAAAAACAACAACAACAACAATAACAACAACAACAACAACAACAAAACGGAGAAGAGGAAACTTCCTGAGCATGAACTTTGCCTGGAGGAGTTATAAGGTTTGTTTAGAAACTGACAACCCAATTCCCAGCCTAGAACAGAGGGTAAGTGTGGTAATAGGAGATGAAACTGCAAGGTAATCAGGTAGGAGCATGTTTGGCAGTGCTCTGAATGATTATGCATGAGATTTTCTTGTAAGGGAGTTTGCCATATGATGTGTCTGGATGCTGTGTACAGGTTGGGTTGTGAGGAGTCCTAGAAGCTGGATGAAATAGAAGGAAGATCAATTAGTAGGTGAGAGACAATAAAGACTGAGATAAGTGGAGGTGAGTGAGGCAGAAGAGGGGTAGATTTTAGAGGCATGGCTTAAATATGGAAGCTGAGTAGAGGTAGAGGAACAATGGAAAGAGAAGGAAGGAAACTAGTACTGATCACACACTGTATTAGTCAGGGTTGTCCAGAGAAATAGAAACAGTAGGCTATATATAGATACACAGAAAAAGATTTATTATGAGGAATTAGCTCATGTGATTATGGAGGCTGAGAAGTCCCACAATCTGCTGTCTTCAAGGTGGAGGCCCAGGAAAGCCAGTGGTATAGTTCCAATCCAAACCCAAAGGACTGAGAATCAGGAAGGCTGATGGTGTGAGTCCTGGTTTGAGACTGAAGCCTCAAGAACTGGGAGCATTGATGTTAGAGGGCAGGAGAAGATGGATGTCCCAGCTCAGCTCCATTCTCATTGGGAGTGCAGGACTGAGTGTAAGAGAAACAATGACGGCTCTGGAGAGGGTTTGTGGAACTAGCCCCTGAGTTCCATTTTGAGGTGCCTGTATCTGTTTTTTCTCAGCATAGCTTACTACTGACCTGGCCTATTCTCCAGACCCTCTCCTGCTTCTCCCTTAAGGGTCAATAAGAGATAAATAATTTGCCTTTCTTTTGCCTTTTAGTTCTATTTGACTACCCACATTAGAGGACACCTGCCCACATTGGTGAGGGTGATCTTTACTCACTCTTCTGATTCAAATGCTGATCTCTTTTAGAAACACCTTCACAGACATAACCAGAAATAATGTTTTACCAGCTATCTGGGCATCCCTTGGCCCAGTCAAGTTGATACATTAAATTAACCATCACAAACACCTACTATGGGTCTGAAGATTTTCAGCCTGAGAAAATGAAACAACAATGAGTCTCCATTGGAGAGACCTGGAGAAGAATGACTAGATATGAGGGAGATGTCAGAGAGCTGGGTAAATAAAGATGATAATTAGAGCTATATCAATTGTTAAGACTGTCCAATGGAGGCTAGCAGGGCATAGAAGAACCTTGAGGACCAGTGATAGAAACCATAGAGTTGACCTGGGGCTCTCCAAAGTCCTTGATGTGAGGTTCAGCCTTGCTTTTGCCAGATCTTGAGGACAGAGATGACATCTGTTTATAAGCAGTTTGAGAGAGAAGTGGAGAAGCACCTTAAATGACACAGAAGTCAAAAGAATTTGGAGCTTTAATGAAAGAGTTATCAGTAGCATCCAGGACAAGGACGGTGAGAATCAGACAAACCTACTGTTAAAGCAGCGGGGAGACTCCTGGTGACTAAAAAGAGAACAGGGTCTATGGGATGCTGAGAGAAGAAGCTATATTTCCATGTTTTTTCATGTCTGTCTCAAATCACCAACGTGGTAGTGAGCATAATGCAAAAGTTCAACACAACACATTTGTACTCAGCTGACTTTGCTTTATCTTCTGTGTACTGTCAAAAGGTCTTAGCATCTGCCCTCTCCCCTGATCTGCAGAGCAGAATACATATATAGGTTTTCATTTCGTCTCTGAGTGGGCCCTGGATCTAACTTTCTCAGGAAGACTAGCACCATTAAATTACATCGTCCTGGATTGTGTCATGCTCTTGTCTATTCTAGACTGAGTTGATAGTCTAGAGTAGTCAAAAACATAGCACAGATCTTGTGGGAGCTGAATTATGAGAACACATGGACACAGAGAGGGGAACAACACACACTGGGGCCTTTTGAAGGGCAGAAGGTGGGAGGAGGGAGAGGACAAGGAAAAATAACTAACGGATACTAGGCTTAATACCTGGGTAATGAAGTAATCTGTAGAACAAACTCTCATGACACAAGTTTATCTATGTAACAAACCTGCACTTGTATCCCTGAACTTAAAATAAAAGTTAAAAAAACACATAGCATCGATGAACTTTACATTTTTCTGACTTGGCTTGGTCCCTGAAGACTGCAAGATTCCATTCCCATTGGGAGTCCAGGACTGAGTGTAAGAGAAACAACAGTGGCTCTGGAGAGGGTTTGTAGAACTAGCTCCTGAGTTCCATTTTGAGTTGTTTGTATCTGTTTTTGATCAGCCTAACTTACTGCTGACCTGGCTCATTCTTCAGCCCCTCTCCTGCTTGTCCCTTATTAGAAGCCCCGTTGAACAGGGCCAAACCTGTTGGCTTAGCTCCTGAATTACCCCTTCAATTTCTCCTCTCAGTGTCCTGAGGCTGGAGGATTGATAAATTGGCAACAGTTGCCTTTATGGAACAGGTTGTGGAGGCCCTATCTTCTGCTCTTCTAGGAAACTCTAACGGACTGGCCCAAAACCATGGGCTGGGGTTGGTATTGGACAGTGTTTCTGTTTTTCTAATTCCCCTCTGGGATCCCTCTTTGGCAAGAAGTCCGTCTTCTTGCTCTGTGTGCATACAGTGATACAGCTCCTGGCCTCTCCTTCTCATTTGTACACATTAAAACATAATTAATTTTCAAGTAGCCCAGCGTTACTTTGTATTTCTAAAATAATGCATTTTACATTTCTCATGGTGAGAATTTCAAGCACCAGAGCCTGGACATTGGAGAAGATAGCTTTGGGAAGAAGGAGGGAGGCCTCCTAATGCCTTTGAAGTTCCACAACAAGGAAGGTGGCCTCAGCAGAAGACCTGTCCTATGTCCACTCCATGGTTAAGCATCGCTGGTAGGTTTACATGTACTCTCTTCTATGGAAATAGCCTGGGCTTCCATAATAAATAGCATCCTTAAACCTCAACTGCAATTTGCTCACATCTTAAGACCGGAAGCCTCAACCACATCATCTGCCGCAATTACGTGGGCATAAAACCTTTCGGTTTGTTAGGATTTGATTTGCTCATCATGTTTAATGAAGGGCCATTGAACAGAGACAATAGCATCACCCACGTAAAGGTAAGAATTCGCAGTACACAGCAAGTGGAGTAAGTAAAAAGCAATTGCCTTCCAGACTTTGTGAGAAGCTAATTGAAACTTGGCTGTTTTCTCAAAAGACCCAAGTTCTTCCAACTATTAGTATACAATGGCCAAGTAGCTGTGCAGAAATCATAGTTACTTTTACTTAAGATGTGGGAATAGTTGTGTTTTCCAAACTCTAACCTCCACTTTTAAAGACACAAGGATACTTATCTCTGGATTATTCCACTGTGACTGAGGTAGAAGCTATAGCAATGGTTATAGGGATCCCCATGGACACATTTACTAGTCTGTGACACACTATTCCTTTCCTTTTCTTTAAAAAGTGCCGTTGTCAGATTTTTCTCTTTTGAAGCTTGGGGCATAGAAGAAGGAGAGAAGAACACAAGGTAATTAGAGAAAAGCTAATGAATTCAGCTGTTTGCTTTATGTTATTTGATCTCATCCAATAGGACTTTAATCGGCTTGGTACTGATTTTAAACGAATATGCCCATGCCACATCTCACTGATGGTGGAATCATTTTAAAGGTAGAGATTCAGACAAGGCACGGTGGCTCACTCCTGTAATCCCAACACTTTGGGAGGCCGAGGCGGATGGATCACCTGAGATCAGGAGATTGAGACCAGCCTGGGCAACATTGGGAAACCTGTCTCTACTAAAAATACAAAAATTAGCCAGGCACATTACAGGTGGTACGCACCTGTAATCCCAGCTACTAGGGAGGATGAGACAGGAGAATCGCTTGAACCTGGGAGGTGGAGATTGCAGTGAGCCGAGATTGCACAACTGCACTGTAGCCTGGGCAATAGAGCAGCAGAGCGAGACTCCGTCTCCAAAAAAAAAAAAAATAAATAAAAAAATAAAAATAAAAATAAAAATAAAAATAAAAATAAAAAAGTAGAGATTCGGGCAGGAGGGGCAGAAAGTTGTGGATTGTGATTGTAGAGGAAGATATCAGTACCTTCAATGCATTCACCCTGGAAGACCACATGTTTGCCCCAAAGCTGCTGTCCTAAGCATATTTGAAGCTTCTCCTTGGAAATGACTTCCAGAGTCACCCAAGAAAATGCACATTATTATTTTGCAGTCACAACGTGTTTCTGACCCATTAAAGATGCTATGCAGCTTGGTTATTCACCCTACGCACTAGGTGTGGTTTCAAATGACATCTGGCTGTTCCAAAAATAAACACACCCTTAGAAGATGAAGACTGGCCTTCAATGAGGATAACCAAAAGAATGTGTCCCAGGCTGTGAGGGCAAGTTTGAAGGAAGGGTGATCTGAGAAATGGCAGATCTCCTGTAGGAAAAGAATTCTTGTATGGCAAGACTTAATATGTAGCTTCCAAAAGGAACAACTTGGAGTAGTATCTTCCAGAATTTGAGCACTGATAGATTAAACATAAAATCCTCATATTTCCTACCTCCATCTGGAACGCATGAGAGCAGAGCATCTGCTTGCCAAAATGTGTCAATGGTCATAAAATGCCACTTCACACACATGACATAGTGGTGGCTTTGCAGGGCCATATACTTTGGAGAACTAGGCTTGGATATTTCTCCATCAGATTAACCAAGGGTTTCCTTTTTTTTTTTTTTTTTTCAAGCTTCTAGTGGGTACAATGCATTTTCACTTAGTAAACTTCCTTCCGTCAGCATAGAAGTGACTTTTGGTTCTTTAATAAGTAAAAAACAGGCTTGTTATTTTGTGGCCCATTCTAATTTAGGATATTGTCAGCACTGATTGAATTCAGTGGAGCTCAATCTGTATTTCTGCATTATTGCATCTCAGTACTGAAAAGATTGGAAGAGAGAGACACGTAATATGAAAGAGTGTGGACATTAGAATTACAGACATCTGTTTTGAATCCGGGCTCCATCACGTAGGAGCTCTGTGACCTTGGGAGACCTCTCAGAGGCTTGGTGTCCTTATCTACAAACCCTTGCAGCATTTTGAGAGGACTGAAGGAGCTGGTGCATATGAGGTGTCTGGCACAGTGCCTGGTGCACAGTGGAGACTCAGCAAGCAGGACCAATCACCAGTGACAGAGTCACACTGTGCACGGGCATGCAGCACAGTGCTTCATGCAGAGTAGGTGCTCCCAAAATTTTAGTTTTCTTAATGTTCTTGTGAACACTGAATACTAGTAGAAACAGAGGTGGGTGGCTTCCTGCAGCCCCATAAGAAGAGGGTAGAGTTGCCTCCATCTGCCTGGATGGAACTGCAAAGGGATCCTGAGCCAATGGCCTTATAAGTCCTTTCTGAGGTCGGCTTCCAGGATTCCCTATCACATAGTCTAGTTTCTAGATGGGTTTCCTCACATGGCGTTTCTCACAGAGTCTTAATTGAGTACGAACTGGATGAGACACAAGCCTTTCCTCATTTAGGAGAAAGAGGCACTGACGTGCCCCCTACTCTGGGGACAGGGCCCAGCTGTCACTCTAGCTCAACGTCCCATGGATGAGCGCTGCTGTGGGCAAGGTTGGTCACTTTGAAGCCAAACCATGAAGCTCTTACTTAACCAATCAGCATGTTTTGTGAGGAGTCCTGACTTAGCAAGAAGCCAGAGTAAAACATTTTATGAGGTATAGGACTCAGGTGAATTGGCTAAATAACAAATGGAAAAATCAGCAAAGGAGGTAAAAAGGGGGAATGCTTGACACGGTTGCCACACCCACTGCTGACAGAATATAAAGCCCTGGAGAGGACCAGGGCTTATCCCAGGGAAAAGGAATCAGGTTTTGAAACTGACTTCCAGAGCTCTACTTCCTCCCTGCACCATGCCCTACAACTTCTGCCTGCCCAGCCTGAGCTGCCGCACCAGCTGCTCCTCCCGGCCCTGCGTGCCCCCCAGCTGCCATGGACGCACCCTACCCGGGGCCTGCAACATCCCTGCCAATGTGAGCAACTGCAACTGGTTCTGCGAGGGCTCCTTCAATGGCAGCGAGAAGGAGACCATGCAGTTCCTGAACGACCGTCTGGCCAGCTACCTGGAGAAGGTGCGTCAGCTGGAGCGGGACAACGCGGAGCTGGAGAACCTCATCCGGGAGCGGTCCCAGCAGCAGGAGCCCTTGCTGTGCCCCAGCTACCAGTCCTACTTCAAGACCATTGAGGAGCTTCAGCAGAAGGTGAGGAGGTGGGCCCCACACTGCCAGCTTAATGAACTACTTATCTATATTTAACATACTAACCTGTGAATGGATCTAAGTCTGTTCACAGTAATGCTGAGAATGGTAAAGACATGGATTCACTGGCTTAGGTATGACATCAAGTAGTCTTAGAAAATCTGTTGTAGAACCACAAGGGAAGGATGCAGGCTGGTGTTAGAGTGAAGCATTAGACCAAAATCAGTCATAACAATCTTATATGACTTCTTACTCCAAACTGGAATATCTGATTTTTTGGTTTGATTATGATATCCTGGTTTTGTTTTCAGAGCATTATAGCATTTTTAAAAAGTATGCACCTGATTTATTTTCTATGCTAAGAATTTCCTAAGTAAATCTCCAAATATTTAAAGCCTTTCAAAGCTTCAGCAAAAGATAGCGTTTATGGCAACACAAGAGAGTCGTTGACTCCAGCAGTATCTACAGACATATGGACCATCCTCTAGAGCAGCCATGTATACAGATGACAATATGGGTCCATCCATTCTGGAGGAGAAGTGGATATAAGTAAAGAGTCCACAGAGAATTGGGACTGGATACCTGGTGTAGGTTAGGGAGGGATCCCAGAAGAGGCAATATCTGAGTAGGGTTTGAAGGATGAGTGGGAGTTTATATCCAATTGTACAAGCCCTTGATTCTTGGAGGGAATTGACTGTCCACTGTTCTGTAGATCTGGAAAAGCAGATGCCAGGAAAGGGTTGTGCTATTTGAATATCATTCATTTATTTACCCAGAGTTGGAGAGTATTAGGCACAGTGCTGGGATGGGGGATAATATACTGAGTAAAATGGTCTCTTTCCTTCAGGAGCTCACAGTCTAACAGGGCAGATAGATGTGGAAACAAAATGATCACACAAAGGTCATAAGAAGTGTTATCGATTAAGTATGTGGGTTACACAAGGGGTCCTGCTAGTGGGTGAGGGCATTCTGGGTAGAGCAAGAAGCTTTTTGCCAACGCATGAACAAGGGCAATATGAGGGGAGAGTGGAGAGAAGTCAGCAGGTGGAACAAAGTTGGTATGTGTGTGGGATAACCAACTTGTTCTGGCTTGCCTGGGACTTTTCCCATTTTAGCATCCCAGGAAACCCTCAGTCCTGAGTAAACTGGGATGATTGGTCACCCAACCCTTGGGTGACCCTTGGATGCCCAGTAACCTCAATTATTGCAGGAAGTCAGAAGCAGATAAGAATAGAATTCATGATAAATTCACATTGGTTGTCCTGGTTTTGAAATGGTCAGTTTTATGATCAAATCCTCCTTTTATCCCAGAGCTGAAAATCTGGAAGGACTCAAAGCTATTTGGGAGGAATGTGGCTGAAAGAAAATAGCATTTCACTTTAAGGCACAAGGCATTTCTTGGTATAACCCATTTCATGATTAATCCTATCCCCAGATCCTGTGCAGCAAGTCTGAGAATGCCAGGCTGGTGGTGCAGATCGACAATGCCAAGCTGGCTGCAGATGACTTCAGAACCAAGTAAGATTTTCCTAACCATCACAGCGGTCTCATAATGGACAGGCTGAATTGCAAAGTGATGAGCTCCCTATCCTGGAAGGGTGGAAGCAGAAATTTCTGGATGATATTGGGAGGATTCTTGTATTGGGTTAGGATTAGGTTAAATGTCAAAGCCTCTTCAATAGGTGCTCAGATTCTGTGTTTTAAGGTTTTTTTTTTTTTGAGATGGAGTCTTCCTCTCTCATCCAGGCTGGAGTGCAGTGATGCGATCTTGGCTCACTGCAACCTCCGCATCCCGGGTTCATGCGATTCTCCTGCCTCAGCCTTCCTAGTAGCTGGGATTACAGGCATGTGCCACCAGGCCCAGCCAATTTTTGTATTTTTAGTGGAGACGGGGTTTTACCATGTTAGCCAGACTGGTCTTGAACTCCTGACCTCAAGTGATCCACCCACCTCAGCATCCCAAAGTGCTGGGATTACAGGCATGAGCCACTGTGCGCAGCCCTGTGCTTTAAGTTTGATTGCAAGACAACATCCGTTCTTCCTCCTTTTCAACCCAATGTCTGGACTAAGTTTAAAAGTGATTTTCACATTGATCTCTTTGTATACGTTAGTCACTGTCAACCCACCAAAAAGAAGTTATTAAACCACAAAAACAGGAGGCAAAATCCATTTCCTTTCAGAGAATCAATCAATACTTTTAGGTATGACCATTATTACAATCATGAGAATCCTTTGCATTTTCCTGGAATCTTACAGTTTACAATATAATTTTACCTATATCATCTTCAGTCCAACCCTGTGAGGTGTTAGTTTTGTCTTCATTTTACAGTTGAGGAAATCAAGGCTCAGAGAGATTAAAGTATCTATCTACAGTCATTCAATGACAAGACTGGCTCTAACTGACTCTGAATTCAGTGTTTCTTCCACAACACTAAATTGTTTCTTGGCAAGGCTGGAAAGGATGGCAGGACAACCTGGAGCAGGCTTACGAAGGGCGCTGATTCACTTGAGATGGCAAAAACAGCAGGGCTTAGTTGACAGCAACTTGTAAACAAGATTTTTAGAACAAATGCAGTTCATGTTAGACTAAACTATCCACAGGCATCCCACCAATACCTTTTATGTGTGTCTCAGTGACAAAATAGGCCTTCTCACTCAGTACAGGAGTATTTTCTCCCTTAATATTTTTAAAATTCAAAATATTTCAAAATATAATAAAATTGACTAAGTCAGCCAAGTAAAGCCTAGGAAACAAAGACTTTTTTTTTTTTTTGACCTCTTTTGACCTCTGGCTGTGTGTGCAGGTACCAGACGGAGCTGTCCCTGAGGCAGCTGGTGGAGTCTGACATCAACAGTCTGCGCAGGATTCTGGATGAGCTGACCCTGTGCAGGTCTGACCTGGAGGCCCAGGTGGAGTCCCTGAAGGAGGAACTGCTGTCCCTCAAGCAGAACCATGAGCAGGTAAGAGTCCTAGCCCCCAATATCCCAATACTGAGAGCTCTGTGATCCCCCTGAATAGGATAAGGTAGGTCTTGATTTGCTAAGCACCCTAGACCTAACAACATTTTGCTGGTTGCTCAAAACATACTTTGGGACTTGTTGGGGAATGAGTGACAGCTTCCCTTTTTTACATAAAGGAGTGTGGTAAGCTGACCTATTTCCCCTTGGGACCCAGACATGTATGGTGGAAAGATCACACAAATATCTTTAAACTACTGTCTACTGTTTGATGCTATCTATTAGCTTCTGAAGAAGTGCCGTGTTAAAGACCGAGACTGGAAGGAGATAGAAAATATTCTTATACTCTGTTTCATCTAGATAACTAGAACTCAAGCTGGATGAATGGATGGATGGATGAATGGATGGATGGATGAACTGAGCGATGGGAAAAACAGAAGAAATGAAATAACTCAAATAATGGTTGACTCAGATCTCATGGCTGAATGCAATACAGGAAATCAGATGCATGTCTCAAACATTAGATGTTTTCATGATGAAAACATGTGTCATACTCTAGTAGTATCCCATGAAATAAATAGGAGGAACGAAACCTGGTTTCTCTATATTTAAGTAGCAACAATTGTAAGCCAATTATCATGCCAGTCTTATCACTGAGCAAAGGGGAAATAAAAAAGAAATGATAGAATCTTGGATTGGGTAGAAATATTAGCAATCATTTAATGAAGCAGCCTCATCATACAGATGAGGGAAGGGATTCAGAGAAGAGGCCAGAATCTCCAGAGGTGGCAGCTGGGCTTCAACTCATGTTTCCTAAGTTGCAATGCAATCCTCTTCCCATTATATTGAACTGCCTCAAAGAGGTTATTGATAGACTTCTTTCTGTGGGTTTATTTCTTCCCTTTTCTCCATTAGGAGGTCAACACCTTGCGCTGCCAGCTTGGAGACCGCCTCAATGTGGAGGTGGATGCTGCCCCTGCTGTGGACCTGAACCAGGTCCTGAACGAGACCAGGAGTCAGTATGAGGCCCTGGTGGAAACCAACCGCAGGGAAGTGGAGCAATGGTTCGCCACGCAGGTGGGGATCTAAGCACGTGGCCACTCAGGAACTGAGGCCCACCCTACGGCCCCGGAGGCAGGGTCTGATCCTTTCCCCACTTGGGTGTTTCAGACCGAGGAGCTGAACAAGCAGGTGGTATCCAGCGCAGAGCAGCTGCAGTCCTACCAGGCGGAGATCATTGAACTGAGACGCACAGTCAACGCCCTGGAGATTGAGCTGCAGGCCCAGCACAACCTGGTGTGTATTGTTCAGCCCTGCTGGTGAATGATGGGAAGTTGGGAGGCAGAGTCCTGGGGACATCCTTGGGGCCACACACTCTCCTTAGCTCCTTGGAACTTGTGAGTTTTTTGGAACTCCATGGAGGAACCCTACAAGGAGCAGCTCTCTGACATTCCTGATCTTCCCCACCACAGCGAAACTCTCTGGAAAACACGCTGACGGAGAGCGAGGCCCGCTACAGCTCCCAGCTGTCCCAGGTGCAGAGCCTGATCACCAACGTGGAGTCGCAGCTGGCGGAGATCCGCTGTGACCTGGAGCGGCAGAACCAGGAGTACCAGGTGCTGCTGGACGTGCGTGCCCGGCTAGAGTGTGAGATCAACACGTACCGGAGCCTCCTGGAGAGCGAGGACTGCAAGTGAGTACCTGGTGGGCGGCACCCCTGCAAGGCACAGTCACTATTCTACTGTAGGATAAAACAGGGACTTTGAAGATAAAGTTTCAGATGCCAACCTGTCTGTAGAGGCCAGAGTTTTATATTACAGCTGTGGGAAGTATTGGATATTTATTGCTAACATTACCCGGGCTAAATATATTTTCTTTTACAAAAGATAGACATGGGACTTGACTGCTTCCTCCAGCAGAGATTTTTTGGATGCTGATGGGCAAATAAATCTTTCTATCTTCAAGACTGTCTTGTCACCACAAAAAGGAAAACAAAACTGTAACAATGATCACTTTTTCTGATTTAAATGGAACTTTCAAATCCTCCATTTCATTAATTCTTGTTAGAATCATCTGAGGCAGCAGAATGGGACTCATTATCACCATCTTATAGATGAGCATTTGAGTGTCAATAGGGATGATGATCAATCACTATCAATGCGGCAATTGCCAGCGAACATAATATTTTTACGAACACAATCTTGTGGAATTTTCATAATCCTGTGTGGTTGGTACTACCAGTCCTACCTTACAGGTGGGAAAGCTGAGGCTTAGAAGGAGGAAGTGACTTTCTTGTGTGTCCAGGGTCATAGAAGGAAGGCTGGCATTCCACCTTACATGTTCTTTGCTCATTTCTGCCATTGTATCAGAACTCTGTAGAAGAAGTGATCCAAACAAGGCATGGCTTCCTAGGACATCAGAGAACGATTTCTGCTTGTTTCTATGTCTCTTTGGGTTGAGCCTCCCTTGTTTGAATCACCCTTCTCATGCTGACAGTATAATGCTTCTGCATCCCAGGTTGCCCTCCAACCCCTGCGCCACCACCAATGCATATGAAAAGTCCATTGGATCCTGTGTCACCAATGCTTGTGGTCCTCGTTCCCGCTGTGGGCCCTGCAACACCTTTGGGTGCTAGATACTCTGGGGCCAGCAGGAGTATAGCATGAAGACAGAACTACCATCGATGGGCCAGTTCCACATCTCCGACAACCATCAGCCACCAGACCCCACCCCGAGGCATCACCACAAATTATGGTCTGGAAGGAGAACAAATGCTCAGCGTTTGGGTCTGACTCTGAACCTAGGCCCACTTGATCCTCCTCACCCCAAGCCCTTCTCCTGTACTCAGTTTGGGTTCTGATGGTCAGAGGTTGGAGCTGTGACAGTGGCATACGAGGTGTTTTGTTCTCTCTGCTGCTTCTACCTTTATTGCAGTTCCCCAAATCGCCTAATAAACTTTCCTCTTGCAAAGCAGACATGATTCTCATTTGTATTCATTATTTTCAAAGTGTTGACTCTCTGTGTGCTTCTTATAAAGCCACTTGAAAGCAGAAGGTGGACTTTATAGGTTAATCATCTCCTAAAAGGTCTTCATCACCTTCATTAACATTCATTAAGCACAGTGAGTCCCAGCATCCACTTAGGCCAGCATAAAACAAGTGGGATCACTAGGACAAGAGGCCTCATCTGAATATGATAAACATATTTCTCATGGGACCTTACTCAGTAAAATGCAACGGATAGCATCTCTAGACAGTTCCACTCTTTCTTTTAAGTCCCTACCAGAGGATGACAGAAGTTAATATTTATTGAACACCTACCAAATACCAGGAATTGTGCTACTAATTTTTTCTCTTCCTCACAGTGAGGAAGGATCAATGGCAGGACTGAACCCAGAGTTCACTTTCTGCTTGTCAGTTACATGTAAGGTGTGACTATGAGAGGATAAAACTGATTTCAAACAAGCACCCAGAGTTTATACATCCTCCTGGGGAGACACAATGCTATTAGTGCTCAAAGCATCTTTGAAACTCTCCTTTGTGAAATACTGAATAACTCAATACTAAAAAGCACCACCTTGCCATCTTCCATATTTGAGCAATACCCAACCTATTTTGAAAGTGTTTCTTTTCTCACTTGAATTGTTTAACCATGGGAACTACATATGAATTTTGGGACCCTCCCCCTCAAAGTTATTTAGAGTCAAATTAGGATATTACAAGTCAGGTGTCTGCAAATGCTAACAGTGACCACTTTACTGATGCCTGGCTCCTACTGGTGCCTAACTGATGTCTAACCAAGGTTAATGGTTCCCATCACTGTGCATGTTGTGGTTTGTGCCAAGGCCACTCCCCCAGTCTGCAGATTGTCCCCAGATTAACCAATCTGCTAGTTATGTCTTCTTTCCTTGAGATGAAGCTTATACTATCTCCCCTGCTGTGATGATGCTGGTTCCATCATCACATGTCAGTCTTAAATTCTTAAAATTTGGCCGGGCGCGGTGGCTCAAGCCTGTAATCCCAGCACTTTGGGAGGCCGAGGCGGGTGGATCACGAGGTCAGGAGATCGAGACTATCCTGGCTAACATGGTGAAACCCCGTCTCTACTAAAAATATAAAAAACTAGCCGGGCGTGGTGGCGGGCGCCTGTAGTCTCAGCTACTTGGGAGGCTGAGGCGGGAGAATGGCGTGAACCCGGGAGGCGGAGCTTGCAGTGAGCCGAGATCACGCCACTGCACTCCAGCCTGGGAGACACAGCGAGACTCCGTCTCAAAAAAAAAAAAAAAAAAAAAAAATTCTTAAAAATTTTTTTTTTTTTGAGACAGAGTCTCACTTTGTCACCCCAGCTGGAGTGCAGTGGCATGATCACGGCTCACTGCAACCTTGAACTCCCCGGGCTCAGGCTATCCTCCCACCTCAGCCTCTTGAGTACATGGGACTACAGGCATGCGCCACCACGCATGGCCAATTTTTGTATTATTTGTAGAGACAAGCTGGGTTATCCACGCTGGTCTTGAACTCCTGGGCTGAAGCGATCTGCCTACCTCGGCCTCCCAAATTGCTGGGATTACAAGTGTGAGCCACTGTGCCTGGCCAGTCTTACATTCTTGCGCTCTCATATTCTAGTTCATTTAATATCTACTCCTTTGTTGTTGATGTTGCTGCGGCTTAGGCAGGAGACCTTGGAAGATCATCTGAGTGATACTCCATGCTCTGCTCAGAATGTCTTAGACCCAGTTTGTGGACTCTAGCCTCTCTTTCCTCAGGGAGAGTTCATTCCCCGGAGCCGCCTCCAGGCCTCATGCAAATCGCCCTTGTTCACTTTATCCCGGCAGTTCTCCACACATTCTGGGATTACTGTCCACTGATAGTTACCGCTCAGCTGCCTTCACAGGAACAGTGCCTCCCAAACACCCTGTTGCATGTTTTGTGAGTGAGAGGTCAAAGTTCTCAACACAGTAAATACACCTTGTTCTTAGTGTTCAGTGTATAAAATATTAAGCAAAACTTGTCTCTATGTTTGATGGAGTTGTGTCAGTGGGAAACGTGGGTCTAGGGAAAACAGTCCTTAGTTCTTATCTCTGCCATCGTGCTTTCCTTGGAGGATAAGAGAAAGGAGTGTCAGGGAGATCACTTTTTCTCAGGACAAAGCCAAACTGCTCTTCTGAAGTATCTGGGAAGGGTCAGTGTTACTACTGAGAAATAAAACTAAAATCCTAAGTCCCCCAACTGACTGAACAGACTCTGTCTTGGCCGAGGGTACCAAAGAGAAACCTTAAAAACAGAGTCACATGTATGTTTATTGCAGCACTGTTCACAATAGCAAAGACTTGGAATCAACCCAAATGCCCAAAAATGATAGACTGGATAAAGAAAATGTGGCACAGATACACCATGGAATACCACCAGCCATAAAGGATGCATTCGTGTCTTTGCAGGGACATGGATGAAGCTGGTCATTCTCAGCCAACTAACACAGGAAAAGAAAACCAACACTGCATGTTCTCACTCGCAAGTGGGAGTTGAACAATGAGAACACATGGACACAGGGAGGGGAACATCACACACTGGGGCCTGTTGGGGGGTGGGGGGTTAGGGGAGGGATAGCATTAGGAGAAATAATGTAGATGATGGGCTGATGGGTGGAGCAAACCACCATGGCACATGTATACCTATGTAACAAACCTGCACGTTCTGCACATATATTCCAGAACTTAAAGTATAATAAGAAAAAAAAAAAAAAAAGGAAAAAGAAGGAAAGAAAGAAAAAAACAGAGTCCCTGACCATGACAGGATGGGAGATCAGACATGCCTCAGTATGCCCCTTCCTTATTAACCTTTAACCTGAATCCTTTCCTAAGGAGTAAGCAGAAACCAGCTCTGGAAAATAAGAAACAGATGAATCATTCCTTTATCACCTTTAGCCCATCATCTGAAGCTGTGACTGGATTCCTTCCTCCTCCCTTTTGCGGTTTCAACACAGCAACCGACCAGCATTCCTTCCTGATAAGAGACCACCAACCATGGAGTGGTCTGGCCAGTCTACAAAGGATGTGCAGTGGGGGTTTTCACATCCTCTGCCTCACCTTTCAACATCAGAGGGTCAAAAACTCCATCCTTGGATCATGCTAATGCCACCATTTGTGAACATGCGACCCATGAAGAGGCATGAAGCTAAATTGCACATGCCTACATTTGTCTTTTCATAAATATTCATGACTCCTCCTGTAGCTTATTAAATAGTATATTTGGCCACCTCACTCAGCATACATTCCTTTCTCACATTTCCCTCCCTCAAAATGCTTACTCTTGGCTTCTGCCAGAGGCTATGCTTCCCAACTTGCAGGATGGCCAGCCTGGGGGCTGCAGCCTTTTATGAGAAATAAAGGTCTCCTTTCCAACTTTATGAATCTTGTGATTTTTCAGTTGGCACTACTCAGCTTACTGACTTGGCAAGATACACTGGCTGAAAAATTCACCATGACATGATGATGACCTGCGATTGGCCATCTAGTGTGACAAGGCAATGCTGCCGATGAAATGTGGGTACAATGCTAGCTTGTCTCACTTTGTAATTTAAAAATTTCTAGTGAAATTAAACATTTAAAAATATTTTTGTTGGTCATTCATGTGTCTTCTCTATAAATTTAATTCAATTCAACATATAATCCATCATTGAGTGCTTATGATGGTGCCTGTTGGGCAGAGCAGTGAACAAAGCAAAGACCTGCTCTAAGAAGCTTATTTTCAAGTGGAAGAAGACAGACAATAAAAAGAGGCAAACAAGCATGACCATGTCAAGCAATAAGTGCTGAGAGGAAAAATAGGAAAGGGACTAGGAGATGGAAATTTTGGATAAGGTGGTCAGGGCACTCTATGTCTGATGTGGAGAAATAGGATTTACTCTATTTACATGTAATTTTATTACTGACTTCTTGGACTTATTTTTAAAATCTTACTTTGTCTTTTCCATTAAGCATGATTTTTTTTCTTTGCTTATTGTTTCCTCACTTCCTGACACCTGTGGATTGATCTTGTTTTCTTTGTTCCCCCCTTTTAATAAGTGTTCTTAATTTTTAAATGTGCACACTTGATTTAACACTATCTAATTTAATCTCTTCCTTCTTGCATAAAAACAAGGTCCATGGAAGTTTTTTTTTTTTTTTTTTTTTTTTTTTTTTTTTTTTTAAGAGACAGGGTCTGACTCTGTTACCCAGGCCGGAGTGCAGTGGTGTAATCATAGCTGATACAGTTTGGATGTTGTCCTTGCCCAAGTCTCATGTTGAATTGTAATTCCGAATGTTGGAGGTGGGGCCTGGTGGGAGGTGATTGAATCATGGGGGCAGTTTCTCATAAATGATTTAATACCATCCCCCTTGGTACTGTCGTCACAATGGTGAGTGAGTTCTCGAAAGATCTGGTTGTTTAAAGGTGTGTAGCACCTACCCCGCTCCCCTGCTTCTTTTCCCACCATGTGAGACACCTTGCTGCACCTTTGCCTTCCACCATGATTGGAAGCTTCCTGAGGCCTCCCTAGAAGCCGAAGCCTCTATGTTTCCTATACCGCCTGCAGAACTGTGAGGTAATTAAACTTCTTTTCTTCGTAAATTACCTAGTCTCAAGTATTTCTTTATAGCAGTGTGAGAATGGACTAATACAATGACCCACTACAGCCTTAACCTCCCAGGCTCAAGTGATCCTCCTGCCTCAGCCTCCAAAGCAGCTGGGACCACATGTGCATGCCACCATGTCTGGCTAATTTTTTACTTTTTTTTTTTGTAGAGACAAAGTCTCCCTATGTTGCTTAGGCTGATCTTGAACTCCTGGGTTCAAGGGATTCTCTGTGTTGGCCTCCCAAACTGTAGGGATTACAGGTGTGAGCCACTGTGCCCTGTCAGAAATTTTTATTTATGTTCTTTATTTTACTTTTTATACCTCGGTTTATTTTATTTTTTATTTTTATTTTATTTTTTATTTTAGTTTTTATTTTGATAGGATCTTGATCTGTTGCCCAGGCTGGAGTGCAGTGGCATGACCATAGCTCACTGCAGCTTTAACTTCCTGGGCTCAACCTATCTGCCTGTCACAGTCTTCCAAGGAATGGAACTATAGGCACATGCCACCATGCATAGCTAATTAATTTTTTTTTTTTTTTAAAGAGATGAGGGTCTTTCTATGATGCTCAGACTGGTCTTGAACTCCTAGGCTCAAGCGATTCTCTCATCTTGGCCTCTGAAAGTGCTAGGATTATAGATGTGAGTCACCACATTCAATCTTACCTTATTTTTATGCTCCAAAATTTGGTCATTATTATTATTATTTAGAATTATCTACATGGTTACCAGTTTATTTGTTTGCAGTGTTTCTTGGACTTTATTCCTCCTTTCTGGTTTTAACTTTCTATTTTCTGAAATACATTCTTTGATAGTTTTTATAGCATTTGCTATGGTTTGAATGACCCCTCCAAAACTTGTGTTCAAATTTAATTGCCATTGTGTTGGTATTAAGACGTGAGACCATTAAGTGGTGATTAGGCCATGAGAACCCTGCCTTCATCAATGGATTAATGTCATTTTATCATGGGAGGGGGGTAGTTATCATGAGAGTGGGCTTGTTATAAAAGGAGTTTGGCCTCCTTTTGCTCTCTGGCTGTCGTGCTGTCTTGCATTTACACCTTCTGCCATGGGACAATGCAGCATGAAGGCCCCCATCAGATGCCAGCATCTTGATATTGGTCTTCCCAGTCTCTAGAACTGTGAGAAATCAGTTTACTTTCTTTATAAATTACCCAGTGTGTGGAATTCTGTTGTAGCAACACACAGCAGACTAAGAATCTGTAAGTGATAACCTCTCTGTTATTCTCTGAAAATATCTTTTCTTAGTGGTCACTCTTACGTGATGGTTTAGTTTGTATAAAATTCTAGGTTGGCAGCTATTTTCCTTCAGCATGTTGGAAATATTATACCATTATCTTCTGGATTATGTTGTTGATGCTGAAAAGCCTGTTGCTAATCTGTATTTCCACTGTTGGTAATTCTTCTATTTTTTCTCTCTTTGACTGTTTCTAAGATCATCTCTTTGCCTTTAGTGTTGTGTAGTTTCACTACGTTATTTCTGGGGATGGCTTTAGTTTAGTTTTCCTGCTTAGGACTTATGTGTTTCTTGATTGATTCATGTATTTCAATACCTGTGGAAAATTCTCAGCCATTACATTGTTTGAATATTACTTATATTTTATACTCCATTTTCTCCTTCTGAATTCCTTTTTTTAAAAAATAGCTTCGCTGAAATATAATTAATATATCATATATATAATTCATATACTATAAAATTTATAGATCTAAAGTATAAAACCAAATGGTTTTTAGTATAATGAGAGTTACAACTAATACTACCATTTTAAAACATTTTATTACCTCTAATAGAAACCTTGTACCCATTAGTAGTCACTCTCTGTTCCCTGCAACCATTCAGGCCCAGGAAATCACTGCTGTCTCTATAGATTTGCCTATTCTGGACATTTTATATGAATGAAGTCATACAATATGTGTTTTTTTGTCTGACTTCATTTACATAGCATGTTTCAAGTTTCATCCATGTTGTAACATATAACATGTATTATGGAGGAATAAGTGCATGATCCTAACCTAGGATCATGAAGATTTATTTCTACATTTTTTTCCTAAGTTTTCTAATTTTAGTTGTTACATTTAGGCTGTGATCCATTTTCAGTCATTTTTTTTTTGTCTGTGGTATAAGAAAGGGATCAAACATTTTATTCTTTTGCATGTGGATGTCTAGTTGTCCCAGCATTATTTACTGAAAAGACTTTTTCCTCATTAATTATATTGGGACCTATGTTGAGAATTAATGGACCATAAATGTGAGGGTTTATTTCTGGACTCTCAATTTTATTCTGTTGGTCTATATGTCTATCTTTATGCCAATAGAATACTGTCTGGGTTATTGTAGCTTTGTAGTAAGTTTTGAAATCATGAAATATTAATCCCCCTACTTTGTTCTTCTTTTTCAAGATTGTTTTGGCTATTCTGGGTCTTTTGTATTTCTACATGAAGAAAAGGAACAACACGTCAAGTTCTATGAAACAGCTCGCTGGGATTTTGGTAGGTGTTGTTGAAAGTTTAGATCAACTTGGGTGATACTGCCATCTTAACTGTGGAGCCCAATGGAACATCTCTCTTGTAACCAGAGGGGTGTAGGAAAGAAGGACTGTATTCTTCAAGCTGCCCTGCCTGGATTAGAAATGGGTAAGTTATGAAAAATGGGATCTGCTGATGTGTATTGGCTGCTGGGAGGATTGGGAACTGCCACTCAGCTGCCCAGCCCATGGTGCTTCTGGAAGGCAGAGCCATGAGAAATAATGGAGTCCCTCATTTAAACATCATAGCCCCCAGTGTTCTTACCAAGTTTCCATTTTTTTGTGGTTGTTGAGTAAATGCTTCTCGATTTGTTGTAAGGCCTTTAATCAATGTCTAGAGCCTTTGACTGATGTCTTTGCTAATTTTGAGTGGCTTAATTGATGTCTTTCTAGGAGAGAGACTTCCCCAAGCTCTTCATATCGCCATTTCTGTATTTCTTCAAACAGATTTTGGATCTTCACATTCTAGCTTGTCTGTCATCTCTTTCATATTTTCAATCTCTAAATATTTCTGTGTTATATTCTGGTAAATTTCCTTATCTATCTTTTCCAGTTGACTTACTCTTTTTTCATCTTTGTCTAATTTAATGTTTAACCTATCAATCGAGTTTGAAAGTTTATTGTATTTTACTTTTGTAGAAAAGAAAGGCTCTTTTATTATTAATTTTTTAAGACTTGGCTTTAATAAATGCAATTCTAACAGAGATGACAATACTTTATTTGGCTTTGTAAGAAAGCAATATTTCAGTTATTAAAGCTAAGAACAATTTAATACATAAAAAGTGATTGAACACATAAAAGTAAAGGGAATAATGAGGCAGAAATGCATATTTTATATCTTAACATAAATGAATAAATGTGACATCCCATTTAAAAACTAACAAAATTACATCAATCCCCAGACAAAAAACTATTAGGAGTCAACTTAATTTTATAAAAATGGATTTGTCATTTAGTCAAAAAAGTAAAAGAAAAACAATTAAATGTGTTGACTCCTAGAACTCTGTTAAAATATTTCTGTGAAGCTCTGTGGGACAATTATTAATAAAAGTAAGCTGACAAAACAAATGCAACAATTAAACAATTGCTGTGACTTAATAGGAGAAGTATAAAATATCTAAAAGTGTCCAATAGAATTATGAGAGCTAAAACTTTGTTTTTAATTAAAATTTCATTAGTTCAGTAGGAGATGAGTGAAAACTTAGCACTCTGAATAATATGATTGATATCAAAAGAAAATTTTGACTTTTTGAAGCCACTAAAGACCTACTGATGAAATTTTACATTTAAAATTTGCACTTTAAATTATACTCTTCACTTTTAGAAGTTGTTTGACTTTTTTTAAACATGCCTATATTTTTTGTGTAGTAACTACCATTTTGTTTAGGGATTTGATTCCTTATTTTGTCCTATAAGCTCTTTAAATATATTTAATATTCTTGGCTTTAACCTTTTGTATCTTGTATCTTCTCCTTCTTGCTAATTGTGAGTTATTTCCTTGGGTGTTTTGTTAATTTACCAGCATGAAGGTTCTTGAATCATATGGGTTTAACAATTCCAAAGGAGATTTTTACTATTTACTGGTTTTTTTTTTTTTACTATTTTACTATTTACTATTATAATTTTAAAATTAGAGCTAAGAGATAGTTCAGCTTTTCAAAGTTTTCCTTTAACAATAAGCATACTTTATTTTTCTAGTTCACATTTTTACTAAGGGTTTAGTGTTTAGAGAGACTTTCCTCATTCAGTGGTCTCAGCCTGAACTCTCTCATAAAGACTAAAAGCCTTATCTTATTTCTCTAGTCTACTTTATCCTTTTTCAATTTAGACTGTTTCACAAGCTCTCTGCAAGTTTGGGCAAGTCACTTCCCCTTTTGGGTCAAAATTGTCCCATTTTTAAAATGAAAGAGTTGAGTGAAATGACCAGTTAGGTCCTTGGTAGCTCCAGCATGCTAAGCTTGTAGTCTTTATCTGATTTAGATAGTATTTCCAGAAAAGAAATTTAATTATTCTTTATATGTATGTGGGAGGTATAGTCTATGGGTGCGGGTCA
This sequence comes from Macaca thibetana thibetana, assembly GCF_024542745.1. NCBI lineage: Eukaryota > Metazoa > Chordata > Mammalia > Primates > Cercopithecidae > Macaca > Macaca thibetana. Next base: position 50,750,954 of record NC_065593.1, on the reverse strand, counting down.
AATGAGGTGGTTCTAACAGCTGATCTTGGACCATTCTAGTAGACAATGGCAGAATGTTTCTCCAAGGGTTGCTCTTCCTTGTCTTTTCCTTCACCCAAAGCTCAGACCTCATGCCAGTCAATTCATGAGCTATAGGTAGCTTGATTTCCCTTCATTCCTTCTTAGTAGTTCACCTTTGGAATGGGCAAAGTCAGCAGTTGTCACAAGGGCATGAGTGCCGATCACAACAAAGGCTTTATTTCTAGGACAACAGGCTCAAGTGTAATTTTTTTTTTTTTTTTTGAGATGGAGTCTCGTGTGGGGAAAAGAAAGAGAGATCAGCCTGTTACTGTGTCTACATAGAAAGAAGTAGACATAAGAGACTCCATTTTGTTCTGTATTTGAGATGCTGTTAATCTGTGACCCTACCCCCAACCTTGTCCTTGCAAAAGACATGTGCTGTGGTGACTCAAGGTTTAATGGATTTTGAGCTGTGCAGGATGTGTCTTTGTTAAACAAGTGCCTGAAGGCAGCTTGCTGGTTAAAAGTCATCACCATTCTCTTAATTTCAACTACCCAGGGACACGTACACGGCCAAAGGTCGCAGGGACCTCTGCCTAGGAAAGCTAGGTATTGTCCAAGGTTTCTCCCCATGTGATAGGCTGAAACAATGCTGCTAAAAGGTTTATGGAGATGTTTGCATATGCATCTCAAGGCACAGCATTTTCCTTTAAACTTATTCATGTCACACAGGTTTTTGTTCATATGTCTTACTGCCGATTCCCTCCCTACAATGATCCTATTGTCCTGCCACTCCCTTATCTTTAAGATGGTAAAGATAATTATCAATAAATACTAAGGGAACTCAGAGACCGGTGCCGGCGTGGGTCCTCTGTAAGCTGAGCGCCGGTCCCCTGAGCCCCGCTTTTCTTTCTCTATACTTTGTCTCTGTGTCTTATTTTTTTCTCAAGTCTCTCGTTCCACCTAACGAGAAACACCTACAGGTGTGGAGGGGCAGGCCACCCCTTCAGTCTCGCTCTGTCCCCTAGGCTGGAGTGCAGTGGCGCGATCTCGGCTCACTGCAAGCTCTGTCTCCCGGGTTCACGCCATTCTCCTGCCTCAGCATCCGGACTAGCTGGGACTACAGGTGCCCGCCACAGCGCCTGGCTAATTTTTTGTATGTTTAGTAGAGACGAGGTTTCACCGTGGTCTCGATCTCCTGACCTTGTGATCCGCCCGCAATTTAGTAACTATATTGGAACAGGAGCCTTGTAGGTTTTTTTTGTTTTTTTTGTTTTTGTTTTTTTGTTTTTTAACAACTCATTGTTCCTCTAGAAGATTTGTAAGAATTTCCTTCTGAAATTTTAAATGTGAATTTAATTTTGTTTATTGTACAGAAGTAACACATGTATTTTCAAAGAATTTGGAGAGCTGAAAAAAGCATTCATAATCCTGTTGTTTAACAGCATCCAGTGTCATTGTGGTGTGTTTTCTTTAATCTTTTAATTGTCCTCATTTTAATAACAATTTAATTTTGTTGTGACTATCTTTTGTGTACCTTACTCTGGATAAGCAGATTGCTGTCGAGTAGAGTCACCATTGTTTGACCAATTGTTCTAAGTTGCTCCAAACAGATGGGATATAATCTATATCTGATGGGATATAATTATGTTTCAATTACTCCAAATTGTTCATATATAATTGTATCATCAATTTAGAAATAACAATTGAAATCAGAGAGTAACAAGAAACTGTACTATTGCTGAATTCTATCTTTATTTACACGTTGACTCATAATTCTTCTTCAACACAGCATATCTATGGATAACAAGATGTCTTTCTCACTGCCCTTGATTTCTGTCCTTATGTAATAGCAGATCAGTTCTTCAACTGATTCTTCAACATTTCTTCAACATTTCAGTAGGATGGTGATGGGGATGATAATGCAGTGGGAATCAGAAGATCTGGGTCCTAGCTAAATGATAGTTTCTCCATTCTGAGCCTCAGTTTCCCCTTTGTAAAATGAAGGGGTTGGATGAGTTGACCATTAGGATCCCCAATATCTCTCTTGTTCCAGGGTTTTCCCTCTCTCTTTTAACCATTTTCATATTTAGGATCTATGTTAGGAGGTGAGAGGGAGGAAGAGAAGAGCCAAATGCGAAGCCATCTGGTTTTTGGTCTGTCGCTGTAGCTGGGAGGCTTGGAAGCTGCTTGGATTGGTAGCTGTAGCTGGGAGGCTTGGAATCTCTGTCATCTGCTTCATCCTCTGCTAGCAAGGACATAGGGAGCCCCTCCTCTTTCTGGCCAATGTATGCCTCCTCAGGCACATACTTGAATTTTTTCCTCATTGCCTCTTTAGGATATCAAATAAGGCTTGTCTAATGTCTTGTGACAAAACAGAAGTGGTGTCATATGCATGGGCAGTAATTGTTCCTAAATAATAAACTACTGTGAATCATCAAGTTCAAACAAGTCTGGCATCTGCTTAAAGCACACTCCAATTATTATATGAAAGTCTGTATTGGTAAGATCAAAGCTCCAAGCTTTATAATCAGATATATAAATGTATTGCAGCAGAACTTCTCTTAGTAATGAACATCTCAATTCTGTGTGTTTGAAGTCTTGGTTTACCAAAGTTCACTGTGGACATTACTTTAAGAATGTGCACAGGCGCTGCATACAGCAGACACAACTGTGTGACCCTGGAAGGGTCCTGGTAACTTTCTGGTCAAGGTAGCCAATACCCTTTCCATGGTCCTGATCATGTGCGGCCCCTTTGCTGCACTTGGCACTTCTGACGTCACCTCCTCTTGGAAGCACCCTCCTTCCTGTCCTTCTGGGATGCCACGAACTTGTTCTTATCATTTTTTTTCTCACCATTTCTCCATTTATCACGGATTCTTTTTCCTTCTCCTGATCTCTGATTGGGAAATTCTCCAAAGTTTGGTCCTCAGCTCCTTGTTGCTCTTCTCTTTGTACTCTCCCTTGGCCCAGTGCTCTAACTCTTTCACTTGTACTAAACCTTATCTATATCATCATCCCTGCCATAAATTCTAGTCTTACATGGACTGTTACAATAGCCTTTTTGCTGAACTCTTTGCCTCCAATCTTTCCTTCATTTTTCTAAAACAGATAAATATTTGCTAAAACATTTCCTAAAACGACTTTTATCACACCACACTTACGTTCAAAAGCTTATATTGGCTCTACAGCTTCTGGGGAAGTCCAAGCTGCTCCACTTCACCATTGAGACCCCTACCACAGGGTCCCCATACAATCCCCCATAAAGTTTTAATATCTACCACTTCCCTTCACAACTCTCCCCTTCCTGCTGCCTAGGCTTACCCTGGTCCTTCAACCACGCCCTGGGCTTTCCCACCCCATTCCTGTGTGCACATTATTCTCCTCACCTGCACTTCCTACTTTTCTCCCCTCTGCTTCTTAGAAGCCTCCCCATCCCAGCACAAATCCATTCTTGAGAGCCTCCAATCCTGGAGGCGCTCGCCCTCCCCAGTGTGTAAACTACTCACTTGCCACTTGTCAACTCCTTCCTCAGATTATTATTTCCTGTTCATCCTTTCATCCCTCTACACACACCCATTCAACAGTGCCTACCAGGTGCCTAGAGCTGGGAATTCAAAGACAAACTAGACCCTGCCCTTGCCTTCAGGGAACTCAAATAGAGAGAGAGACAAGCACATAAGTCATGACAGTGTCATGGTCAAGGTAAAAAGAGAGCTTGGAGAGGAGAAAGGGGCGACCTGTCTGAAGAAGGGAAGGAAGTAAGCCGTTTATACTTAAGCCGCATATGTGATGAAAAGAAAAGAGATCTGCTTTGGAATCCTAGCTCCACAACTTATTATCCCTTACCCTCTATGCCTTGGTGTGCTCATCTATAAAATGGGAATTATACAATTTATCTTGAAGAGTTGTGGTGAGGAGTAATGGACATCTCAGTTCTGCATGTTTGAAGATCATGTTTGTAAAAAGGATCTAGTTTGTGAAAAGTGTCCACACTACCTTGGGCTTGTGCAGGTTCTTAACAAGTAAGAACTTCTGACTCTAGCATTGGTCCTATCTCCCACTCCTCCCAGTGTCTATTACATCACCCTGGATGAAATTGTCCTCGTGGATATCTATTATTTGGTTGATTGACGTCATCATGGATATGAAAAAGGCCCATCATATCAGGAAACGTGGCCATCAGGAACTGCCCCAGAAAGGATCTATTCCTCTTTCTGAGAACCATGAATTTGGAATTCAGTACTTGGAAATGTGACCTAGCAAAAGACACATGGGCAAGAGCTATGCTTTTCCATTTCACCATGGAGAGCTGGAGGCGTGCCAAGGAGTTGGGGGCCTCAAGTCAGGAAGCAGAACAGCAATACTGTCTCTTGACCTGCTGCATCCCACTGATGAAGGCCAGGGCTTTCATGAGTCCAGGTCTTTGAAGTCACACCACGAAGCTCTTGCATCATGACACACAGCATGGAAGAGGAGTCCTGACTTAGCGAGAAGCCCAAGTAAAGTCTTTTATGAGGGAAGAGACTCTTCTGAAGAAACACAACAAATGTAGGGAAGGGCTTTTGACAATCACCAAATGAGCAAAAAAAAAAAAAAAAAAAAAATGGGGGTTGCCTTACGTGGCCACACCCTCCACGGACGAGGTATAAATGCTCCCTGGAGGAAGGAGACCCACTGCTCTACAACTTGGAGATTTTGGACTCTGTCTTCAGCTGGGCACTCCCTCCCTGCACCATGTCTTACAGTTGTGGCCTGCCCAGCCTGAGCTGCCGCACCAGCTGCTCCTCCCGGCCCTGCGTGCCCCCCAGCTGCCACGGCTGCACCCTACCTGGGGCCTGCAACATCCCCGCCAATGTGGGCAACTGCAACTGGTTCTGCGAGGGCTCCTTCAATGGCAGTGAGAAGGAGACCATGCAGTTCCTGAACGACCGTCTGGCCAGCTACCTGGAGAAGGTGCGTCAGCTGGAGCGGGACAACGCGGAGCTGGAGAACCTCATCCGGGAGCGGTCCCAGCAGCAGGAGCCCTTGGTGTGCGCAAGCTACCAGTCCTACTTCAAGACCATCGAGGAGCTCCAGCAGAAGGTGAGGAGTGGGCAACACAGTGCCTCCAGTAGGAAGTTGTCGGGAGAGAATCCGAGCTGTGATTGAGAAGCCATGTGAGCTCTTGATGTGAATGGAAAGCTGAAAACTGGCCTTTCCATTTTGTTTTCTTGAGGACCCATCTCATCTTAGACTTGGGACTGTTAGGTCTAAATATTTGCATAGTGTTAGTCTATGTGGAGGTAGCAGTACTTTGCATAAATGAGCTGTAATTAAAAACTACTTCTGAATGCTTCCATGTGCTTGCCAAGCTCCAGAATTATTACCCTGAGGTGACAGAAAAGGACTGAGTCCAAAGGAAGCTGGGGAAACGGAATCTTTTATAAAGATTGGGCTGTTTCCTTTCTCCCTCATCTGAGCGTTTTGCCCCTTGGACTGCTGGCTGCCTCTCTCTTCTGGGTTCCTACTTACCCTGACTTCATTGTCCTCATCTTCATAACTCTGGGTTTCTCCTGGTGCACAGTGTCCAGTGAGACCCTAAAACGTTTGTCCAAAACTGGGAAGATTGGAAATTACCTAGGACAAAGTAGTCCCAGTTGTCTGGGACATCTGGGAGCATGTGGCTTCTTCCCTCATCCAGTCCTCTGCAACTGCTAGTTTACCTGCTTGTCTTTTCCGTTTGATTGAAAGTTTCTTGAGGGCAGGATCAAGCGCTTACCAATTTTTGTATCCTCAGCTCCTAGTATCATGCCAGAAACATAGTAGGTGTTTTTCATAAATGTCAACTATTATTATTGTCAGCTTCTCAGTATTGCTCATTAGGATAGAAAAAAAGATTATCTACTTATATTTTTTGCATATTTTGGTGTTCTGTTTTTTGAATATAATTTTGGAAATATTCATTGAGTTACCTACTGTATATAGAAAGCATTTAATAAGATAGGCAGTGATTTCTCATCCTGATCCTTCCAAGGACGTGAATTAGGAAGGACTGCCATTGGCGAAAAATTACCAAGTCCTTGCTCATTCTTGAATGTTTTGGGCTTTCCAGATCCTGTGCAGCAAGTCTGAGAATGCCAGGCTTGTGGTGCAGATCGACAACGCCAAGCTGGCCTCAGACGACTTCAGGACCAAGTGAGTGGGCAAGCGGGGTGTTGCTGTTTGTTTTTCTTCTCTGGCTGCTCTCCTTCCCTTTAGCCTATTGTCAACACAAGTTAAACAAGCACTGACTGAGCTATGTTCTAGATGCTTTGCCCAAGATTCACAGAGCCACTGCACACCGTAGTTCAGGGATCCTTTCTCCAGGCCTTAGACTTCCTTTCCTCCTGCTTCTCCTCTGTGAAGTGACATCCCTAGTCGTACTGTGGGTCAGTGTAGACATGTTGGCCCCTGATGTTCTCCTATGCACAGAATCCATTCATGAGAATGAAGAATGTGGAAGTATATTATTTTGGAAATCTTACAATTTATTGGCTTTTATCCTAAATCCACTGGCTTTCTTTTTTCTTTTTGTTTTTTTTTAGAGACAGGCCCTTGCTCTGTTACCCAGGCTGGAGGACAGTGGTGTGATCATAGCTCAGTGTAACCTCAGATCCTCAGATTCCTGGGCTCAAGCAATCCTCCCACCTTAGCCTCCTGAGTAGCTAGGAATGTAGAAGTCTATTCACTGGATCTTTAAACATAAAATTACCAGTGTGTTTTCTTCCAGCTTGATGCTGAAAACCTAAACAAAAGAGATGGCTATAAAAACTATAAACCCTAATTCCTAGTTGCCTGACAAACCAAACCAAAGAAGAGTCAAGGCCAAGCCTATTCCTGCCCAGCCTGTCCCTGACCCTCCTATGATCACAGATATGAGACCGAGATGTCCCTGCGGCAGCTGGTGGAGTCGGACATCAATGGCCTGCGCAGGATCCTGGATGAGCTGACCCTATGCAGGTCTGACCTGGAGGCCCAGGTGGAGTCCCTGAAGGAGGAGCTGCTGTGCCTCAAGCAGAACCATGAGCAGGTGAGTTCCCTGAAGAGTGATGGGCTCAGACTCGCCAGGGCCTGTTTGATAACTGCCACAGGGTCCATGACAGGCTGTCAGTAGAGGCTCAATTAGCCGAGGAAGTAATTCTGCATACAAAAATGGATATGTAGAGAATGAGTAGTCTAACAACCTGTGATATGAGATTAGGATTTTTCTGCCAGAGGCAGGAATGAGAGTGAGGAAGTTGGCAAGCCCAGTAATGAGGAAAGTTGAGTAACAAGGCAGCAGCCACAGCCTCTCCTGCACCCTGGTTAGAGTGCACACAGCAGCAATCTTCTATTCCAATTCTCCATTTGTAGCTGGAGAAGCCAGGATGGCCTAGGCCCACCAGGCAGAGAGGGCTGAGCTGGAACAAAATGCAACTCTCATTCCTGTCCAGAGCTCTTTCTGCTGTTCAGTGTTGCTTGGAAACAGCCTTGAGCAAAATGCTCACTGTTACGGCTAAGTCAGTTGGACAAAAAAGAAGACATGTATTTTATGCAACCTGAAATCCAAGAACAATGTAAATGGTGACAGTTAATATTAATCAGGTGCTTAGTATGTGCCGAACATTGTGCTAAGTGCTTTAACTCCGGAGGCAGTTCTCATTTTAAGATGAAGAAATTGAGGCTTCAAGAAGCTTCTAGAAGCAATGTATTAAGTGGTAGAGATTAGGTTGAATACAAATTTGTCTGAAATCCACCTAAGCCCAAGGACCAAGCTATGCTCAGCAGGGAAGTAAACAGATATTTATTGCTTTCAGCAAAATCTATGCTGGTGGAATCAACAAATCACCCTTTAAGTCTCTTCTATGCCAGGATGGCAGATTTTGAAGTAAGCATTCTGTATTTCCTCTTCAGCTAGACTCTGTTCTTTTCATTATCCATGCTTAAGAGTCAAACATATGAGGCTATATGGTATACTAGCAAAAACACTGAACTGGGCATTTGGGGACCAGAGTTTAAATAATGGCCTGCCATGTATCAGCTCTGAGCCCAAATCACTGAATATCTCTAAATGAGGAGTGGTGCATTTAATACAAAGGGCAGAGAGAGGTCATGAGCTTGAAAGTACTTTGTAAAAAGTGGAGTATACAGATTAGTCATTGAATATAGATCCTGGTTAATGAGAGGATCAGAGGGAACAAAGTTTCCTGAAAACTTAAGAATGATCAGAAGTTGAATTGCATTCTCTTAAGGAGAGCACCAAGATCCTTTGTGAAATTTAAACTTTTGCCCTTTCTCAATCAGGAGGTCAACACCCTGCGCTGCCAGCTTGGAGACCGCCTCAACGTGGAGGTGGACGCTGCCCCTGCTGTGGACCTGAACCAGGTCCTGAATGAGACCAGGAGTCAGTATGAGGCCCTGGTGGAAACCAACCGCAGGGAAGTGGAGCAATGGTTCGCCACGCAGGTGGGCATCTAAGCACATGGCCACTCAGGACCCGAGGTGCCCCAGGGCCCTGGAGGCAGGGTCTGATCCTTCCCTACTTGGGTGTTTCAGACCGAGGAGCTGAACAAGCAGGTGGTATCCAGCGCAGAGCAGCTGCAGTCCTACCAGGCGGAGATCATCGAGCTGAGACGCACGGTCAATGCCCTGGAGATCGAGCTGCAGGCCCAGCACAACCTGGTATTTTGTATTGTTCTGACCTGCTGGTGAGCGATGGGAAGTTGGGAGGCAGAGTCTCGGGGATGCCCTTGGGGCCACACACTCTCCTTAGCTCTTGGAGCTTGTGAGTTCTTTGGAACCCCATGGAGGAACCTTATTAGGAGCAGCTCTCTGACATTCCTGATCTTCCCCACCACAGCGAGACTCTCTGGAAAACACACTGACGGAGAGCGAGGCCCGCTACAGCTCCCAGCTGTCCCAGTTACAGAGCCTGATCACCAATGTGGAGTCGCAGCTGGCGGAGATCCGCTGTGACCTGGAGCGGCAGAACCAGGAGTACCAGGTGCTGCTGGACGTGCGTGCCCGGCTGGAGTGTGAGATCAACACGTACCGGAGCCTCCTGGAGAGCGAGGACTGCAAGTCAGTATGGGGGTAGTAATCTTTTCCTTGGGGCATGTGAGGTTGCTGTGGAGATGAATAGTCTTCTTGATGAAATGAATTTATAATTTCGAGCTTTTGTTTGGAGGCAGTCCAAAGGAGAACAATATTCTTATACAAAGCCCTTTTATTATTTTCCAGTCTCTTCAGCTCATTATACTCTAACTTGCTCCAATGATTTTCTGCCCACAGGCTCCCCTCCAACCCCTGTGCCACCACAAATGCATGTGACAAGTCCATTGGGCCCTGTATCTCTAATCCCTGTGGCCCACGTGCTCGGTGCGGGCCTTGCAACACTTTTGGGTGCTAGAGGCCCCATGACAAGGAGGAGAAGAAAGGCATCAGTCACACCTCAACTCTACTTCATCCCAACATCTCCAACAGTGAACACACTTTGGAAAGAGGCAGAAACCTTTCTATCAGCCCTGGCTTCCAGGGGTCAGCTCTAACCTCCCACTGTATTCCCTGGCTTGATTCTTCAGCATAAGGCTGCAAAATCTGTCTTCTGAGTCACATAGAGAGACCTACAGCAGGATCAAGATCAAGTAATATCTATCATCATAAAGATGCATTTGCATAACATGTTATACTTGAACAAAACTTATCTAAATGCAATTTAGGGAAAATTCAATTAATTGTGACAAAACTGATGGGCATGCTATGAAACAGAACATAATTGGAATAAATCTTCCTTGTCACTCTTGGTCTTTGGAGATGCAATAGAAATCCTTTGTTAACCTCCTAATAAACTCTTTTTCAAAAGTTATAATTGTCTGTTTCACTCATTAATTCCAAAATTGGTTGTCTTGTATAAATTTAAAAAATAACCAGTGTTTTTCCATCAGATGAAGGGGTTATTCGCCCCATATATGGTCTGTGATTTCCTTCAATGGAAAGTCTCCCTGAAAGACCATTAACCTGCATTTAGTGTTTGGGAAGAAGGTGGTGGGAAAGAGAACGGCAAATTCATATGAAGGTGTCTTTACAGATACAGGAACTATTTATTTTGAAACATTAAGTGGAGGGATCTGAAAACATTTGGAGTAAAAAAACCAAAAACTGTACTAAGGTAATATATATCACCTTAACATATGGTATGTAATCTCATATATACATATACATAACCACATATTATATAAGCACATGTACACCACACACACAGGCGTATGCATGTTTACACACACACACGCACACACACAACCACGCTGTGCTGAAATGTTTAGGTAGAAAGTAGGAAGGAGCAGCAAAGGGTAGAGGAATACAGTGGCCAGGAGGAGTGTGGGGTCTGCTAGGCTGGATGGTAGGGAGATGCCTTTGGTTCACCTTCCTTTCTTCGTCCCTGCCTTGGCACTCAAGGACTCCTTGCGACTTTCTGTATTTCTATGACGTGGGCCTGGAACTCTACGCTGGAGTTCTCTGCTAAGTTTCTCTGCTCAGTTGCCTGGGGTCCGCGTCAGATGATGGGGAACTGTGAGTGGGTTATTTGATGGAAAAGCCTCTTTTGTCCTAGTGAGCCTTGAGCTTTGGTCCCACCTGTTTTTATTTAAATGCAGTTGGGACCATCGTTTTGTCACATTACTGCCTTCAGTGGCAACCAGATTTACCAATGTTTAAAAAAACAAAAACAGCAGTCAAGTAAGGAAACCCAAGGCCCAGCCCACAAATGAGATTGAGTCTCGTTTTTCACTTCTCTACTCCTACTTTTCTAAATCAATGATTGAAATGAAGAGATTGAGAATGGGAACTTTTAATAGAGATGAGAATATCCTCAACCTGTGAGAACAGGTACAGAGGGGCAGGAGGTAGAGTGGGGGTTGGAAATTCTCTCCAAAACTTGCAGACCATATACTTAGGTGTGGTAGAGATGTCCAGGGAAAAATACCCCAAACCCTCCATTCAGGGCTGCGGATACCAGAGGGCAGCTAAGGAGACCAGCCCTCAACACTTGCTTGTGGCCACCTTCTCGCCTTAAGTGTGGACCAGTCCTCTCTCTTGCGTTAGGGTTAACATGGAGAGAATGCTGAGTCTCAAAGATTGATCACTCACTCCTCCATCTGTCTTCAGCAGCACAATCCTATAGAATAGAGAATAGAGGATCTGAGAGTCTGGGCTCCTTTTTAGTGGAAGATCATGTATACAAAACATTTCTTTATTTGAGTTTGGAAGAGAAGAATCAGTAGAAAAGGTCTTTATCAACTTTAAAAATAAATAACCTGGATAGGATACAGATTTCAATTAAATCAATGTAGAAAGTCACTTCATCGTTAATCATGAATGTCTGCTGCCTGCTTGGAAGGGGGAGATAAATAATGGGTTCAGAACGCTCTCTTTCTCTCTTGTATATTTCAGCAACAAAGCAGAGGCAGGAAAAAAAAAAAAAAAAGCAAGAATTCTTAAAGGCGAGGTTCTGTTATTCAACCCTGGACTTTCCCAGGTGCAAGTTTAGTTTCTCTTTCCAACAGGTTCCCAGGTCTGCAGTCTCTGAGGTCATTAGCTAGAGCCAGGCCTTCTCAGAAAACACTGCTCTGAGGGGAGAGGCCCATAACAAGGAAGCAAGGAAACCAGAACCCAGGAAATGTCTCCTAATCCCTGCCCTGCCCCTTCCTGTGAAATAAACCATGATGGTGCCGGGCTATGAGTCTTACCCACTAGGAGATGGTGTAGGATGCTGTGATGAGAAGAATTATGGCTTGTTTTGGAGGCAGCATTTTTGGGTCCTGGTTTTGAATATATATTGTTGGCTGCCCTGACCATCAGAGCCCTCTTTTCGAGAGACCTGGCAGCCTCGTGGAGTTGTGAAGATCCCCTGTGTATGCAAGTACTTTATAAATGGTGCAGCACGGTACCTATGTAAGGCTCAGTATTCTTGTCATTGACACTTTGACCTTGAATATGAATTCCTGGGCTCTTGGGGTCTAAGTTTGATATTGTCTAGTCCCAGTAAAACATTCTACTCAGTCTCCTACAAAGTCTGTTTGCTCCTATTTTTGATAGACATGAACTGAGCTCCTATTGTCTCAGTTTGGAGAGCTTGCCTGAGAGGTGACATTTGCATTGAGACCTGAAAACAGAGAAGAAACAGAGCAGAGGGAAAGAGCTTTCCAGAGAGGGGGACAGCAAGTCAAGGAAAGGAGTGAGGCGGATGCCTCTGAAGGAGGGAGCAAGGCCAGGGCATCTAGAGTGATGAGTAGGGGAGGAGCAATCGGCCTGTAAGTATTGGCAGTGGCCAGGGTACATGGGGGCTCGCCAGCCCTGCGGGGGATCCGATTTCATTTCAAGGGAAGAGGAAAGCCTTGGGAGAGTTAAAAGGGTTAATTTGATTGACACTTTTGTTAAAAGGAGTGTGTTGGCAGCTGAATGGAAAATAGGTTTACTGAACACTAATGTTTAAAGTTTCGTGATAGTGGATGACAGTTACAATTCAGGTATGTCTTTTTTTATGTTTCAAAGAAGAATCACCGACATCTAACGACTGCTCACCTTTCTCATCAAAAACAGGGGAGTCTGGAAGCAGGCACCAAAAGTCACAAGAATGGCTCCAACTCTAAAAGGATATGAGGATGACACGGCCTGTCCCTTGTTATTGCAAAATGCACACCAACAACTTGATGAAGTTACGCGCCAGGCAGGTGGGCCCCGGCCCCGCTGGGCTCCTGGCTGAGCCTGCTGCAGGTGTGCAGAGGTAGCGTTCCCTCACCCTCACTTTTTTTTTTTTAAACATGTAGGGACAAGCACAGGACTGAAATGTAAAGCCTAGGGAAGATGTACAGCCTCCCCAGTCAAAGACATATTTACAAAAAAACTCAAACACGTGCTCAGCTGCGGCCTGGATGTGATGGTATCTACACAAGGTGACTTCCTGCAGCGTCATGACCCCCGCCAGCTAAGGCTTGGGTGTGGCACATGGGAGTGAGTGTGTTTAAAGTTTTAAAAGCGGTTAAAAGGCGCAAAAAGAAAGGCTAGAAACCAAACCCCAGAAAAATCATGCATTTGAAAGTGACTGTTTTAGTTTTCAATCTGGTTTCAGTCTTATAACTTCTATCTGTATCTCAGCCTGAAGTGTGTTACTAGGCTTTTTAAGCCAAGGTTTCTTAAACTGAAAATGGGAGACTAATAACTACCTCATTTTCTTTTAAATAAGGGTAGAATGAGATTATGTTGCAAAGATGCTCAACCCAACTAGATACATTGTAGGTGTCCAGTAAACGGAGTTCCTATTCACTTCCTTAGCAGCCCTGCATTCTGACCCCTTTCCTATTGCTCAGGACACAGACTCCACAGCCTTGAGAATCAAAGGTTTCCCTCATTCGAGCCCTTCAGTACCCAGGTGAGAATCTAGTTTCAGGTCCTCTCAAACTGAGGGTTGTAGAAGACAGGCCAGACGGGGCAAGAAACTGAAGAATCTGAGCTTGAGGGCTGAGAATCAGAGAGAAAAGAATTCGGATGTCCCTGCATGCATCTGCGTGGGTCTGTGCACCTATGCTTGTGTGTGTGAGTGCAGGTGTGTGTGTGTGCTGTGTTAGGAGGAAGATGGCTAATTATGATTATGAAACTGGTGGCATTTTCGCTGATTATAACAATCAGAATTTTCAAATGGAAAGATTAAAGCACAGAGCTGGTGGTGTCAAAGTCATGGGAATTTCAGTCACTTTATGGGAACTGATTTCCACTTATGCCTATTTTCTTTTTTCTTTCTTTCTTTTTTTTTTTTTTTTTTTTTTTTTTTTTTTTTGAGACAGAGTCTCGCTTTGTAACCCAGGCTGGCGATATTGGCTTATGGTAAGCTCTGCCTCCAGATTCACGCCGTTCTCCTGCCTCGGCCTCCGGAGTAGCTGGAACTACAGGTGCCTGCCACCACGCCCGGCTAATTTTTTGTATTTTTAGTAGAGACGGGGTTTCACTGTGTCAGCCAGGATGGTCTCGATCTCCTGACCTTGTGATCCACCCACCTCAGCCTCCCAAAGTGCTGGGATTACAGGCGTGAGCCACCGCACCCAGCCACTTATGCCTATTTTCTACACAGGAAAGCAACAATTAAGTATATCATTAAAAGCCTGGGTAAAATTTAACCTATTTGTATTTCATTTTAATAATTATTTCAGACCTGCACTGCTGACTTTGTCTTGGTTGGTCGTGGAGACTGGCTGACTGCTGGCCACTGTGAAACATGAGGGTTACCAAGACCCTGAGAGCAGAGACCATGGGGTCCATTGTCAAAGAGCCAGGGGGACATGGGGGAGGGTCACCATGGGAAGTGACCACAGGCCATGCATGGTAATGCACAGGTATGACCGTCACAGAGGGACGTGCCTCTAAGAACGGTGCATTCTGGGGGCAGGGAAAGGACATAGATGAGAGAGTTTCAACCCGTTCTTGATAAATGCTTAATTAGATTGGTTCCCCAAGGCAGCATTTCATGAATGGAAGTGCATAGACATTTCAGCGGGCTATGAGAGGGAAAATATTCCATGGGTGAGAGATGGAGAGAGGAGCATCTGGAATTGTGCAGCTGAGCTTTGGTGAGCTCTGTTTCACATGTGGATGTCAAGGATTTTAGAAAAGCCGGTGTCTGCCTCACTGCTGTCCGTTTAACTGAAGGTTTACACTTGTGCTCTAAGATTGTTACTAAAACAGAGAGAGAAAGGAGACAAAGAGGAGCACGAGGAGGAAGGAGGGAGAATGAGTGAGGAAGGAAGAAAGGCAGGGAGGAAGAAAGGAGGAGGAGAAAAAAACAAACTGTTCTATTGCAGTTGTCTTAGGCGTTTAGTAAATTGTCAGTTTTTTTACTTGGTCGTTGTTTGCCGCCCTGTTTCTGTCACTACCTTGCCTTTGTCTCCATTTCTAGCCCCATGTTCACCCCTTGGATTTAATGGTAGATCCAGCTTTTCTGGTTCTGGCCTTGGGTGCCTCCAGGGCATTATTGGCCCCTATTCTCTCTAACTTTTCCTGGTTCTGGCCTTTGGTGCCTCCTGATATCTGCCCCCCATTCTCTCTAGCTTTTTCTGCTCTTGACCTCTTAACCAGGTCTGCAGTAACCGCTGTGCACCATTAATGGTTTAGAGAAAGGCTCGCTCTCTGGGTGGATGCAGCCTGCAGGTGCCTGGTTTGGCAAGCAGCACATAAGCTGGTCTCCATCCCACCCTGCGGCTGGGTGCTCTTGTGCCTGGCACAGCTCATACCTGCGTATTGCTGCCTTGGAACAATCCATGCAGCTGGCTCAAAACCTCGTCCCTGGACTCCATCCGGCCATTGTCCCTGCTAGATTAGTACGTGAGTCAGACAGTTTAAATAATTTTGAAGAATGTTCACATTTTTAAACTGATCCTTATGGTACTTTTATAGCAGACACAAAGTAGGCACACAATAGGTGCTCAACAAATAATTAATAATCTGCCTGCCTGAAATGCGTAACCTATTTAGGGCAGAGAAGGAGATGAGGCATAGAGGTGTTGCTTGAGCAATGTCATGCAGCAAAACAAGTTTTTGTTTATCAACAGAAGATGCACTTAGGCAACTGAGAAGAGCAGTAAACATGTGTGTACAGGATTGTCTTTTTTCTAACGAGAAGGGAGTAATTCTTCCCTCTCTCAACCTTGACGCTGTTTTTTGAAGGCAGTATGTTATTCTTAGATTAACAATCATGACACTCATAGGATTAGATGTGAAACTTCATGGTGAAATAACTTTAGTGGCAAGAACAGGGGTACAGAATGCAACATTTGAACCAAGCCCAACAGTAAACAGAAACTAGGAACTAAACTAGTTTGCCCACACAAAGATTGAATTTGTGCCAAGGGTTTTTCCAGTTTTCAGAGGTGCTTAAGCATAAACCCAGAAAGTTGCCTGACATACTCACATCCCTGTGGCTCCGTGATATGCTGAGACTGCAAAGTTTTGGTCTGGTCTGCCGCCCTCTTTTCCATAGAGCTCTGGGCATCTCTTGCTAGACATAAAGCTCAGGGGCTGTTGAATCAAAGGTGGTCAAATGTAACCATGTGAGGCATCCATTCTAGAAAGTTTTGGATTATAATTGAGAGAGTCAGGATGTGTCTAAATTTTTTCTTTTTTTCCCCTTTAGTGATCATTAGGTTAAGCTATGACTGATCACAAGTAAAGACCTGGTGAAAACGTGAACTGCTTGTATGGACCAACAAGTTCTCTCAAATTCACACTAATTGTATATCCAATTAGAGGAGTTGATTGAAAAATACCAGTTCATTGTTTATGTTAATATTTTTAAAGAACCTAGACTTGTGTATACATTTACAAAACCATAAAATGCTAGAAGGACATACATATCAAATGTATAATTGTGTTTGTCTCTGGGAAGAAGAGATTGGAATGAAAATGGATGTGAAAGTCAAGGAAGTTCTCAATGCTGTATTTCTTGATTTTAAACCCACTTAGAGCAAATATGAAAAAATATTAACAGCCACAGATTCTGGGTAGGAAAGCACAAGTTTTAAAATATATTTTCTCTGTTCTTTATTTTTTTGACTAGCTGTTTGTTTTAAAGTATTTTATTGCTATTAAAAGAAAACAAAATGCAAAAGAATTGGATGGAAAAGCAAAGGCTAATCTCTTTGCTTCAGCCATTAATAATTGTGGTAATCCTGGGTGTTAAACCTTGAAGTCTTCATAGCATTGCTGTTTATCTGGTGGAAACTTATGATGCTTAGAATAGGCTGAGTAACCTGTAACGTCTTGTGTTTGGCCCAGGACACCATAGTCCCAGGCACAAAGCGGTTATTTTTTTCTTTTTTCCCTTTAGTGAACATTAGGTTAAGCTGTGACTGATTACAAGCGAAGACCTGCTAAAACAGTGAACTTCTTTGGTTGGACCAACGAGTTCTATCAAACTCACACAAATGGCATATCCAATTAAAGAAGTTGATTGAAAAATGTCAGTTCATGTTTATGTTTGTATTTAAAAAAAACGTAGACTTGCATATACATTTACAAAACCATAAAATGCTAGAAGGACATACATATGAAATTTATGCATTAATGTATATTAAATGTATGTCCTTCTAGCATTTTATGGTTTTGCAAATGTATATACAACTCTAAGTGATGGCAAATGACATTTGTCCAGATCCCTCCAATAAGGTATTTGTGTGAAGGTATTGTGATTTTCATAACTTACTATGATAAGGATAAGGTCAGGTGAGTCAAACGTCACTTTATAAAAAACCTAACTGCTTTGTTACAATAATTTAAGGCTCTCCTGGAAGCACTATTCAAGGTTTAAACAATGAGTATTTCCCCCTCTCTGATGGACTGGGATGCACTATGTCTCAAGGGGAGCATGGCGATGCTATTAACCATAGAAGCATCAATAAAATACGTGTGTGTTACCAATGGGGACCACATTTGGGTCGGTTCATTTCTCTTTAAGATATCTGTCTAGCGGATTCATTGTCTTAGGATATTTTGCTGTCCAGGATGGAGTTTCCTTTTTCAAATACACATCCTTGATTTTTATTGAGAATATCTTCCAATGATATTTTCTTTGTCAGAAATTTTGCAAATAAAAGTAGAAAGAGAAAAGGGATTTGTGGAGAGAGAGTTCCAAGATGGCAGGTGATGGAGTTTATGGTGGCATGTGTACCCCAAACAAAACGCAGGCCTGGGAAGGGCCTGGATAGCTTTTCCTGGAAATAGGAGACTGGGAATGGGAGGGAGTGTGGATTCAACATGGATCATCTTTTCCAGTCCTTACACCACTCCGATGTTAGTAACTCTAAAGTATTCATACGTTTGCCTTCAGGGCTAGCCGACAGGGCTTACTTTCCTCTCTCCTTCAAGTAAGGAGACAGGGAAGAGGGCCTCTTGCTTTTCTCCTCCTAGCTTCTTGCTGATGGGAAACTTGAGAGTTTCCCATGAGAATCTCATACCTGATGATCTGTCACTGTCTCCCATCACCCCCAGATGGGATCATGTAGATGCAGGAAAACAAGCTCAAGGCTCCCACCGATCCTACATTATGGTGAGTTGTATAATTTTTTCATTGTATGTTACAATGTATTAATAGTAGAAATGAAGTGCACAATAAATGTAATGGGCTTGAATCAGCCCCAAATCATCCCCTCCCCTCTCCTTGGCCCGTGGGAAAGTTGTTTTCCACGAAACTGGTCTCTGGTGCCAAAAAGGTTGGGGACTGCTGGTGTAAATGCTTCTAAGAATAGATAAGTAACTTAAGGTTTACATGGTACTAAAAATATGGGTTTAAATGCTAATAAATCTGGATGCACATGAAAACATCTCTCGCTGTGGTCCAGGGAATCTTGACCATTCTATCTCAGAGACTTGCAGCTTTGAGTTGGAGCTGTGCCCTGGACCTGCTGTCCACAGCACACCCCTGCAACACACACACACACATGAACACACACACA
This sequence comes from Macaca thibetana thibetana, assembly GCF_024542745.1. Lineage (NCBI taxonomy): Eukaryota > Metazoa > Chordata > Mammalia > Primates > Cercopithecidae > Macaca > Macaca thibetana. Next base: position 50,732,460 of record NC_065593.1, on the reverse strand, counting down.
TGCACATACATACATGTTCAGATACCTGCACACATATACACACATGCTGTGCTTCATGCCCTCACTAAGATGGCATGGGAGGGAATGAGTGTTTTTAAGAGAAATGAAGACAACTCAGGCTTCTTGTTCTCCTGGTGTTTACACAAGTACCTTCTCTGCAGACCATGCTTCAATCTCTTTTTTAACTTTCCCTCTTAATGAAAGAGAGAAGCAGAGCCCCAGCATGTATCCGACTGCTTAGGGTCCAACCCAAGTTCATAAGCTTCCTGGGGAGCCTAGTGAGATGAAGGCACTGCAGAGCCTCCCGAAAAGAGGCATCAGCTTTTGGTGGAACCTTGAGCCCAGGAAGGTGGGACATCATGGTTCATCAAAGACACAACCAAAACCGAGTGAGGAATGGCAGTCATCAAAAGTTTTACTCTTCAAGAGAAGGGGTTCTCAGGGGCTGTGGGCAGCAGGCACAGAGCTCTTCAGTGCACGTGTGGGCAGGTGACGGTGACCTGCAGTTTGCACTGGGAACTAAGATCAAGAGTGACCTGACCTCTGCTTATGCCCATCTCTCCCTGTCTCTGTACCTTTTATGTCTCTCTCCTTATCTCTCTCCCCATGCTACCTCTCAGCCTCCTCTGTCTCTCTCCCCATCTCTCTTCCTTTCTCTAACTCCTTTCTCCCCATGTCTCTTTCTGTCTCCTTCTTTTGCACGTCTCTCTCCCTTCTCCTCTCCCTCGCTGCCACTGTTCAGGCTCCTGTCCCACCCCCCGGCGCAGAGAGGTGCACGCAGGACTCCTAGGCTACTTTCCAGGGCACACGCACAGGGCTGCAAGGCATTGGTCCCAGCACAGCGCCCCCACCTCCCAGTGCCCTCAAGGTCAGGGGTGTGGAGTGTGCTTGTGCTCTCCTGGGTGGGCACCGCACGCTCCAGGAAGCAGAAGCTGTAGGTCACTGCTGGCTTGAGTGGCACGCCTATGGGACTGCTGGCTTCCATCCTGTGATCTGCTGAGGCCAAAGCAGAGGGCACCTGCCAAGGCCCTACCCTGCACCAGGGTTGGGGTAGAGGTAGGGGTCGTGGTGGGGATGGGAGCAGTCACTGCAATCTGGTCCTTGCCCGGCATCCTGCCGTGAACTCTGCCATGCAAGGCCTCCTCTGCCACCCTTTCCCTGCCCCTCACCATCTCTACCCCTAGAAAGCCCCAGGCACAGGCTCCAGAAATCTCCTTGGATCCAGGAACTAAGAGCAACCACTGGGCCCCACAGCCCCTAGGCCAGGTTTCAGCCACACCCACTGCATGCTGACAGATCTTGGCTCTCACTTATGCCCCACCCCAAGCCAGCCACACTCTGCCCCCACACCCCCCAGCATAACCACCTCTTCCTGACTTTAGCCCTGACTGACAGCGCTGCCTCCTGGTAACCTTTCTCCCTCGCCACAAGGTCCAGGCAAGCCCAAATGCCAGCACCCGCCACCCCCCTTCCCGGGAGCCACTCTATTGTCTGATTGTCTAGATGTCTCAACCTCATTTTACCAAGATAGAACAAACAACAGGACGAGCCCCCGGCCTCTCCCAGGAAGATCTGGCAAAACGCTCTCCATTTAGAAGCAGGAGCAGTGACAGGACCTAGGGATGACCCGAGGCTTGTCACCCAAGCAGCCAGAAGGGCAGGGAGCCCAGTTTTATGCCCTCACCTTGGGAGGACATGGCCAGGGCTCCACAAGGCCCTGAGGGGGGCTGGCAGGAGAACAGATCCACCCTCCTTTTGAGGAAGCAGGCCCCACCCCCAGGAAGCAGCAGAAGGGGGTGCACAGGCAGAGCCCCCGCAAGCTGTAGAGCAGGGTCAGCAGTTCTGCACTCAGCTTCAGCCCCTGGGGAGCTGCAAGACAGAGTGAGACCCTGATAGGTTTGGCTCTGTGTCCCCACCCAAATCTCATCTTGAGCTGTAATCCCCATGTGTCAAGGGAGGAACCTCGTGGGAGGTGATTGGATTATAGGGGGCCGGGTTCCCCCATGTTGTTCCCCTGATAGTGAGTCAGTTCTCAGAAGAGCAGATGGTTTCAAAGCATGGCACTTCCTCGTTTTCTCACTCACTCCCTCCTGCTGCCTTGTGAAGAAGGTGTCTGCTTCCCCTTTGCCTTCCACCATGATTGTAAGTTTCCTGAACTGTGAGTCAATTCAACCTCTTTCTTTGATAAATTACCCAGTCTCCGGTATTTCTTTATAGCAGCGTGAAAACAAACTAAGACAGACTCCTTCTCTGAGGTGCCTTCTCCTTAGGCCACCAGCTGCCCCCATGCTCCTCCTCTGCCCCGTGGTCTTTCCTTTCCCCTCATGAGGCCCAAGTGATCCGCATGGCCAGCCCCAGCCCAAGCCCCATCCTACTGCAGGCCTGTCTAGCTGGTGGAGAGGCCGAGCTCCTTTCCTGACTCCGAGGCTGGCTGATATGCTCTCTGGATCCTGGAGGAAACTGATTCTCTCTCCTCATACTGGTAGCAACTGCTTCCAAGATCACAAAGCTGGAAAACTGGTCTTTTTGTTGTCTCCACTTGCTAGGGCTGTAGTTGGGACAGTACTAGAGACGGGCCAATGGATGAATGGATGGATGAATGGACAGTAGTCCAGGGAGGATGTCCCCGTCTGTTCAGTTTGCACTGGTTCCTGTGCAGTCACATAGCTCCCTGCTAGCTGAGTTGAAATTAAAACCCATTCAGTCTGGCTCATGGGGCCTGTGGACTGGACTCTCCTTTTCCCTCCACACCCATCCCCATTCAGTCCATGAGTAAATCATACAGGTGACACCTTCACAATGATCCTGAGGTGACACTACTCATCGCCTGCCTTCTCCCACCTAGTTTGAGCACCCTTCATTACTTACCTGGACCAGCCAGCTGGCCCCCATCTCCTCCCCGCTGGTGTGGTGTGGCCTGTTAACACCAGAGCCACAGCTGAGCCTGCTTCTGGCCAGGATCCTCTGCTGGCTCCCCAGCTGCTCTGAGTAACAGCTAGAGCCTTGCAACAGCCTCAGCCATTGAACCTGGGACTTCTCTCCCTGAGCTGTCTGCTGCTCGCCTCTGCTCACACCAGGTCAGATGCAGACCTCCCCTCTGGGCCTCAGGCATGCCGGTCATGCTCCTGCCTCAGGGCCTTTGCATGAGCCATTCCCACTGCCTGGAATGCTCTCTGCCAAGATATCTGCTTGGATGACCCGTCACCTCCTGCAAACCTTATTTGAACCTTTCCTCATCAATGAGACCTACAACCCTGGCCATGCATCTGAAGGCATCCAGCACATGCATCTCAATACACAGACGAAGCAGGACAATACATGAGACAGCTGTCCCTCTCCCAGGACCCTGGGAAATGCTGGGGATGGGGAAGATGTTCAGATGTCAAGAGGAATAGGGCCCAGCATCTGGGTTCTCATTCCAGTGCTCTTCCTGTTCACAGGAGTGGCAGGGCTGCACATTTGGAGCAAAACTGAGATGAGTTTCAAGGCCCACTGAGCATCCTCCCTACCCACAGCCTTTCCTAGTGTCCTGGGAGATGCACGGCTGTCTCCTGTATTGTCCTGGATCCCTGGAGGATGGGCCAGGTTTGGAAGTAGAGGAAGAGCTCAGTGGGGAGGGGGCTGAGAAGGGGCTGCCCAGAGGTGACACATCTGGAGTCTCCAAATCTGCACCAGGGCAGATGAGTAGAGCTGCACTCTCCCACCCTGCTCATGTTGGCCTTTTGTGATCTTTGGTTTTGCCCCCGTCTGCGTTGCCCTTAGGTATTCATTGCTACCTGTTACACTGGAATAAAAATGACCATCAGCATTCTGCCCTTCCTCCACCGCCCTCTTGTCCATCCCTTCCTTCTTCATCTGTGTATTGAGCACATACCCTGTGCTGGACGCCTTCTAGATGCATGGCCAGGCTTGTCCTCATTGACAAAGCAAGGTTTGAGCAAGGTTTGTAGGAGGTGATGGGTGAGCCAAGCAATTTTCTAGGCAGAGAGCATTCTCTGTGCAAAGGCCCTGAGGCAGGAGCATGACCGGCATGCCTGAGGCCCAGAGGGGAAGCCTGCATCTGGCCTGGTGAGAGCTAGGGGAGATCAGGAGACAGCTCAGGGAGAGAAGGCCCAGGTTCAATGACCTGAGGCCATTGCAAGGCTTTAGCTCTCACTCAAAGCAGCTGGGGAGCCATTGAGAGAGCTGGGGAGCCAGTGCGAGAGCCAAACTGAATGGGTTCCAATTTCAGCTCAGCTAGCAGGAAGCTATGTGACTGCACCAGGGCCAGGCAAACCCACCTGTGCATGAGTGACAGCACCCTACGGGTTCCAGAGCTCACATGTCTATGGGTCCAGCTCAGTGCCTGGCCTACCGAGAATACTTGGGAAATGCCAACTAAGGACTCTTACCTCAGGAGGGTCTCTTCTCATTTCCAAAGCTGTCTTCTGCTTTGGAATGCATGCAGACACTGGGCGAGTACCTATGGAGTTTCTAATCTCTCCCTGACACCAGAGACACATTCACAGGCTGACCAAGTTCCCTGCCCTTGTGCTGCACTCTCCTTGAGGAGACAGACGATGGTGACATGTAAGGAGCTCAGATGTCCTGAGCTGTGAAGGAGGCAAGCAGGGGCTGAGGGATGGAGGTGGCAGGGTGGGGGCAGGTGGGGGTGGCCGGGATGTCTGGAGCCCAGGGCCAAGGCAGGTTCCTGCACTGCTCTGCTTAGGGACCTAGCTGGGCTCTGAGTCATGAGGGCAGACAGTGGCCAGGGTGAAGGTGGCACAGTGTAGCCCCTTCCCCACTGCTGAAGATGCCACCTTCGTAGGGTGGGCGCACAGGCTTTGGGGAGTTGAGAGCCACCCTGATCCTAGAGGTGGTTATTTCAGGAAGCAAAAATCCAGGGTTTATGCTCCTGGGACAGGGGATCCCTGCAGCCTCGCATCCTCCCCATAACCTTCGCATTGGGTAGTGAAGGCCTCTTCCTGTTGAGTCTGAGGAAGGGAGAAGTGGTGTCAGTTGGGGTGTCAGCTTTCATCTCACTTAGTCCTCACAGGGGACCTGCGAGGTAAGGGCCACTATTGGCCCAATTTACAGATGAGGACGCTGAGGTTCAGAGAAGTTACATGATTTACCCAAAGTGACACAGCTACTAAGTGGCTGAATGGGATTGAACCCAGGTCTTTCTGAGACAGCCCAAGCTGTTGATGGAGCCCTCTGGCTCATGGATGAGCAGGTAAAGTGCTCGTAAAGTGAAACCAACACTTTAGAAAGCTTACCTGGGAGTGAGGGGGCAGGCAACTGAGCCTTCTGTGGGGTCTGAAATGTTTACAGTTGTCCCTCGGCCTATGTGGGGAGTCAGTTTCACCACTTCCCACAAATACCAAAATCCACGGATGCTCCAGTCCTGATATAAAATGGTACAGTATTTGCATATAACCTAAGTACATCTTCCCATATGCTTTAAATCATCTCTAGATTACTTACCTATGCAATCATGTGTCAGACAGTGACATTTCAGTCCCTGCCAGAATGCATATAGAATGGTGGTCCCATAAGGTTATATGCCCTATAACCTTGGAGCTGCCATATACAGGTGTACCATCTCTAAAATATGATATCTAAAAAGAGATGGGGTCTTTTTATGCTGCCCAGACTAGTGTAGAACTTCTAGGCTCAGGTGATCCTCCCAGCACGGTCTCCCAAAGTGCTGGGATTATAGGCATGAACCACCACACCTGGCCAGATGTACCATTAAAAAAATCATTTATACTGTATTTTTATGATCCTTTTCTGTGTTTAGATACACAAATAGCCACCATTGTGTTACCATTGCCTGTGGTACTCTGTACGGTAACATGCTGCAGAGGTTTGGAGCCCAGGAGCAATGAGCTGTACCATTCAGCCAAGGTGTGTGTTTGGTTGTAGCCTCTGGAGGAAGCTAAGGAGGAATGACCTAAAGGCAGAAGGTGAGTCCGAGGTGGGATCCTGGGACAGGTACTAGAAGTTAAGCAAAAACAGGTGAAATCTGAATGAATTTCACCATATTAATATAATGACGGCATTAATAACCTTAAATAATAGTTAACATTATTATTCAGTTAACAGGATTGCACCCATGTTAAATTCCTTAATTTTTTTTAAGAGATGAAGTCTCACTCTGTCACCCAGGCTGGAATGCAGTGGTGCGATCATAGCTCACTGCTTCCTGGATCTTTTGGGCTCAAGCGATCCTCCTGCCTCAGCCTCCTGACTTGGTGGGACTATAGGCACACGCTACCTTGCCTGGCTACTTTTTTTTTTTAAACTTTTATCCAGAGATAGGATCTACCTATGTTGCCCAGGCTGGTCTCAAACTCCTGGTCTCAAATGAACCTGAACCTCCTGCCTCGGCCTCTCAAATTGCTGGGATTACAGGTGTGAGCCACCACACCTGGCCTAAATTTCTTAATTTGGACAAATGTGCCATGGTAATGCAAAATGTCATTATTAGGTGCAGCTGGATGGAAGTTGTCGGAGTTCACTGTAGTGCCTTTTCAGTTTTTCTGTATATCTAAAATCATTTCAAAAGTAAACATTTATTTTAAAGGATGAAGGTGGTTATCCTTCCATGAGTGTAAAGTTCAAAAGGTAGGCTCATGGTGTCGTCAGAAGTCAGAAGGCTGGGTGCAGGGCTGGGGGCTCTGGGACAGGCTGGGCTGGCTTTGTGATCTGGGGGCTGATGTGTTCCATCTGTTAATGTCTTCAGAGCTGTGCACTTTCTTCATAAATGTTCAAAAGTTTAACCAAAAAGGAAAACGAGGATGGGAAGCTTGTTTGGGATGTGGGCCTCAGGTGCTTATCCAGCCATGAGCCCTGGCCCAGATGCTTCTAGAAGCCTGGAGGGAACTGAGAACATTCCAAGTAGAGATGGCAGAGCCAAGTCCCTGAGGTGGGAGCACACTGCTGCTTGTCCTTAGCTGTGAATGGGATACCCTGGTCGGAAGCAGTGCTGTGTGCACTGCAGGGCCCACAGGTCCATGTCCACATGGCGGCTCAGTGCAGTGAAAGCCAATCTCAGCCCCTTCTGCAGTGTGGTCAGCCTGCCAGTAGGTGGCCACCTGGTCCTCCTGGTGCCATCCATTTGGTGATGCAAGGCTTCGGGATCCCTTCCCGGTTCTGTGAGGTGAATTGTGACAGTGCAGAGCTCTGCAGTGCCAGGGTCGCCTGCATGGTCATGCTGACTGCAACTGGGAGCCCACCACAGCCCTGCTACCCCTCTCTTCCCAGGGCTGGGGTCTAGGCCGGACCCCTCTTGGCCTGGGAATTGTGCCCCAGGTCTATGCTGCTGGCTGTCCGGGGCTGCAGGGATGCCATGCTCACCTCTTTCTCTCTCGTGGCCTTGATGGGACCAGCTTTCCCATTGAATGGGATCTTCCAAGGTGTCGGGCTGCGGGGAAGCTGGCAGGTGCCACCCTGGCTCCTTCCAGATACAGGTGTCCATGTTGCAGTGGGGGTATCTCCTGACCTCCCTCTTAGTCCTGAAGGGCCTGGGCAGGGTCCGGTGTTGGGGTCCCCGTGGGCTTCCTGGGTTAGGCCTGTCCCATGGTCCTGGGCTGTCCAGGACACATTCGGAGGGGACATGGGCCCAGCAGCCCTGTTGGAAATCATAATAGGGGAACCAAGGGCTCCCCACATCCGAGTCTGTCAGGAGCTGAGGCAGGGAGTTCCACTGCAGGTACCTCCAGGAAACCCGAGGTCCTCCCTGAGCTGGGGCCAGGCTGGGCACACCCTGGGATAGCCCCACCAGGACAGGACAGGGTGTGAAAGGAGGAGGCACTCATGGCGGGGAAGCTGACCAGATGTGCTGCTGGAACCGCGCTAGTGGGCCTGGAGGGGCCTGCCCACCCCACTTGCAGAGGGTCTTCCTGCCACACGGTGAAGCTGGCTCAGGCCTGGGTGCCGAGGACCCTTGCTTAGGTTTGGCTGAAAGGAAAACAGGCGTGGTCAGCATCTCCAGTGAGCCCATGCAGTTCTTTCTGATCAGGCCCCACCTTTCTGGGTCTCTAGAGTCCTCGAGGTCTCTGTGTGGCCCCCGTGGCCTGACAGGACACGCCTGTAGGCTGCTGATCCCAGAGGGAGGGAGTGTGTGCCGCCTGGGGTGGGGAAGCTGTCGGGGCATGGCAGGTGGCTCCTGGGACTACCTCCCAGGGTTCAGGCTGGCTGGGGGCTTCCTGCCTTACCACCCTCATCCCAGGGCTGTTGGACCTGGGATACAGTCCCTAGTCAGAACTCAGGTGGGAGGGGCCTGGGCTGTCACTCAGCCCCCTTGCCACCTCACATGGGGACCTGTCTCCACAGTGGGTGAGAGGACCTGGACACGGGGCCCTTTCTGCCCTCCTGAGCTGCCCAGTCCCTGCCAGGACTGACTGTTCCCACATCTGGCTAAACTCTTGGCACTGGCTCTGGGCCAGGGGTCCCACCCATGCCCTCTCCCTGAATGCTCTGGAGGTCAAGGACACCAATTCCCTTGTCTCCCTGGCTCAAGGCTTGTTTTCCTGGCACCCTTGGAAGGGTGTGCAGGAGTGAGGGGCCTCTGCTGCTCTCTGAGGCTGTCACTGCTTGCAGGGAGGGGCGGGGGCTCCCCCAAATAGGTCTGGCTCCTCCAGTGCCCTTGAGGGCCATTTGAGGGGCAGGGCGGGACAATGTGAAAAGTGGGAGGGGGCTTGTTGGAGGGTCTTGCCCACATCCCCCTCCTGCGTGCACAGCACTGAGTACCAGTACACATGCACCGAGCGCCTGCCCTGAGGACCGGTGGGCCTCCTGCACTTACTTAGAGTCCAGGAGGAAGAGGAGGAAGAAAAGATGTAAGAGGAAGGCCCAGGTTTGGGGTCCTGGGCACTCCCCCACTATTGACTGCCCCAGAAGGTGACTCGGTGAGAGGACTGGGTACTGGAGCCTACCCTGGGGTGGCAGGTCCCCATGCTTTCTGGTAGTTTCCTCACAGAGGCCCAAAGGTGCATAAGAACTGCGTCACCATCCAGGGCCCAGGTTTGGGGGAACTGGTCCTGAAAACGTGCCCCCAGGCCAGACCTGGAACACTTCATGAGGTGCTCTAGGGACAGGGTGGGAATCAGGCCGGGAAAGTTCCCTGGGAGGGGTCAGAGCCCATACCCCATTGCCACCTCTGTCATCTCCCACTGGGTGGTGCTGGACCCTTTTGTGGCCACCCCAGGGGTCCAGATGTGCACAGGAGGCTGTGGTTTGGGGGAGGCCTGGGTGGGGAACTGCTTGCCACACTTCCGACTTTCATCTGGGTCACGTGTGGGATGGGCTCGGTGTCACTGTGCCCTGACCTGCCCACCAGGCCAGACCTCCTTCTGGGCTGGAGCAGAGGAACATGGGGACAGTGTGAGTAAGCTGCCCTTGGGCCAGTCGGAGTCTGATCCCAGAGCTTCCCAGGCCCCACTGGGCACACGTGGACTTACTCCTCTGAACCTTCAAGTCAGTGCATGTCATCGGCATCAACACCTGTTCCCCTCTACCAAATACATGCCCCACAGGCTTAGGGTGAGCCCGAGAGAGATCTGTGGGGACAACAGGCATGGGAGGCCCTGGCGCTTCCAGGCTGAAGGCTGGAGACTGGATCTGGTCCCACTGGGGCTTCAGTCCCCCAGAGTCAGTGACCCTCCCCATGAGGGTCATCTGATCCCTCCAGGAGGCTGGGTCTAGCTTCCCGGAGCCCTCCCAAGTCAGGTCCTGGGCCAGTCTGTCCACGAGGCTGGGCCTGAGCCCTGGCCTCTGCTGGGGGATGACCCCTCCTGGGCAGAGGGCTTTGCTTGTGTGTCCTACAGGGACCCTCCTGCGCCTTCTGTGGGCTGGGGGTGAGCCAGACCCCTGGGCTGGGGGAGCAGGACACTGCAGGGCAAGGAGGGTCCCTGAGCCAGGTCTCCCTGTGCCTCCTTACCCCATCAATCACCCTCTGGAGAAGCCAAGCTAGTGAGGAACCTTGAGTGCAGAGCCCTTCCGTGTCCCAACGGGAGGAACAGAGGTGCTCAGGGCCCCCTGGGTTGCCCTAAAAACCTCCCTTTTCTAGGGCCTTCTGAAGACCCTTCCCCAAGTGCAGAACACTAGGCGGTGTCCAGGGCTCCCCACAGCACCTTCCCCCTTCCTGCACTCCCGGTGGACACAACGCCCTTAGCCCTGCTCTGCGGGAGCTGGGCTCCAGTCCCTGTGCCTCTGTCTCCTCCAGGGCAGGAAAGGAAACTCAACTGCCAGCCCATGGAGAACCCCACGTCCCAGGTCAGGCCCTGGCTGGGACTCAGCCTCTCACCAGCCCCACGAGGGGCTCCAGCACCCCTGACTCCTCTGGCCCCACGGGACGCAGGGCCTCTAGGGAAGAGTGGAGGGGACCATAAACCCTCATGGTCTTGGGGTGTGACGCGGGTACCACATGCTCCTGGTGGTCTTGGAGTCCCTGGACCCTTGTACCATTTGGGCTGTGGAATCCTGAGAAGCCCCTAGCCCATCAAGAAATCAGAGCCTGTTCCCAAGATGTGGAGCTGTCAGCTGGAATGGCTGAGTAGCTGCAGAGGCCCATGAACACCGGGCCTCCCACCCTCCCATCTGGGGACCCCACCATGCGTCCTTGGCCCTGGGGAGGAAGGGTGGGAACATCCCCTGGAGCCTGGCTGGAGGTGCTCCTGGAGGTCTCCTGGGCCAGGGTGCTGGGAGGGCAAGGCTGACTTTGAGGCCATGACAGAGGACGGGGGGAACTGGGTGGGTGCTGGGTTTTGTGGTCATCTCCTGGAAGTAGGGTCGGTCCAGGTGACATGCGAAGGGGAGATGCTGACATCTGGGCTTCATCGACCCATCTGTGGGCACCAAGGGCAGCTGGAGCCTGGCCAGCAGGAGGGCAGGAGGACTCTTAGGGAGGGGACAGTCAGGTGCACAGAATCAGAGCCAGAGGATGTGGCTCCAAGACACAGAGGGCGGCCGTGGAGGGACGAGATGCCCTCTGTTGATGGGGATAAAAGGTGTCTCACTCAGGGCCTGGGGGTACCCGTTTAGCCCTGGGGGTACCCGTTCAGACCTGGGCTTCTGTGGGACCCTCAGCAGAGACACTCTAAAGGCTCCAGACAAGCTGGCGACACAGGAAGGTGCTTTCGCTGAAAGTGGAGATCAACTGGCCAGGGTGGTTGAGAAAAGTCAGCCCAAGACAGGATGGGTGCTGCCCAGGGTGGGTGGCCAGGCTCTGACAGGAGTCCCTCAGGGAGCGACCACATCACCCTACTGGGGTTTAGGGAGCCTGCCCTGAGACCTGTCTGGTGTTCCCAGGGTGCACCCAGGGCCCATCCCACCCGACGTTCCCAAGTCCTCCCAGGGTCTGACCTCCTGGCGTCCACCTGCCTCTCCCTGCACCCCAGTCACCCACTCTGCTTGTTCCCCGATTTCTGCCATCCTGTCCAACCCAGAGACTGTGAATGTTTCTCCAGCCACCCTGGCCCTTCTTTGACGCTGGTCCTGTCAGAATGCCCGAGTGAGACTCCCCAGATCTGTTCACATGCTGCCTTGTCTGCTTTCTCACTGGGCTGCTGACCGCTGCTGGGGAGATGCCAAGGGTGACGTGGGTGACCAAGGCCCACAGATGGCCAGGATGGCTTCCCAGCCCCACCTCCAGCCTCACCTGGCTCTTTGGAGCCCTTGGCTGTCAGCCCTCAACCTCCTCCCAGACACTGCAGCAGCTGGGATTGGGGCGTCTGGCTGTCCTCCTCCACTGTCCTGCCTGCCCCAAGACGTCTCCCCCATCACTTTCTGCCCACTGTGCTGTCCAAGCCAACTGGAAGCAGAGTCTCTGGAAAGCCATGCAGAGCCCTGGGGACTGGCCGGCTCCCTCTGCTGAGGAGTCCCAGGTGAGTTGGTGTGTTTGACCCTACCCCACCTGTTATCCTCACCAGACCATTGGCTACTTTGGGGTGCACTTCAGAAGTGGCACAGCGCATAAGCTCACTCCCACCCCATCTCCCCTGGGATCCTCTGTTTCTCCATCCTATGATCCCCGAGGGATCAGCTCCAGGCTGGGCCCTACCTGGCCCCAGATCCCTTCCCAGCACCATACTCAGGGTCTTTAGCCACAAGCTCTGCTGCCTCCCTGGCCTCACCATGAGATGCCCAGAACATGGCCCTCCCCATCTTTTCCCCCATTCCCCCAGGGCCACAGCCGTCACTCTCCCCATGCCTTTCCCCATGGGGAATGGGAAAGAAGAAGGGTAAGTGGGCCCTCAGAGACCTGCAGGACAACTGCACCCAGGCTGGGCCAGTCATCCCCTCACCCTGTGGCCACAACTCCTGGATGTTAGAAAGTGGACAGGGCCAGACCCTCAGGCTGCCCCCTTCTCTTGTGCTAACTTGGAGACAGAACTGCTGAGAGCCCAGGGGCCTGACCTAGCCCTCTCTCCATTCCCACCCACTCCCTAGATGAGCCACGCTCCCTAGATGGGCCACACACCTCTGGCCTACAATGACCATGGGCTGGACCTGCAGGGGAGCCAGGGAGGAGTTCTGGCCCTGAATAGGAGGTTGGCAGGAGCCAGGGAAACACATCCTGCCTCAGAAAGGCCTTTCTAAAGGCAAAACCCATCCCTGAGCTGAGATTGGTGCTTTAGGGGGTGAGGACTCACTGCAGAATCCCAAGGCGATCAGTGCCTTTGTAGATATCAGCATGCTCAGGCCCCATGTCCGCTGGCAGCCCAGCTCGGCATCCCTGCAACCCAGAGGGAGCCAGGGTGAGGAGTCCAAGGTAAAGGGTGCATGTGTTGCTTCTCTGGCCAAGTCTGGCGGCCCCACTCATGTGTGCACCCAGTTCCTCATCACCCTCACCCCTGGGGCCCAGGGCCAGCATCAGAGCATCTACGGGTGCTCCCTAACTTCAACCCTCCCCACCCAGCATGGTCCTGGGATACACATAGGAGTGGAGGCACAAAAAGTTGAGGATGGAAGGCAAGAGGACAGAGAGCAGTGGGTGGTTAACACCTGAGCCACAGCTGAGCCTTCTCCTACCCAGGACCCTCTGCTGGCTCTCCATCTCCTCTGAGTGACAGCTAGAGCCTTGCAACGGCCTCAGTTCGTTGAACCTGGGCCGCCTTCTTCCCCTGAGCTGTCTGCTCTCCCCTGCTCACACCTGGCCAGATGCAGACTTCCCCTCTGGGCCTCAAGCATGCCAATCATGCTCCTGCCTCAGGGCCTTTGCAATGTTCTGTGGTTCTCTCAGAAAGCCAGACATAGAGGAAGGAAGATGGGCTTCAGAAACAGACAGATCTGTGTTCAAATCCAAGCTCTGCATCGTCTGGGTAAAGTAATTGACCACCGTGAGCTCCAGTTTCTTCATGTACAAAATAAGGATAATAATACTTGTGTTGAGCTATCTTGAGCATTAACCAAGAAAACACCTATAAAGTGCTCACAGCAGGGCCTGGCATGTGGAAGGGACTGGTTAAGGTGCCCCCTTTGCCAAAAGATGGTTAATTGCATGCATGGTTTAAATTAGTTCCATGTAAATATAATAAGCTTCTCTCATCAAACCAAATTTTTGTTGAGTTGCTTCTGGTGAATCTAGTGTCCGAGCCTGTCTTGTGAGTGCTTCTAAAGGAAACACTAGAAGCTGCTTGTGTAATATCACGAGAGGAACACTAGAGGCCACCAGAACAGATGGCATGATTGGGTTTTTGATCTCTGCATTCTGTTCTTTCTTGTACAGAAACTATTTTTTTTTTTTTTTTTTTAAATTTATTAGAGACAGGGTCTCGCTCCATTGCCCAGGCTGGAGTGCAGTGGCTTGATCACGGCTCCTTGAGCTCAGTCACTGCAGCCTTGAGCTCTTAGGCTCAAGCCATCCTCCTACCTCAGCCTTCTGAGTAGCTGGGACTACAGGCATACACCACCACACCCTCTAGTTTGTTATTTTTTAATTTTTTGTAGAGGCAGGATCTTGTCAGCAAACTTCATTTAATAGGCAGTCAAGTTCCCCAATTAGGAAAACTAGGATTTTTTTGTAAAGCAGTACCTGCCACACACCAAAGTAAATTCCTGATGGATAGCAGCATTAAGTGTAAAAAATACAACCATAAAATAGATGAAAATAAAGTGAATAGTTGTCTGATTTGGGGATAGAGGAGAACTTTTGAAACATAAAACAGTAGGAAAAAAGATTTGCCTACATAGAAAGAAATTTCTGTGCATAAAAATATAGACACAACTAAAATAAAGTGATACACCTTGGGACAAATTTTGCAACATGTGTGAGTGACACAATGAGAAGTTAATATACTTGGCAGAAAATAAGTTCATATAAGTAAGGTAGGAAAAATGGGTGACTAATTAGAATGAGCAGATAATTTCCAAAAAGGAAATAACAGTGGCCTATAAAAATATGCAATGACAGGTACTAAGTACAAACAAATACTATAATGAGACTTCGTAATTGGCCTACCCAATTGACAAAGATATTTTAGGTATTTTAAAAATAATAACTTATATTGGTGAAAGCACTGTGGAGTGAATACAAATGAGGACAATTTTTCTGGAGAGTAATTAAAAAAATAATTTCAACTTTTCTTTTGGATTCAGGGGGTATATGTGCAGGTTTGTTACCTGGGTATATATGCTGAGGTGTATGGCACAATTGATCTCATTATCCAGGTAGTGAGCATAGTAACCAATAGTTAGTTTTTCTACCCTTGCCCCCCTCCTTCCCTTTCCCCTCTGATAGTTCCCTGTGTCTATTGTTACCATATTTACATCCATGTGCATCCACTGTTTAGCTCCCATTTATAAGTGAGAACACATGGTATTTAGTTTTCTGTTCTTGTATTAATTCACTTAGGATAATGGCCTCCAGCTGCATCCATGTTGCTGCAAACGACATTATTTTTTTCATGGCCAGGTAGTATTCCATGGTATATGTGTGCCACATTTTCTTTATACAGTCCACTGCTGATGGGCATTTAGGCTGATTCCATGTCTTTGCTGTTGTGAATAGTGCTGCAATGAACATGTAAGTGGATGTGTGTTTTTTTAGTGGAACAATTTATTTTCTTTTGGATGTATACCCAGTGATATGATTTGGATCTGTGTTCCTGCCCAAATCTCACGTTCAGTTGTAATTCCCAATGTTGGAGGTTGGTCCTGGTGGGAGGTTATTGGATCACAGGGGGGATTTATCATGAATGGTTTAGCACCAGCCCCCTTAGTTGTGATAGTGAGTGAGTTCTTGTGAGATCTGGTCATTTAAAAGTGTGTAGCATCTCCCCACTCTCTCTCTTCCTCCTGCTCTGGCCGTGTGAAGTGCCAGCTACCCTTTGCCTGCTGCCATGATTGTAAGTTTTCTGAGGCCTCCCCAGAATCTGAGAAGATGCCTGCATCATGCTTCCTGTATAGCTTATGAAACTGTGAGCCAATTAATCCTCTTTTCTTTCACAATTACCCAGTCTCAGGCATTTCTTTATAGCAGTGCAAGAACAGACTAATACACCCAGTAATGGGATTGCTGGGTTGAATGGTAGTTCTATTTTAAGTTCTTTGAGGAATTTCTAAACTGCATTCCACAGTAGCTGAACTAATTTGCATTCCCACCAACAGTGAATAAATGGTCCCTTTTTTCTACACCCTCACCAACTACTGTTGTTTTTTGATTTTTTAATAACTGCCATTCTGACTGGTGTGAGATGGTATCTTATTGTGGTTTTGATTTGCATTTCTCTGATGATTAATGATGTGGAGCATTTTTTCACATGTTTGTTGGCCACTTGCATGTCCTCTTTTGAGAAGTGTCTGTTCATGACTTTTGCCCACTTTTTAACAGGGTCATTTGTTTTTTCCTTGTTGAATTGTTTACGTTTTTCATAGATTCTGGATATTAGATCTTTGTTGGATTCATATTTGTGGATATTTTCTTCCATTCTATAGGTTATCTGTTTACTCTGTTGATAGTTTCTTTGGTTGTGCTGAAGCTCTTTCATTTAATTAGATCCCAC
Source organism: Macaca thibetana thibetana (assembly GCF_024542745.1). Taxonomy (NCBI): domain Eukaryota; kingdom Metazoa; phylum Chordata; class Mammalia; order Primates; family Cercopithecidae; genus Macaca; species Macaca thibetana. The sequence continues at coordinate 50,716,471 of NC_065593.1, read as the reverse complement.
TTGTCAATTTTTGTTTTTGTTGCATTTGTTTTTGAGAACTTAGTAATAAATTTTTTCCCAAGACTAGTGCAGAATGATGTTTCCTAGTTTTTCTTCTAGGATTCTTATAGTTTGAGGCCTTACATTTAAATCTTTAATCCATCTTGAGTTAATTTTTCTATATGGTGAAATATAGAGGTTGTTTAATCCTTCTGCATATGGCTAGCCAGTTATCCCAGCACCATTTATTGAATAGGCAGTCCTTTCCCCATTGCTTATTTTTGTTAACTTTGTCAAAGATCAGATGGCTGTAGGTGAGCAGCTTTATTTCTGGGTTCTCTATTCTGTTCCATTATATATGTCTGTTTTTGTACCAGTACCATGCTGTTTTGGTTACTGTAGCATTATAGTATAGTTTGAAATTGGGTAATGTGATGCCTTCCACTTTGTTCTTTCTGCTTAGGATTGCATTGGCTATTTGGGATCTTTTCTGGTTCCATATGAAATTTAGAATAGTTTTTTCAAATTCTGTTAAAAATGATGTTGGTAGTTTGATAGTGTTGAATCTGTAGCCATGTTGCAATAGATACTGTATACTTACATCATTTTATATATATCTTGATATATCCCTGTTATAAACTCTTAGAATATAAATTATTGGATCAATTAGTTTTTGCATTGGTAATTTTGATGGATATTGCCATAAAGGTTGTACCAATTTAAACTCCCATCAGCAATGTGTGTTACTATCTGTCTCTTCATTCCTTATTACACAATGTGTTATCAAAAGATATGACCTTGCAAATCTCATAACAGATACGATTTTGGAATAGTTTTAATCTGCTTTTCTGTTATTGTGAATGCAACTAAGCAATATTTCATATGCTCAAATGCTATTTATATTCCCTCTTCCATGAATTATCTTTTCATCTCCATTGTCAATTTTTCTATTGGGTTGCTGGTCTTTCTCTTTGATTGATGGAAATCCTTTGTTAAGTAGAAAGTGAAAGCAAGCTTTATCTATGAGTTACATGTGTTGTTCCCAGGTTTTCATTTGCCTTTGACACTGTGTTCAAATACTACTACTAATAAAATGTTTACATTATAAATTTCATACCTACACACTGCAAATTTCTAAAAAATACAAAAAAGAGAAGAAAATAAAAATCATTTATCATGTCACAATAAATACATTACTGGTAATATTTTAGTTTTCCTTTTAGTGTTTTTTCAAAGATCTGCATGTACATATTTATATTAATGTAGATAAGTATCCATAAAGATATATACATATATAAATATATGATAACATATATTAGTTACAAATTTCAAAATTCATGTTCTAAGATATGTTAAAAATATATAACTTTATTTTTCTCTGGGACTGCTTAAACTTATTTCAAACCCTCATTCCAGCTTATGGGGGAAAAAAAAAAAAAAGTTCTGTGTAAACACAGAAATCATTCAGGTTTTCTCCCTCCCAACCTTCATGTGGAGGTGGTATCTGAGCTTTGAGGAGTGTTATGTTTGAATGCAATGGAAATTTCATAGCCTTCAAGAGGCTGGCAACAGGTTCATGGTGGGCATCTACTGAAGTATACATGGCCCTCTCTTACTCTTGGCCCAATCATCCCTCTCATGGCATCAACTAAGATATTGGAGTTCTCTCTGATCTCTAGTTCACAAATTCTGCATTCTCTCATCACCCCATCCAGGAGGCTAGATGGACCTGGTCATCTGACCACCCACTCCCCTGCATTGCAAAAGTCTACTTTGAATTGCATAAGCTAAGCATTGACCTAAGTCATTCTCTCTGCATTTCCACAGTAATAACCTTACCCTGGGGGCAGCAAATATAAAAAGTACCCACTGCTGCCCAATTTGTATGGAAAGACAACAGTGAAAGAAATTGCAGAAGAAAAATAACACCAGTGAATACTTCAAGTCCTCATCATGACATGTACATTTACACAATTGAAATCACAGTGTATAATTTGAGTTGTACACTGAATGTTGTACTTAATCTGAGTAAATGCTCATGAGTATATCAATTGTTAAATATAAAAGTTTGATAATTTATATTTTCAAGTTGTTCAAACAACCAAGTGTTCAATATGTATACATTTATATTTACTCCTTTAATCAAAACAGCTCTATGAAACTGTCACCATTATTATCCTAATTTCTGTTTTATAGATGAAGAAATTCAGGTACAGAGGGGTTAAGTAATTACGGGAGCAGTGAGGGAGCGGGTGAGAGGCAGGAGAACTGAATGGTGAGCCACTGGAAGATGAGGAAGACTTTCTACTCTTTTGTACCTTTTATCCTGGGAATGCTTGACCTCTTATTAAAATAAATAAATATGGGCTGGGCATGGTGGCTCACACCTATAACCCCAGCACTTTGGGAGGCCGGGGCGGGTGGATCACAAGATCGAGACCATCCTGGCTAACACGGTGAAGCCCCGTCTCTACTAAAAATACAAAAAATTAGCCGGCCGTGGTGGTGGGCGCCTGTAGTCCCAGCTACTCGGGAAGCTGAGGCAGGAGAATGGCGTGAATCTGGGAGGCGGAGCTTGCAGTAAGCCAAGATCGCACCACTGAACTCCAGCCTGGGCTACAGAGCAAGACTCCTTTTCAAAATAAATAAATAAATAAATAAATAAGTAAGTAAGTAAAAGAATGTGTCGGCTGGGCGTGGTGGCTCATGCCTGTAATCCCAGCACTTCGGGAGGCTGAGGCGGGCAGATCACCTGAGGTCAGGAGATACAGACCAGCCTGTCCAACATGGTGAAACCCTGTCTCTACTAAAAATACAAAAATTAGCCGGGCTTGTCGGTGCGTGCCTGTAATCCCAGAAACTTGGGAGGCTAAGGCAGGAGAATTGTTTGAGCCCAGGAGGTGGAGGTTGCAGTGAGCCAAGATCAAGCTACTGTACTCCAGCCTGGGCAACAGAGTGAGACTCTGTCTCAAAAAAAAAAAAAAAAAAAAAAAAAAAAGGACGTGTCTGCCATAGACATTGCTGTATTATGCTCACTCAGAGGTGCCCATCTGTGGACGTGGTATGGTGGAAGAAACACTGGACCAGCAGGGCGAACATCTGGGCCATGGGTCCAATTTACCACGGATGTGTCGTCTCTGGGCCTTGGTATCATCTTCTGTAAAACACAAGTGCTTGGCGGTGATGGTCATAATGGGATTAGATTATATCAGTGTTTCCTAATGTAACCTGAGTTACCTGAGAAAGTTTAAAATATATAGCTTCTCAAGTTCTCATAAGCACACATTTTGATTTATCATAAGGACTGGAATACAGTTTGGGAATCTGTATTTTTCAAAAGGCCCCCTTTTAGGCAATTCTGACATAAATCCCTGGACCAGATGATGTTTCAGGGGTTCCTCCCAGCTCTAAAATTTCATATCCTGTGAAGTATTGAGTATCATCTCAGATCCAAGTAACCCATTCATCATTCAGCCTCCGGACCCCCACCCTGTCCTTAGTCCTTCTAGCCCTTCTTAGAGGCTGTCTTACTTCTAGCCCATCTGAAAAAGAAAGGGAAATGAAAAGGGAAGGACTGGATCCCTTGATCCAGATCCTTACTCTCATCCCTCCTTCCATTCTCACCCCACCCCTATCTTCTGTCCTCCACCCCTACTAGATGTTGTGTATTCCAGCTCCAGGGCTGCCATGGGCACTCCAAGAGGAGACAAGGTACCAAAGTCCAAGAAAGAGACAGAAATTTTGACCCATCTCAGAATTTACACATGGACCTAAACCATCTATAGATTTTAGACTCCTTCCAAAGGCATTTTATTCCTTGGGATGACACTGGGTATTTTGTACTCTAATTTCTCCTTCTGCCAGATGGTCTATAAGGTTGGAGCTCTTTAAAAAAAGTGCCTAACATTCCCATTTTAATGTAGGGTTTTGGATATGTGCTGATCTCCTTCCTGCTTGCTTCCTTCTTTTCTCCTTTCCTTTCTTCCTCTCCTTCTCCTCTTCTTCCTCTTCCTGCATCTCTTCCTTTCCCCATCAAGGAAAGGCCTGGGGCTGGAGTGGGGGTGGGTAGAAGGTTCTGATTTCAGTTTCTTCCCATCTATTTAGAGAGAAGTGTGAGTATTCAGCTCACCACGTAGCCAAGACAGACCGTGCCTCACCAGCTTCTTGCAGCTTTACGATGAGTCTCTCTCCATTTCACAGGGCAGTTATTACTCATGATTGATGCTCACGGGCCAAGCCTAAATGTGTGGCACACTCCCCATACCACACACAGACACAAACACCTGCCTGGCTCACATGAACCGGGATGAGGATGCCATTTCCATCTGGGAGAAGCCACGTGATCAGGCCTTCTCAGCAGCCTCCACTGGTGTCAGGGGGAACAGGGCATTGGCTGTTGCGGGTCTGCCTTTCCAGGACTAGCATCCATGGAAGATGGGGTCCATCACCAACCTGGGAAGATGTGGGAGGTGAGCGCCTCATTCCAGAGCCAGAGGCTGTGGCGGCTTCTCCCTTCTATCTTCAACCTAGGCTAATGACAGCTGGCAGATGCTTGGCCATGATGACAGGTCTTTTCGAAGATGTATTTTTACCCTCTGGACAAACAGCAGTTGGCAGGAGTGGGGCGTTTTATGAGTTGAGGTACTCAGGACCGGAAAACAAACAGCCAGTTAATGAGCCGGTCTTATGGCAACTTGCACAAATAATAACAAAGAAAACATCCCGTCCCTCGTGCCTGGGTGAGGGGATATAAAAGCTGCCGTCCAACTGGCTGGCCACGGTCAGTCGTGGGGAACTCCGGCTGCGTTACTGACCTGCGAGCTGACAGGCCGGGACCATGGGGTGCTGCCCGGGGGACTGCTTCACCTGCTGCACCCAGGAGCAAAACTGCTGTGAAGAGTGCTGCTGTCAGCCGGCCTGCTGTGGCTGCTGCGGCTCCTGCTGTGGCTGCGGGGGCTCTGGCTGCGGGGGCGGCTGCTGCGGATCATCCTGCTGTGGATCTGGCTGCGGGGGTGGCTGCGGAGGCTGCGGAGGCTGCGGGGGCTGCGGGGGTGGCTGCTGCGGATCCAGTTGCTGTGGGTCCAGTTGCTGCGGCTCCGGGTGCTGTGGGCCTGTGTGCTGCCAGCCCACACCTGTATGCGACACAAAATGAAGACCTCTCCCTCCGCCACTGATGCAGTCCCACCGAAAGCCTCCATCTGCTCCAGGGGGACAGCCCCTCGTGTACAGAACCTTCCATGCCCCCAAGACAGTGTCTTGCCTTTCTCTGATTTGCAGAGGAGAGCTTGTTCTCCAACGCCTGCTCTGGTATTTCAAGGCACTGAGAACAAGAGCCGTACTCTGATGCAACATTAAAACTGGGTCACAACAAAGTGACCCCAAGCTCAAGGGTGAATCCCCAATACTTATCGATTCACGTGAAGTTCGATGTCTTGTACTATAAGACATCCTCTTCTTCAAGGTGTCTTTGGGACTGATCCTTCGCCCTGGCTTTCTGCTGCTTCTGAGATGCAAAAACAAGTCTACCTTCTTTGTGATCCTCTTAATAAATTTGAGCATGCTGGCATAACCTGATTAGTTCTCTTGCCTCTTCCTTGATCTCCCTGCTGAGGACTGGGTTAGAAAAATTCACTCTGGCATCTGCCTTAGGGTTTTTGAAATGTGGTTTTTGGATCACCTGCATCGGAATTACCTGGGAGCTTGTTAAAACTGGAGATTCTGAGGCCCTCCCTAAGACATACAGAATCGGAATCCACCCAACCGTGGCCTGGGAATCTGTATTTTTAACAAGAACCTTAGATAATTCTTATGCACTGAAGTTTGAGAACCATAGATCTAGACGGAAGCTTCCGTGTGCTGCATGCGATTCACTTGAAAAGCTTTTAAAAATATAGATCCTTGGGTTTTATCACTGGAGATTTTACCCATTAGCTCTAGGGCCTAGAGTTCCCCGGGACCTGCGTTTTTAAAACCTCCTGGGCAAATGCTGATGCTGGCCACATGTAATGGTGATTGAAGGGCATGGCTTTCTTCTGCACTACAGTTCTCCTAGGATGGCTCTGCAGGAGGGCTTCAGGCTTGATCAGAACTTTCTGGCAAAGTCGGAGAGGAGGCGTTGGTAAAACAAGATTGGTTCTGAATGGAAAGGATTTCTAATGGCAAAGCTTGTGAATTCACAGTTTCTGAGGATGTTCTGCGCAGCACAGTCTCTTCTTCCAGCCTCATGCTCGGCCCAGTCTCACTTTTCCGTGCTAGGTTGTCTTACCTGGAACCAGCTACGTGTCTTCTGCCTGAGTCCTAGGGAGCAGGGAGTGAGTACACCTCTGCTAGGCAGGGCCCAGCCGAGGTGTGTGGGTCTACCTGGGAGCTTAAAACTCAAAAGAGAGTTGGTTCAACCTCTTGTTGAAAGTGATCTTAAGCTGTGTGTAGAATACAACTAATTTTGCTCTTGCCCTGGAAAAATAACGTTTACTTTTATGCCTACAAAGTGATGTTTCATTTGACAAAGAAAAATTGTTTTCTGATTAGAAGCATAGCAATGATCTTTGAAAAATGAAGAAATACAAAAATATATAAAAAATAATAGTATTCTGAAGGCTCACCACTCGGTTTATTACTGATAAGCTTTCCAGACTCTTTTCTAAGCATATTTATGATAAAAACTGGGATTATGTTGCTTTTACCTTTTTCTTTAAAAAATTTTTTTTGTTTCTTTTTTTATGGTCAAATTTATTGAAATATAATTTACATATAATAAAAAGTTCCCATTTTTACTGAACAGTATGATGTGATCTGACATTTGTACATACTTATGTAACCACCACTGCACTCAAGATCTTTATGGAACTTTCCATCACTCCCAAAATTCCCCAGTTTGCCCTTATAGTCAGTTCCTCCCCTATCCCCAGACCCTGGCAACCATCAACCTGTTCTTTTGTTACTATAGATTTCACCATGTCTAGAATTTCATATAAAAGAAATAATGCAGTGTGAACTCTTTTTCGTTTTGCCTAACATGTTTTGTATCTATTCATTGTTGCAGGTATCAATAATTCATTTTTTTCTACTGAATAGTATCCCATTGTATAGATAAACTACATTAAAAATATATTCACCTACTTATGGGCATTTGGATTCTTTTGCGTTTCTGGCTATTATGAATAAAGCTGCTATGAGTATTCTCGTAGAATTTTTTTTTTTTTTTTTTTTTTTTGGTGAACATGTTTTATTTTGGATAAATATGTAGCAATTGGATGGCTGTTTAAATGGTAAGTGATTGCTTAACCTTATATGAAACTGCCCAGTTGTTTTGCAAAGTGGCCACAGCATTTTGTATTCCAGCCAGCAATGTCTGAGAGTTCCAGTGTCTATGTCCTTGCTAACACTTAATATTATCAGCCTTTTTATTTCTAGCCGTTCCAACAGGTATATAGTGGTAGGTCATTGTGTTTTCATTTTTTTTCTTTCATTTACGAACCCAGCAGTATTATTAGTGTCTTCTTTTGGAGAGAACCTGAGATTTGACTCTGCCCTGGCTCAGTTTCAGACTCTACTATTTGAGCCATTTTCATTCTGGCTGGAATTGGCCTCCTAGGAACTGGTTCTTTAACCCCCAAGACAAAGCCACAACCAGAGCAGGAGCTGCCAATGGGAAGCACCTGTCCAGAGCCCAGAGAGTCTGCATTGAGTAGCTGTGATTCAGAGCAGCTGATTATCCTATTGCTCATGGTCATGCCTCCTGGATGCATGAGCGGAGGTAGTGATTTTTGAATTACTGATACAGGCTTGCCCTTCTTAGCTATCCACAGAGGTTCTCATTTATTCGTTTAATAAATACTAATTGTGTGCCTCCAATGTATCAGCTGCTGCTCTGGGTGCTGGGTATACATCTGTGTGTAGACAAGGTCCTTGCCCTCATGGTGTTTATATGAGGTCAAGGGGGTGATAAGAGCTGTAAAGAAGAATAAAGTAGAAATGGGCTACATCGTTGAATGACCTCCTTTTCATTTAGCAGGGAAGGATTCTTCGAACAGACGACATTGCAGCAAAATGGATGGGTTTCTGGGCTGAGAGAGTTTATGAGAAATTTGTTTGTGGGGCGGACTTCCAGTCACCGCTGGTTTAGCTGAGGAAGAGAAGTGAATGGAAAAGAGAAGGGTCTCAGCGGCTGCTCTGCCTTTCCCTCCGCAGGCCTGTCCAAAAGTCCTCTTTGCCCACTGCTTGAGAGCCACATTTAAAAGAATGACACTCCCTGTTCCTAATCTTCCATTTTCAGCCACCACGACCCATCTCTCAGGTCTCCGAACCTGCCCAGTTCAGGTTGTTGCCATGAAACTTCTGAGTAACTGCCACAGACCCCTAATGGTCTGCCTGCCTTCAGACTTGCCCTCACCCGCCCTTCTCCACCTCCAGAGAGAGGGCACACATCTTTCTGAAAGGGCAACCCCAATCAAGTTACTCCCCTGCTTAAACCCTTATTATCATTAAAAAAACACAACTTCTTAATCATGGTCCACAAGACCTTTCATGATTGGGTGCCTAGTAACCCCTCTAGCCCCACTGCTTTTCCCTCCTATCCCCTCTGCTTTTCCCTCCTATCCCCTCTGCTTTTCCCTCCTATCCCCTCTGCTTTTCATCCTGGCTATGTTGAATCATTTGCTGCTTGCCAAAAGTAATGTGCTCTATGTCTTTGATTTCCACATCTTATCATTTTCCTGCCATTATGACCCCCTTTTTGTCCACTCTCTTTATTTTTATTGTTATTTTTTTGAGACAGAGTCTCGCTGTGTCACCCAGGCTGGAGTGCAGTGGTGTGATCTCGGCTCACTGCAAGCTCTGCCTACTGGGTTCACGCCATTCTCCTGCCTCAGCCTCCTGAGTAGCTGGGACTACAAGCACCCACCACCGCGCCTGGCTAATTTTTTGTATTTTTAGTAGAGACGGGGTTTCACCGTGGTCTCGATCTCCTGACCTCGTGATCCACCCGCCTCGGCCTCCCAAAGTGCTGGGATTACAGGCGTGAGCCACCGCGCCCAGCCCTGTCCACTCTCTTTGAGCCTTCATTTTACTTGCAAAGGCTTCTCTAATTCCCCAAAAACCATGTCTTTTTTTTTTTTTTCTTTTTCTTTGGGACAGAGTCTTGCTCTGTCGCCCAGGGTGGAGTGCAGTGGTGCCATCTTGGTGCACTGCAACCTCTGCCTCCCGGGTTCAAGCAATTCTCCTGCCTCAGCCTCCCAAGTGTAGCTGCAATTACAGGCACATGCCAGCATGCCCAGGTAATTTTTGTATTTTTAGTAGGGACGGGGTTTCTCCATGTTGGCCAGGCTTGTCTCGAACTCCTGACCTGAAGTGATCCACTCACCTCAGCCTCTCAAAGTGTTGGGACTACAGGTGTGAGCCACCATGCCCAGCCTCCAAAAACCATGTCAATATTTCTCCTGGGTGCCTCCAAAGGGAGGGTCTCAGGGAGCTGTCACAGTCAGGCAGTGACCTCTCAGCACTCACAGGAAGCATGGCCACCTCTACCATGTCTGGCAGATGCTGTTCTAGGAAATGCCTCTCCATGCCAGCTATCTCTCTCTGCTGCATCCACCCCCTGCATCCCTCTTTCACAACACTTGCAGTCTGTACCATACTTGCTTATAGATGTGTCTATCTCTCTTCTAAACTTAGGCACCTTGTGGCCAGAATTGCAACTCACTCTTTTTGTATCCATCACACAGAACCCAGTGTTGGCTGAATTGAGTGCAGAAATAAAAGAGAAACTGAGTCAATGATTGCATGAATTAATAAATGAAAGGAGGGATGAATGGATGGCACAATGGATGGCAGAATGCCTCAGCTTTTCTAAGCAAGAGCCTGCCTTTTGTGTTGATGAAAACGCATGGTGGAGGAAAACTAGGCCCTTCACTGAGCAAGATGTTAAGTCCTGGTGTTCAGAAACCTACGATTCATTTCTCCCTTCATCTGTCTCAAGAGTAGCAAAGACGAGTCTCTTGTTTACAAAGTCTTTGAGAGACACACCTGAGAAGTCTCCTGTTTTCACTCTTTACCCTTTGGGTCTTGGAGACTTTTTTTTTTTTTTTTTTAAAGGAAATGTCAAAATCGTTAAAAGCAAGGAAGACCCTGGAGGTCTAATGAATGCTTGAGGAGGAGCAGAAAGGCTGGGTCACATGCTTTCCAGGGACAGGTCAAGCCAATGTTCTATGCTTATGGGATAGCATGGAGGATGGCGGTGGGCTGAGCCAACGGTATGTGACTTTGACGAAGTCTTCTGAGAAAGGTAGGTCTAGACAGGTTGGTGAGAAGGAGGGACAGCAGCCTTAGATCAGGGACAGGCTGTGTGTGATCTTCAGCAAGTGACTGAAACTTTCTGACCCTCTGCCCCCATTTCTTCATTTCTTTTTCTTTCTCTTTTCTTTCTTTCTTTCGTTTTTTTTTTTTTTTTTTTTTTTTTTTTTGAGACAGAGTCTATCTCTGTCACCCAGGCAGGAGTGCAGTGGCTTGATCTTGGCTCACTGCAACCTCTACCTTCCAGGTTCAAGTGATTCTCCTGCCTCAGCCTCCCAAGCATTTGGGATTAGAGTTGTGCACCACCATGCCTGGCTAATTTTTGTATTTTTAGTGGAGATGGGGTTTCGCCTTGTTGGCCAATCTGGTCTCAAACTCCTGACCTCAGGTGATCCGCCTGCCTCGGCCTCCCAAAGTGTTGGGATTACAGGCATGAGCCATGGTTCCTGGCCCATTTATTCATTTCTCATGGTGGAGAAAAATCTCTGCCTCGTGGGATTGCTGGTGGTTTTAAGTAAGATCATTGCTGTGAGGTGCAGTCATTTAAAATCCAGTCCAGTTGTTCTTCTCCCAACTGAATTCATCACCTCTTCTCTCAATTAATCTCTGTATGTCTGTTGTTGAACTTATCATTGTATTGCAGTGAGTTTGTCTGCATGCTTATCTGCCCACTAGACAACAAGATTCAAGAGAATGGGTGAATAGGTCTTATTCCTGTGGCATCCTCTGAACCCAACCCAGGGCCTTGTATGGAAGACTAGAAGGTGGATAAATTATAAGTTTCATTCTTCTTTCCCTGTTCACAATGCTCAGAAACATAGATCATCCAGTTTGGAGGTGAGGGTGCTTCTTCCAAGACTACCTGTAGCTCTGAGGATTCCAAATTTAGCACATCAATAAATAAACAGCTTCTTTATGGGTAGATAAACAGCTTCCAGATCAACAAACGGTGGTATAATAAGATGTTCCTCTGCAAACTGGCCCAAACAACAATGAGGAAAAGATGCAGGAGTCCCAAACAGAACACGCCAGTGAGGGGATATAAAAGTGAGGGCGTCAGGGAGCTGTCACAGTCAGGCAGCGACCTCTCAGCACTCAGCACAAGGAAGCACGGCCACCTCCACCATGTCTGGTAGTTGCTGTTCTAGGAAATGCTGCTCCGTGCCAGCCATCTCTCTCTGCTCCACCGAGGTGAGCTGTGGAGGCCCCATCTGCCTGCCCAGTTCCTGCCAGAGCCAGACATGGCAGCTGGTGACTTGTCAAGATAGCTGCGGATCATCCAGCTGTGGACCACAGTGCTGTCAGCCCTCCTGTCCTGTGAACAGCTGTGCCCAACCCCTGTGCTGTGAGCCTGCCATTTGTGAGCCTTCTTGCTCCGTGAGCAGCTGCTGCCAACCCGTGTGCTGTGAGGCCACCACCTGTGAGCCTTCTTGCTCCGTGAGCAGCTGTGCTCAACCTGTGTGCTGTGAGCCTGCTATTTGTGAGCCTTCTTGCTCCGTGAGCAGCTGCTGCCAACCTGTGTGCTTCGAGGCCACCATTTGTGAGCCTTCTTGCTCCGTGAGCAGCTGTGTTCAACCTGTGTGCTGTGAGCCTGCTATTTGTGAGCCTTCTTGCTCCGTGAGCAGCTGCTGCCAACCTGTATGTGCTGAGGCCACTTCCTGCCAACCAGTCCTCTGTGTGCCCACTTCCTGTCAGCCTGTCCTCTGCAAATCCAGCTGCTGCCAGCCAGTTGTCTGTGAGCCCAGCTGCTGTTCAGCTGTCTGCACCCTGCCTAATTCCTGCCAACCTGTGGTCTGTGAGCCTGCCTGCTGTCAGCCGGTGTGCCCGACACCTACCTGCTCTGTGACCAGTGGCTGCCAGGCTGTCTGCTGTGACCCCAGCCCTTGTGAGCCATCTTGCTCAGAGTCTAGCATCTGCCAGCCAGCCACCTGTGTGGCTCTGGTCTGTGAGCCAGTTTGCCTCCGCCCTGTCTGCTGTGTTCAGAGCCCGTGCGAGCCATCTTGTGTCCCCAGCACTTGCCAAGAGCCTTCTTGTTGTGTCTCCAGTATCTGCCAACCCATCTGCTCTGAGCCCAGCCCCTGCTCACCAGCTGTCTGTGTGCCCAGTCCATGCCAACCTACTTGCTATGTAGTCAAGCGCTGTCGTTCTGTCTGCCCTGAGCCAGTTTCCTGCCCATCTACCTCCTGCCGACCTCTTTCCTGCCGTCCAGGGTCTTCTGCATCTGCCATCTGCCGACCAACTTGTCCTAGGACTTTCTACATACCCAGTTCCAGCAAACAGCCTTGCAGTGCTACGGTTTCCTACCGCCCGGTCTCCCGTCCGATCTGCCGCCCAATCTGCTCTGGACTCTTCACCTATAGGCAGCCATATGTGACACCCATCTCCTACCGTCCCTCCTGTTACCGCCCATGCTACTCCATCCTGCGCCGCCCAGCCTGTGTCACTTCCTACTCTTACCGCCCAGTCTGCTTCCGCCCGTCTTGCACTGAGTCCGACTCTTGCAAACGGGATTGCAAAAAATCCACTTCCAGCCAAGTGGATTGTGTTGACTCAACCCCCTGCAAGGCGGATGTCTCAGAAGAGGGTCCCTGCCAGCCCACTGAGGCCAAACCCATCAGCCCAACCAACCGTGAGGCTGCAGCAGCTCAGCCTGCTGCCAGCAAGCCTGCCAACTGCTAAACTGGCTTCAGCTCCCCAATTCTTGCAAAGCAAGCCACCAGCTAGAGACAAAACTACACTGTCCTCCCCAAAGCTCATTTTGACTTAGCTAGGAGCTCTTTCTTTCTGCATTGTTACTCACCATCTGCTTACACCTCAAAGAACTCATCAGAAATGTCAGTATCCTGATCACTGAAATGAAGCCCTTCTGGACAGTGAGAGGGAGACATTCCAGGTTCTTGTCTTCTGCTGCAATTAAGCTGAGAAGAACTGCTTTGCCACATCATCTCAGGTCTCTTTCCTGCACGTAGTCTTTTCTGTCACCACGTATGTGCTCCCTTGCTATGCATGCTTGTGTTCCTTAGGGACTTCTCCAATCAAGTAAAACATGTAACTGTCCAATAAAGGTGGTTAAGCTGAAGCGACTTGCTGTTCTCCTTGCTCTTCCATTAATGCCATAGTCTCATCGGTGACTTGCTTTTTCTTCGACAGCAGCTTCATTCAACCATCCATCCACCCACCCATCCCTCAGGCATTATTAGATAGCAGCTAGGTGCCAGGGATTGTGTTTAGCTCTAAGGATAAACAGAAGTCTCAGTCTTTGCTCTCAAGAAGCTCACTCTCTGGTGTGCAGCAAGACAATTATGACATTCCTTTGTGCCAAGTACTCGGAGATAAGCACAGAGCACCATGAACTCAGCAGAGCGTGGTGGGGGAACAAGGAAAGAATTATTGGAGAATGTGATACTGGCATCGAGTCTTTCAGTACGAGCATGAATCAACCAGCTACAAACAGGAAAGGAAAAGTTTTCTAGGCAAAGGAGACATGTACAAGTGAATGGGGCTTGAGAGCAAATTGTTCATTAGGTGAGGCGTGGGCAGAGTTGTTCTTTGAGGAATGAGCCACGAGGTCAGATTGTAGACAGTGATCTGTCTATGTTGGGCCTTGCATGCTAGACAGAGGTGTTTGGGTTTGTTGCAGGGCTGACATGAAGGCATCAAGGGGCTGCATGCAGGGAGGTGACAGGAAGAGCACTGGGTTTTGGAACATTCCTCTGGCCTTGGTGTGGAGAACTCAATGGAAGAACATGGTTCTGGATATAGAGAGGCCAGGGAGGAAAGGAAGCCAATTGTTTTTGGGTCCACAGTGGAAGAAAAATAAGTGGAGATCAGAGATCATACTTACAGCAGAGAAGGTTGGGTAACTTGGATTTCTTGTGTGAGAATTTTGTTTATGTTCTCCTAGTTCCTCCAAGACACTCATAGGATAAATTCCATATCTTACAATCTCCAAGGACAGAGTCTCTTCAAAGCAGTCACTCCTTACACTTACTGCACAGAATGGAGGCCTATTCCTTGTCCTCAAGGTGCAGGTTGAGTCATCAAGAGCACAGTGTGAGGGTCGACCAGGGCTTCTCAACTCCAGTGTTATTGACATTTTGGGCTGGGTGATTCTTTGTTGTAATGGCTGTCCTGTGAATTGTAGGATGTTAAGAAGCATCGCTGGCCTCTATGAACCAGATTCTAGTAGCATCCCTTGAGGGTGATGATCACAAATGTCTCCAGACACTGCCAAACATTGCCTGGGAGTGCAAAAATCACCCCTGTTTGAGAATCACTGGGTCAGACTATGGCAGAGGGAGAAAGTCAGAAGCAAAACTTACCACATTGATGTTGGAGTTACTGATTCATCAAGCCATTGGGATTTATCATTGTCTCCTTCCAGAGTCAAGAGTGGAGCTGGCCAGCCGGATGCTGTGGCTAATGCCTGTAATCCCAGCACTTTGGGAGGTCCAGGCGGGCGAATCATCTGAGGTCAGGAGTTCAAAACCAGCCTGGCCAACATGGTGAAACCCCATCTCTACTAAAAATACAAAAATTAGTTGGTCGTGGAGGCGCACACCTGTAGTCCCAGTTACTAGGAGATTGAGGCAGGAGAATTGCTTGAACCCGGGAGGAGGAGGTTGCAGTGAGCCAAGATCACGCCATTGCACTCCAACCTGGGTGACAGAGACAGACTCTGTCTAAAAAAACAAAAACAAAAAAACAGCTGAGAGAGAGAGAGAGAGAGGAGTCGGCTAGGGTTTTGAACCTCTGTACCAAGTACTGGACTAAGTATTTCATACGGATTACAGCAATTCTGTGAAGTAATATGTATTCTCTCCTATTTTTTCCCTGTACATAAGATGCAGAATTTGAAGGACAAACAATCCAAGTGCCCATCCATGGACAAGTAAATTGTAGTATATTCACACAATGGGATATCATACTGTGAAAATGACTGGACACGGGGACATGCAATAGCATGGGCGAATCTTACCAACATAATGTTGATTGATATAAACAAGCTCCGGAAAACCATACGTGTGTATATATTTACATATATTAATATAATGTGTGTGTATATATATACACACACTCAAACATACGTGAGTGTATTGTTCAAAAACCGCAGGCACACATATGTATGAGTATACATGCCTTAATACACATACGCACATACACAAACATACATATATATACACACACACACATATATGAAGGGAGTGATAAAATTCATGATTGTCGTGGCTAATAAGTAACATGCAAATGACTAAAACCCAATTATTTCCAAAGCCTAGGTTCTGTGTGGATCATCATATTTCTCAATGTGGTCACAAGGTGTCTTTGTTGATACACTGCGTGTTTTTAGTGCCTTGAACTATAGCAAGACAGCTGTTCTTGCGATTGAGAGGTTCCTTTAGGAGGAAAGAAAACAAGAGCAGAATCACTTAGAGAAAAATGGATGGAGAATGGATTGCTTTAAAACTATAAAAGTGGTATAGGATATTGGACTGAAGTTGATGTGATTTTTCAATTATACTCATGTTCCCATTTTGATTGACATATTTAGTAAGACTGAAAGTATTAAATACTTCCTTTGGGAAGATGAAGAGCTTTGGGGTGTAAATATTCAGCAATAAACCACAGTGCATGGATTCTTGCAGATTGAAAGATGCCAACATGAATAGAGACAAGAAGGAGGGCAAAAGAAGTGATCCATGGTGTGACATAGAAACCAATTGTGGGGAAAAAGGCGTTTCAATGACAGGGGAGAAGGTTTTCCAGACATTGTTCTGATCAAAAACGTTTCTCTTCTTTTTAAAATGAGGGTGAGGAGGGTGCCAAGGAGAAGGCGTTTTGTAGCTGGGGGTTTGCAAAGTACCCTCCAGCGTTTCCAGTATTTTCAATAATTTGTGAAGCAACCAAAACAAACAAACACCCATAAAAAAAGAATCTGAGACACGGCAATGCAGTTGATGAAATCGCCGTACTTTGAAGACTTAGGTAAATAGCTAACACATCCAACAGACTGAGTTAGTGGCAGACCCAGAAATCAAGGCCAGCCCCATCTGGCTCCCCGCACCATGATCTTTCCACTCCGTCATGCGCTCCAGCATGAACCAGGCCAGGATGTTGGCTGGTGTAGAACACTGGACCTGGCTGGTGATGCGGAGCCAGGACAAGCCCAGAGGAAAAGCAGAAGGGCCAAGAAAGTCCCTCATGAATTCCTCTTGGAAGAGATTGGTTTAACGTTAACACCACTTTTCAGTGATTTTTTTTTTTATTATCACTTCTGGCTGTTGTGTTTTTATTTGTATAGAATTCATATGCTGTTGATGCCCTGGGGTGGGTTTGATCCTTCTCGATGAAATATTTGGCAGTTTTTTAAATTTCCAAAATTAAAAGACTGTGTTTGAGTGTATTGATAAGCAGAGGTAAGTACTCACACCAGTGTGGTCTAGTTGCTGATTACAGTCCCTGGAATGGGCGGAGGATCCCCTGGGTGGGGCCTGGGCAACCTGCCCACGAGCCGGCCTGCTGCCATAGGAGTGTCAGCCTGCAGCCACTATATCAGTGTCGCCCTCTCCCTGCCTCCCCAGAATCAGGGAGTCTAATAGGTGGTTAACATTAGGGGTTTGGCAGTCAGACAAAGCTAGGTTTGAATTTTGTTTCTATGCCTTATCATTTGCATAATTTTGGGAACATGATTTAAAATCTATGAGTTAGTTTTGCCACTTCTTCCGGTTTTTTCTTTTCTGTTCTAAAAAAATATTGAGAGGAACCAATTTGGGGGAGATTTTAGGCTTCCTAAAAAGGCCAATGAAGTTTTACATTTTAATATTAACTTCGTTTTAAACCTGGTTTCTTCTGTATTTATTACTTTTTTTTTTTTTTTGCCACTTCTAACATAGTGATGACAATTATACTTACTAAAGTCATTGTGAGGATCCAATGAAAAATGCAGTCAAGGGCTTGGTCTAGTAACTATGCAATAAATGAAAGCCATTTCTATTGTTATTATTAGTAATAGTACAGTAAACAAGTTTCAGGAATGCTAAATGGGAAGGTTTTAAAAA
Source organism: Macaca thibetana thibetana (assembly GCF_024542745.1). Lineage (NCBI taxonomy): Eukaryota > Metazoa > Chordata > Mammalia > Primates > Cercopithecidae > Macaca > Macaca thibetana. The sequence goes on along the minus strand of NC_065593.1, from coordinate 50,699,144 downwards.
GAGGTGGAGACACTTAAGTGTCCCTGGGTTCCATGGACTAATTTTCCATTTCCCGTCTTGACACCCCCTCCCCAAACTGGGTCAAGGCTTCATTTCTGATTGAACAGCGCAAAGCTGCATTCCTGGAGGAAGAGCAGGGCCGCTCTGGCTTGGTAGAGGCCTCCTGATGAAAGGTTAGTGCCAGGAAAGGCCTGCTTCAGTAAGGCTGGGGAGCAACCTGTAAAAGAGACAGCTCATCCAAGAGCAGGCGCAGTGTCAACGAATCCAAATGCAGTGCAGAACTCCCGACTCAACAGACACATTTTCAAAGTTGGAACAACATCTCCGAGGCTCCTGAAGCCTGTTAATCAGATGTTTGCATGCAAGTGAGTAAAAACAATAACAAGGAAAGATGCTGCATGTCGTGCCACCACCCCTAGTGAAGGACTATAAAAGCCCCTCTGTATCGGATGTCTTTCAAATGCAGGTATACTGAGCTTGCGACTTCCCAGAAAGGTCAGCACCAGCACCATGGCAGACAGCTGTTGTCCTGGAAACACCACAGCCATTCCAGCTGTGCCCACCATCACCACATACCCAATTAGAAGCGACTTTCGGCATGCTCTCTGTTTGCCTAGTTCCTGCCACAGCAGAACGTGGCAACTGGTCACATGCCAAGAAAGCTGTCAGCCATCCATTGGTGCCCCAAGTGGCTGTGATCTTGCTTCGTGTCAACCTACCTGCATCCCAGCAACATCTTGTGTGGGTTTTGTTTGCCAACCTATGTGGTCCCACGCAGCCTGCTATCAGTCTGGCACTGGTCAGCCTCCTTGTCTGGTTAGCTCATGTCAGCCATCCTGCTCGGAATCTACTTGTTGTCAGGAAAAGTGCTGCAATGCCAGTCCCTGCCAGCAAAAATCCTGCCAGGAATCTGTCTGCATGTCTGGATCATGTCAGGCAGCTTGTGGCCAATCAGTCTGCTGTGATGCTGGATCCTGCCAGCCATCCTGCTCTGAAGTGACCTCCTGTCCGGAAACTTCTTGCCTACCAACCGTCTGTACAGTTAGTCCATGCCAACCAACTGGGTGCCAAGGAAGTTCATGTCAACCCGTCAGTGGTGAAGGCCAGCCCTGTAAATCAACTTATTATCAACCCATCTGCTATATTTTCAAGCCTTGCCAATCAGCCCTCTACATGCCTGTTTCCTGCCAGCCATCGACTTGTGTGTTCAGTTCTTGCAATACTACTTGCTGCGTGCCTTCCCTTTGCCAGGCACTTCACAGCCAACCGGCTGCTTCCACATGCTTCATCTACCAGCCAGTGGCTAACTGCCAGGTCCCTTGTTCCGCAAAGGACTGTTGCAAACCAGCTTCCTGTGACACTGTGATTTCTGGCCAACCAACCTGTGATGGACCCACTTCCTATAACCAGAGTGGCTGCAAATCAGCTTGCTGTGTGACTGGTTTAGGCACATCACCCAGTGGTGCCTCCAATTGCTTGCCAACTTCATGCCAATCCAGCTGTGAGTCCAGCTTCTGCAAGGCAACACTTTGTTAATGGAGCACTCTTCACACCTCCTCTGAGGGTCTGCCGCTGTCTATAAATGCATAGCCATCCCTGGGTGCCTGCCTCCCACCGAGTACAAATGCTGCCTGCTTTCTAACTTTACCGTGAGTCTACCTCCACATTCTTTCCAGGTGCTGACCAGGTAACTTGTCCAGGCACAAAGAGATCTTTCTTAACCAAGAATACCTTTCAGCAACCATGGACTATCACACTGCTGCTTGCATTTCCTGATGATGTCAATTCATTTCACTTTAGCAAATCCTCTCTTGTTTATCTTTCTTGATGCTGCCTGGTCTTTCAGAAGACCCTTTTGCTGCTAGCTGCTAATAAAAATGTGACTGGTTAAGTATGATAAATAAGACTCTTGGAATGCTTTCATTCCTACGCTCACCCCTATGTAGATTTCCTTCAGGTCACATTTGAGCACAATGAGCTTGAGTCATCTAAGTCAGTGGGTCTGCATTGGTCTGCAAGGGTAGCTGGTGTCTAGGATTATAGATTCTCCCGCTGGACGAGAGTAAGGGCGAACAGTTCACTGGCTTCCAAAATTTTCAGCACCAAGGATTCTTTTGAGCTGAGTGGGCTCACTTTCCCCACAGTGAGTAGACAGGAAGTCAACAGCAAAAATGGTTCTGGAAAGCCACAGATGAAAACAAACATGAGGTATTGGCCATGGAGAATTGCTTAGGGTTAATTCAATTTTTTTTTTTTTTTTGAGATGGGTTTTTGCTCTTATTGCCCAGGCTGGAGTGCAATGGCATGATCTCAGCTCACTGCAACCTCCACCTCCCAGATTCAAGCAATTCTCCTGCCTCTGCCTCCCGAGTAGCTTGGATTACAGGCATGTGCCACCACGCCAGCTAATTTTTGAATTTTTTTTTTTTTCTTTTTTTAGTAGAGACAGGATTTCTCCATGTTGGTTAGGCTGGTCTCAAACTCCTGATCTCAGGTGATCTGCCCACCTTGGCCTCCCAAAGTGCTGTGATTACAGGCATGAACCACCACGCTCGGCCAAGATTCATTTTAACGATCAATTTACCTAGTTACCAATTTAAATAAAATTAAAAACTCTTTAGAATTTTTTTGTCAGTTTGTTTGCTGCTTTTTTGACACTTTAAGAGACAGTTTTAAGAACAATTAGTTGAAGGGAACTTAAATGGGTAGGCTGATTTTCTTTTGGGGAAATCTTAGGGGAAGATTTACAGTGTTTTCTTGCAGCAGTGGTACAGGGTCTTTCCTCCAGGGGATTCAGCCTCTCCTGTAATCAAGGAGTTCTGTGTCTGTGAAATAATTTAGATCTAAAATTGCATGAAAGGTCATGACCCTCTACTGCAACAACTCAAGTCACAATGTTTGGCTACCAGGCCCTAAGTTTGTTGAGTAGACCAAGTTATGCTCTAATAGGCCACCTACACATTTTGTTTCTAGGGACGCTATGATCAATGAGCCACTGCCAAAGAGCCCCGTAGGCCAAGGTACTTTGATGGTTGGTCTGTTCCTCCTGTCTTTCCCAGTAGATGTGCCTACCTTATCTTTTGGGGTGGGTAAGTACTGCTAACTTTTCTCTGCTGCTCTGGGATTCCCTACTCCCCTCTGATACCAGGGAGTCCATTTGGAGGAGGTCAGCCCCTACCATCTGGCCTACAGTGAAGAGTTAACTAACACAAAGCTGTTCAAGGACTCCTCTTGTTGATGTATTTCTCAATGAAGGGGGTGTCTTCTAGGCTTTTATGTGGAACATAGTTGTGGGATGCACACTGCGTATGGTAAATGCAGTCTAATGTTCTCTTTCCCTGCGCCTTTGGTCTCTCTCCTCCACATCATGCTAGAGAAGTTCTGGCATCTCAGCCTCATTACATGTAGATCACTGTTGAATTCAAGTTTCAGTCCATTAAACAAGCTATTTTAGCCGCCTCCAGTTGCATGGTTAAATGTGATAAATCTGAAATCTCTAGTGAGTGCCATCACATCAACAAATTTGGGTCAATCTGTTGTTATATTCCTCCTTCCTTGGTCTAGACCTTTAAAAGTCTATTTTTTGTACACGTTCTTGCAGGTTTCTGCAGATATGTATTAGTAAAATCTTGCAAGTCTTTTGGTGTGTAAGCAAGTTTCTCCTGGGTTGTAGCATGCTCCTGTCCACTTAGAATATGTTGAAATTTGACTCTAGTTATGAATCTCGTGGCAACAGGGGTGGTTGTGGTGGATTCTAAGGAGAGCAAGCATCCTGTTTCAAGGCCACTCCAGCTGAGGTTATCACAGGATTTTCAATAAGAGCACACCACTCTTCTCAAGACAGTGGAGGGTCAGTTTACTTGTTTCCACTGTAAGGGAGGTTCAGAGTTAATCTCACACAAATAAATGTTGTGTTTGATTTTCAGAAATCTTGGCCCTGTGGCTATAAGAAATAAGTGATTCCTTTAGGGTTGTCATGGAAACTCTAGATGGTGACTTGAACTCAGGGTTAAATGACTTGGGCCCAAGATTTTCTTTCTGCCAGCACTCAAAAGCCCCAAAACGATGCACCACCTGAGTCCTTACAGTCATCATTACATCCATGAGGGTCAAGTGGCCATTTGACTGTCATGACACTTGACTTGATTGGTACCTCGCCACAATTAATCACAAGTGACGGCTTGATGAATCATGATGCTACACCATATGGATTATTTTCATTTCATTTCCCACTGGCAAGAATCTCAGCACTGTGCTCAAGCCCAAGGGTATGACCAAATCAATCTTTCTTCCTGGTACCATTCCCAGTACCAATTCTTTATCAGTCAGAGTCTAATCAGGAGGGAGAAAAATCCATATATTAATTTGTACACAGATGGCTAATATAAAGAATTATTAACTATTACAGGGGATTGAGATAAAGGGGGACTGGCTAGTGGGAGGTAAAGAGAACACTAAAAAATATAGGAATAGCAGGTATTAAAATCTGTTACTGCTCCTAGGTCTGAGATAGGAAGATAATTCCCCACCCTCACCCCCAGGCTGAAGTCCAGACTGTGTTGGAGAGAACACAGCTGTGACTCACTGGATGGTGGTGAGGTTTGCTGAGATGCCACACTGGTGGACTTGCTGGAAATTTGCTCTGTGGAAAGCCACGTGCATTGCAAGAGTTGGTCACCACTGAATCCACATGTGCTGCTTGTGCCTGGTGAAGAACACAGAAGCCAGGGAGAGAATACATCTTTCCCCCAGTGTCTTTCCAGTCCTTTCTATTGACAAAGTTTAACATTGTGTCAGCTGGCCAAGGAGAAATATTCATAGGATCCCTCTGTATTATCATAGAGCAGGCAATGAAGGGTGTACTTGTAGGTGAGCAGCAATAATTTAGTAACTAGAACACAAATCTTCATAGTTCACATTTTTTTTTTTGTCACTGATGTACACTTTGGAGCTGTAGAGAGATTATTAGTGGTTCTATCCCCAGTTTCAGAATCGCAAGGGTCACAGTCATGAAAGAAGATTCTGGGTCAAAAAAGAGGGAGATGGCCATAAGAACAAAATCTAGCATCTGAACATGGAAATGTCTAGCTGGAGAATTTCTACCCATAGTTGAATTGACTAATGTCAGCATTGGTAATTCTGCTTCTTGAATCCCTAGATACAGGTGGGCTTATCATTTCAACAGTTCAAGTAGCTAGATCTGTTCTAGTCTTCTGATAGGTATTTTCCTCTTATTTCTAACTATGTATGGCTATTGCCTTCAGTACCTTTTCTACCCACACACATGCACACATACATACATGCATACACATGCACTCACACACACACTCAGACACACATGCGCACACACACACACATACACACACACACACCACATTTCAATTTAGTTATATGGCTGCACTTAAGTTGATTTGTTTGCTCCATAATTTACAATGGCCTATAAAACATGCCTAGCCAAACCTGAGTAAAGAGCACTAAAAGACTGATTTTAGCATTTTAGCCTTCCCCATCTAACTGGCCCAGCTGATATCACCCCCTTCTGCCCCCCTGTCTTTTGGATGACTCCTGTCCCAGTTTAAATGATTGGGCTTCTGTCCTTATGTCTTTATGACCAGTGCCCTGACTTTCTCCTAGATCGGGCCTTCTCCCCAGCCTGAGGAGGGACCTTAGGATTTGCTCATAAACTTACCTGATGCTCACTGGCTGAGCATCTGTTGTTTCAATCCTCTCAATCACCGTGGTTTGTGGTTCTCAGTAGTTAAATAGGTCTTGCCAGTATGTGTGGGACATTCTAAAAAAACCCTTATAGATGAAGGAAAACTAACCAAAAGAGCCCTGGAATAATGAGACATCAAGGTCCACACTGTCTGTGCATAGGCTGAGCTGGGACCTGAGTGGAAGGGAGGGGCATGATGTCAGGCGTGGAGGGTGGGCTCTGTATAGAGATAACTTCCCCAGAAACTTGCAGCTTTTCCTATTCTGGTGCCTCAACATACCAAAGCCATACCTTTTGCACTAGTAAGTGTGATTTTTCTTTGTTTTTCTTATGATGTTTTACTCCATCCCAGGGAAGAAGTTTTCGATGAAATGTTATGGGCCTAATTAAAATAAATTATATATTGGTTATTTATATGGAATATAGGACTCACCCAATCCCCAACCCCTTCTCTCTCTCTCTCTCTTTTTTTTTTTTTTTGAGAAAAAAAAATCCCAAAGTGTTGGGATTACAGGCGTTAGCCACCGTGCCCGGCCCCCAACCCCTTCTCTTTAAATCACTAGTTAGAAAGTTTATTTGTATAGAAGCAAAGAAATAATCAGTGCATTAACCTTTAGCATTCAAGTCAAAGTGTATCCTGTGGAAAGGTGATCAGGAATGTGGTAGACGAGAACCACCATTACATAAAGATACTTCCCTGTTGGCAATTCCTTTGCAGGGAGACTAGGACTTGCAAGTTAGCTAGGGGCCTGCTGGGTTCAACTAACTTGCCACTGAGAAAAGCACTGATCAAAGGGTGCAGGGGACAGTTCTATTTCTAATTAGGAACTTCACAGTGTAATCTCACTGGTCACTGAGGGACAAGAGTATGGGTGTTTGCCTTATGACCTACCTGCAAATGCAACTCAGAGGAGGACCTCTATGTTGGTGGTGAGGAAAAAGCACTAGACCATGGCTCAAAGGAGAAGGACTGAGTTGCATCCTGGCCACTTATTTACTGTATGACCTTATGTAAGACCAATGTCCTAATCCACAACATGAAGAAGTTAGTTTATGTTACCTCTGAGGGCTCATTTATTTACATGATCTTGTGAGTCTGTTGATGTGTTCTGTGAGGTTCTAAATATTCTCAAACTGATTAAGACTAAAGCCTCTTGCAACTCTGGAACCAATGGGAAAGAGATTTGGAAGGAAAAATTTTTAGTATGCCATAAAATAAGAAATGTGATTGACTAAATTATTTGCATCTGCGGTCCAAAAAGAAAACTAGAAACAAAAAGCGGAGGGGGGAGAGAGGGGACTTGATATCACAAAGGAATTGCCATGGATGGAATGTCTCCCGGAAATGACATTTTGGTGGACACCCTGTGCAAAATCTCTCTTGAGACATGAATGGAACTTCGTAGAAGATGAATCCTTAAGAAAGCCTGTGAAAGAATTCTCGAAAGTATTATTTCTGAGAGATTTCAAAATTAAAATAACAATTACATGTTACTTTACAGGTATTAGATTTGCAAAAAATAGAGTGCTCTATTAGAGCCTAGCAAACTTATTCTGTAAAGGGACAGAGAGCACATAATTTAGGCTTTGTGGGGCACATGGTCTCTGTTGCAACTACTGAATGTTGCCATTGTACCATTGCATTGTATCATTACATTTATAGACAATATGTAAGCAAATGAGTGTGGCTGGGTTCTAATAAAACTTTGTAAAAACGGGCTGGGGTTCTATTTGGCTCATGGTGAAACGGGAAAAGTTTCCTTGTTCCCCTCGCAGGGCGTGCAATGGGGGCATGGCAATGGGGGCATGACTGGCTTCTTCCGTGCCCCGCTGCTCAGACTTCTAGGGGAAGCGTGCAGATGGGCAGGCTGTGGGGCTCTGACCCCACGGCAGCATCTAGGGGTGAGTGTTTACAGCTGAAGCCCCAGTGGATGTGTGTACAGGGTACTCTTTCAGGTTAGCCTCCCTCCATAGGTGGGTTGTGTTAGTTAGCTCAATTAGACCCCCTGCCTTATTGCAAGGACAGAGGGCTTTCTGTATCCCAGGGTTTCCTGCCTTGGTGTACCGGAGGAATCGGATCACACATGGGCTTGGAGGATGAGTGCAAGGTTTTATTGAGTGGAAGTAGCTCTCAGCAGATGGTGGAGCCAGAAGGGGGATGGAGTGGGAAGGTGGTTTCGTCTGGAGTTGGGCCGCTCAGTCAGGCTCCTCCCACCCCGCCCCCACAAACTCTCCGTGGTTTCCCCAGTCGATGGCCTGCCGGCCTGCTGGCGTCTGCCGCCGCCTGTCGGTGTGCTCTTCCCCCGGTTTGTTTCTCTGGGTGTCCAGCTGCCTGTGTCTCTTCCCACCAGGCACAGGATGAGGGCGTAGTGGGCCAGGGTGGTTTTGGGAATTGCAACATTTGGACACAAAAACAGAAATGCCTGTTCTCATTCATTCAGAAATTCCTGTTCCCTAGGTCCATGGGCACAGTTGGGGTGGAGTCCTCGCCAGGGACCCAGCCTTCTTCTCCCAGCACTCCCTGCCCCCTGCCCCCCTCCCATATCAATGGGCCATAGTTTTCTGACTCATGTGCTATATAACGCCAAGTGTTGGTGGGAGTGGGAATTTACATTAGCAATTTGCATTGCTAATGGGATTGTTGGCTTATTTGGTCACTTTAAAGAACAATCTGAAACTATTTATGTAAATTATGTAAGTGATGCTGCATGATCCAGCAATCCTGCACCTGAGTGTGTATTTCCAGAAAATTCTCACACAGGTCCATAGAGAGATGTACATATGGATGTTCACTGTAGCATCACTGTGGTGGCAAGAACGTCAAAGGAAAGTTGGTGTCCACCACTGTGAAAGTGGGTAGGCAACTTGGTGATTCTCTTCATGGAGTATTGTGCAGAAATTAGTAACAGTAGATTACATATACACAGTGTTGCATAGATGGGTTTTTAAAAATTCTGCTTAAGGACAAACCAGAATGCTATTTATATAAGGTACATGTGTACTAAACAATAAATACTTTATAAGGATATATACAAATGAATTAAATAAATTTAATGTGCATTGAATATACATTAGACAGAATAGCATAGAGGCCTATAGGAAAAGAAGGGAGTAAAGGGAGAAGAAGAAGTAAATTAACTGATATGTAAGTACATAAAAAATAAATAAGAGAGAGACCATGCCAAAATCACAGATGATAATAATTCACTTATTTATAACTGAGGTCCCAAAAGAATATTTTTTAAAAAAGGAAGGAGAGAGAGGGAACTTGACAGCAGAAAGGAATTACCATGGATAGAATGTCTTCCAGAAATGACATTTTGATGGACACCCTGTTCAAATTCTCTCTCCCACATCTTCCATGGAGATTTCCATCATGCTAGAGGAAGGATATGGCTCTGGGAAGCAGAGGCACCTCATCTCACATTGCACAGACTTTTCAACAATGTTTCTTACAAGAGGATGCAGACATTGTTTAAGGAGTTGTATTAACTTTAATAATTTGTTTATTGATACCAGGATTCTCAAGATACCTGAAACTTCGAATTTCATTTTATAATAGTTTTTTTTTTTCTGATCCATCTAAGTCTATCTCACAGTTTTTGTTGTTCCAATGACAGATTTCTCAGTCTTATAGGTGAATGTGTTTACTGGCCGTCTGCCAACATGCAAACTTCACATTCTAAACATGTCAGATGTGAAACATGGGTTGAGAAGCTTTGTATCTTTAACCACGCTTGGCAACAGTTTAAATGACATAGCATTTATTTTCTCCTTTTAAGTTTGCTACAGCTTGTCCATAAAACATCTGAATCCCCTTTCATAAGCAATGTTCTGCCAAGCCTGAACATGTAACTAAATCTTTCTTTACCCTTATGTTCAGGGCAGGGGAACAATTTTAAAAACACAAGAAAATTTTGAGAAAAATATTACAAGAACCTGCCTCCCAGATTGGCATTTTCTTACTTCTGCTTTGGATCTTTAAATATTAATTGAAATGAAACATTAGACTTGTAAAGTTGAAGTCCCCTTTGTACCCCTCTTCAGTCTCATTTCCCTTTTTTCATCTCAGATATCACTTCTATCATAACTTCATTGTATATCCTCCCAGTAACTGTTAATTTATATAAAAATATAAACAACATCTCGTATTTATAAAGTATTTAAACAAGACCAAATATGAAGGATTGCAGATTTAAGAATTTACATATGAGATGTAAAATTATGCAATTTACTTTTAAATTTCATTATTGCTTTTAAGAACTGTGCATTTTGATACATGGACCTGTTTCATTATATTAGTTATCTATTGCTGCATAACAGTTATCTCAAAACTTAGTGGCTGAAACAACAAATGTTTATTATCTCACTGTTTCTGTGGGTTAGAAGACTAGGTGTGGCTTAGCTAGATACCTCTAGCTTGGAGTCTTTTATTAGATGGTTGGTGAGGTGTTGGCTGGGGCTGCTGTCATCTCATGGCTCAACTAGGGAAGGATTCACTGCCAAGCTCATTTATGTAGGCACTGGAAGGCCACTGGTTTGCACCAATTGTTAGCCAGAGATATCAGTTCCTTTCCTCATGGGCTTCTCCATACTCTGGCTGATTGCCCTCATGGCACAGCATCTGGATTCTCCCAGAGGAAGCCAAGAGAAAGAGAGAGAGCAAGAGAGAGGACATTCAAGTGGAAGTCACAGTCCCTTTACAGCCTAACCTTACCACATGGTTTGGCTGTGTCCTCACCCAAATCTCATCTTGAATGGTAACTCCCACAATTCCCATGTGTCGTGGGAAGAAACCAGTGGGAGTGATTGAATTAGGGGGATGGGTCTTTCCTGCACTGTTCTCGTGATAGTGAATGAGTCTCACGAGATCTGATGGTTTTAAAAAGGGGAGTTTCCCTGCGCTAGCTCTCTTCTCTCGTCTGCCACTGTGTGAGACGTGCCTCTGTTCAAGCTGGAAATTTGTTTGTATACGTAATTTTTAGAAAAAATTTGTGGTTCTCCTGTGAATCTTCTTGGAATTTATTAGACAAAAGTTATTCCCACAAATCATCTAGAGATAAACACTTGGGCCCCTGATGTAATAGCTGAGGACAATGCCCTTAAGTTTCTTAGAAGCCTCTTTGATTTATCTGAGAGTGTCTGTGAGGTTTTTTTCGTTTTGTCTTTTGGAGAGAGAGTCTTGCTCTGTCACCCAGGCTGGAGTGCGGTGGTTTGATCTTGGCTCACTACAACCTCCGCTCCTGGTTTCAAGTGATTCTCCTGCCTCAGCTTCTCTAGTAGCTGGGACTACAGGTTCCCACCACTGTGCCCGGCTAATTTTTGTTGTGAGCCCTTAAAAGGGACAGAAATTGTGTGCTCAGGGAGCTCGGATTTTGATTTTGAGACAGTAGCCTGCCGATGCTCCCAGCTGAATAAAACCTTTCCTTCTACAACTTGGTGTCTGAGAGGTTTTGTCTGCGGCCCATCCTGCTACAAATATACTTATGCTTTGCTATATATTTATTACTATTGGTCACTTAAAAGAGATTGCTTGGAAAGAACTGGATTGATTTTGCTAGGAATCAACCTTAAAGGGTAGAAGATTGTTGAAATTTGACCCTTTCAGTCTTAATCTTTGTTCCAAGCAGGAATCTGACTGGGGCTGAAGAGCTTGGTTTTTACCTTGTCCTTATCTTGCATAAGGAATGCTTTTGTTTAGGAAGAGGATCTGAAGGTTTTCTGGTCTGGGATAGGCCACAACCACTGTGGAACACAGTGATATTGAAGGATGGATAAGGCTTGCATGCTTTCCTTAGCGAGTTTATACAATCTATGCAATTTAGGCTTTCTTGATTTATATTCTAGAATAATGTCTATATTTATTTAAGTGGGAATCATTTTAATTTTATTTCTGATTTTTTATTCCTGTATTTTCGACATAAGTTACCTCCAAATCTACAATTTAATTAAACTTATCCCAGCTTTTGATCTTAGAATATAACATTCATTCTTATTTCCAGCATATCCACAAGAAAAACCCCAAGCTGCCTTATCTGAACCATGTGTCAGAAGAGGTTCTAAGGAGAAGGTTTCCAATGATGAAAGAGCCGAGCTTTCCCTACTTTGAATGGAGGAAACACAGGCTGGTTTTTCTGAAATTAATCCCTGTTCTTTCCATAACAATATTACATTGCACTAGAGGGCCTAACCTAGGGATTGTCTTTTATGTGTAATTCAAATTCTAAGAAGAATAAATTAACTATAGTCCAGTCACCACTGTAACTCACAGCAGGGGGGAAGGAAGAAGTATGTGGTGTGTCACTCATAACAAGTTGGTGATGTTAGATTATAACCAGATGAACAAAGACACACGCAAAATCATTAGAGTCAACCCAACACTCTGGCGATAATTCTACGTTATCATTATGATGACAATTCTGTATCACAGAGTAATCTTTTTTTAAAGACTTTGTGAGATAAGAAAGATAAACAAAGCCCAAGCAATAGAAATATTACAAATAGTCAACAGATATGATGGTAGACATGAACTAAACCAAATATGAATTTCATCATGGGTGCTCACCATGCAATTGTGTGAATGAGAATGCATTGGTATTAGTGCATGATATCAGTCAGATATCATCTAAGACTTGGAATCTATGTTCAAAATGATCAAAACTAAATTATGTAGCGCCACGTTAAAAAGATGGATATATTCAAAGTCTGAGGAATTGATTCAAGTCTAATTGAAGATGTAAAAATGTGAAACTTAAATTAGGGTATTGTTGAACCACAGAAAATCAGGGTTAAGACAAGTGCTGGGGCGAATGTTGGCAGTGCCCCACCAAGCAACTGCCCATAGGAGAGGGACTATGAATTTTCACATTCCATTGGTGAGAACTGTTGTGAAATGAACATGTCAAGTGTCATTCAACATTTACTTTATATAACTTCCTGTCTGATTCCTTACTCATGTGGTGGTTTAGAAGTTCCTGTTACTTAATTCTCCTGTAATTTAATAAATAGACATCCTTGCTTTATGGGCTTGGCTAACAGGAGTCTGCTCTAAGAGGTGGCTTAACCCTTAGAATGTAAATAAAATCAGGTCTCTGAGTCTGCAAGGCTAAAGGCCAGACCCAGATACATTTATCAAGGTTGTGAATTCTACCTTGCATGCCTTTGGGGAGACAGTCCTTATTTTTTTTTAATTTATTTTTATCTCCAAGGGAATGCCAATTATCATGACAGTGTGTATGCTTTCTTTAAAGCATTATGTATGTGAATGCTTATGAAGTTTAGAGAATAACAACCTGTTAGCAATTAGCTAATCAAATAATGATGGGGCAAGACAGAGTGTTTAAGGATCTCAAAGAATCTCAGGCATCGAAGGAATCCTGATAAACTTCCTGCCATGTGTTGCCAGATCCAATGCTTAAGTGTGTAGTAAATGGAAATTCATACACCTGGGGTGGTCTGTTCCATTTCTAGGAAAATCTTTTTAAGGGCTTTTGGAGAGTTTCTGTACTCACCCTAGACCCCCTGAACTTTTTCCTCATTAGAAGCATCTGTGACTATGCAATCAGAATGGCTTTTCTAAGCACTTCCCTACTCTTAGTTCCATCCTCTATTCCAGTGCCCTTTGCTGGAAAATCACATTCATGTTCCTGTAAACATGACAATTATCTTCCTGCTCTGCAGAATGCAGTTCCAGCCAAGCAAGCATTTCTTTGCCTTGCTATCACAAATTTTTAGATGATCCTTTTGCAGCAAGCTTATCATCACTAACCTTTGTTTTCCAAGTCCTTCTCATTGTTAAAATCTAGATCAGGGTGATTTACCTGGATGCCTAAGAACCTTCTACTTAATGTTAATGATTCTGAGGTCTCCACAAAATATCTAGATTGTTGGATGTTCCTTCATCCCTTCTCCTTACTACAGCAGTAACTGTATCTTGTTTTATTTGGCCTTTATTTTATATCCTCCTTCCCTTCTTTCTTCCTGCCTTCCTTTCCTCTTACCTTCCCTCCCTTCCATTCTACTATCCTTTTCATACAGACACCAGTCATATTGAATAAGAGGACCCGTTTATTCCAATGTGACCTTACTTAACCAGTTACATTCTCAATGACCTTATTTGGCTATGAATTTCTGGGGAAGCAAATCAATCCAACTATTGGAGTATCTCAGAGCGCATCCATGCCCAGTGATAACCACAAATGAGTAACAGCAATCACAGTGGACAATGGTATAGTAACCAGCAGCTCAGACCCTTCTGTCTCTCTTCTTTCTCTCCTCCTCTCCCTCCTTCTCCTAGAATTTCTGGCTGTCCATCATAGTTAAGAAGCAAAGATTGGATCTCAGTGGAGCGAATGACAGATCATAGATAACATTTTCATTATCCTGTCCATATTTCTCGGATCTTAGTGTGCTTGAGTCAGTTTCCATTTGCCAGAATCTGTATCTCTGTGCCTAAGGGCTCTTGTATTGCAATTGCAGAAAGCCATGTCACCTGTGCATTCCACACAAAGGAATATCACTCAACTCAACCAATGATTCTGGAGAGCTGATTTACAAGACTCTAGCTCTCGTATTCCTGAAGATGGAGATTGCTAATTTATGTGTTTTCCATCATTTCTGATAGTTTTCCCTTTGGTTTAAGCTTTAGTTGGTCACTGTGATACTTACTGGCTCAATAGTGTGCCATTTTCTGTATCACTTCCCTGATCCCTAATGGTGTGATCTGCACTTCCCAATAAAACACTTTCACTGGAATATTTTTCTCAGTATCTGTTCTGGGAGAAACCACACTATGACATTACATTAACTCTCTCAGTCTCAATTCCTTCATCTCTACAATGGTAACACTAATACCTACTTTGAACATTTCCTAGAGAATAAATATTAGTGAACATAAAGCATTTAGTCACTACCTATCAAGTAGTAGGCAACCTGGAACATATTAGTTCTTTTGTTCAGAAAACTTAAAAAATAATTTTAATATTGAATACAAGAATATATTTATAATAACTAACTAGATCAACTAAATTCTTTACTAGCTTTATTGAGGTATAATTAACAAATAAAAATTATGTATATTTAAGGTATAAAAGGTTATGTTTTGATATATATATTCATTGTGAAATAATCATATATTTATTAGCTCACATAGTTACCATTTCCTTTTTATTTTTGTGGTGTGAACACTTAAGATCCACTTTCTCAGCAAATTTCAGGTATACAATAAAGTATTTTAAACTATATCCACATTAGAGTGCACCAGATCTGCAGAACTTATTCATCTTATATAACTGATGTTGGTCATGAAAATGTGCTTGGTCTTCGTCTCCTTTACCCCATCACCCAGTGACTATCCCAATCAGTGGATTTTCTCTCTTTCTGGAATCTTCAGAGCATTCTAGATATGCAGTCTCAAAAGATGGCATCTGTATTTTATAAGGAATAACTTAAGTTCCTTTTGTTTTGTCAATATGTTTTCAGGAGAAGAAGAAGGAGGCCATATAAGAATGGAAACGTTACCTGCAAATACAGGAGATTATTCCTCCATTGTTAAGTCACCTTAAATGCATGTCTTGCTAGTGCTGAGTCCCAATGTAATTTTTATTTTAATGAGAGTTACATGTAAGTGCTCTTGAACAGAAAGAGAAGACCCAACCTTGAATCTGAGTCTGTCCATTTTTAGCTAAATAACATCACACATTAAAATTTTCTCAGCTGGAAAGTGGAGGTAATAAAACATGACTGTCTGTTTTCAGAATCAAATTAGGTAACATGTATGGTATGCAATATGTGTGTAAATCCCATATCAGGAATGCTGTAAAATTAAAAAAAAAACATGTGAGATGCAGGACAGTTTTGAGTTTATTAAGAAACATAAAGGTAAGAGTCCCTGTTTCTAGGGAGATAACCCAAAATGATCATGAAAGGAATAAGGATACAAGAACCATGGGGAGGACATTGAAAATGAAAACATGACTGTGAAGACTATTGATCAGTTGCAAAACCTAAGTTTCTTAGAGAAACAGAATGAAGCTCTTGACTTTAGAGTCAAGTTGAGACCATGACTCCAAATTGAAAATACATAAAGGTGGCACATGATCCACAAGGTGTAAAGAAAAAGAGAATCAGGATGAAGTACTCTACCCTCACTTAAGCTGATTCACAAAGTGTTAAACATGCAGAGAAGTCACAAAAATTAGGGTGAGCAAGGTTCACCCTAAGTTCACTTTGTTGGTTGTCATCGAAGTTTGAAAGTAAATTTGTCCTCTAAAAGATAAATCTGTTGCCAGAGGGTTATTGTATGGGGATGATGGTCCTCTGTGGAACCGATCAGCAGCAAACAGGCTGGCAGCAACTGCTCACACAGGTGGGCTGGAAACAAGTGGTCCTGCAGCAGGTGGTCTCACAGCAGGCTGGGCGGCAGCAGGGCTGGCAGCAGCTGGAGCCACAGCTCTGGTTTAGGCAACCAGGCAGGCAGACACACGTGGGGTGGTAGCAGGTTCTCCTGCAGTAGACAGGTGCACAGGAGCTGGGCTGGCAGCAGCTGGACCCACAGTTGGTTTGGCCACAGCAGCTGGACCCACAGCAGGAGGGCTGGCAGCAGGGTGTGCTGCAGCAGGAAGGCTGGCAGCAGCTGGTCACACAGGTGGGCTGGCAGCAGGTGTTTTGACAGCAAGTTGGGCGGCAGCAAGGCTGGCAGCAGCTGGACACACAGCAGGAGGGCTGGCAGCAGGGTGTGCTGCTGCAGGTGGTCACACAGGTGGGCTTCCAGCAGGTGGTCCTGCAGCAGGTGGTCCTGCAGCACATAGGCTGACAGCAAGGGGAGCAACAGTTGGTCATGGTGTCAGGGGTGGAGGGTGGGTTTCTGTTCAGAGGTGAGTTTCCCAGAATGTGATGACCCCTTGCAATCTGGACCTTTTATACACCTGGCCTCCAAAGTTTCCACCAATCAGCAGGACTTTTCCTTGTTGCTGTTTACATTGTTTTCTATAGTCAGTCTGGGACTGTCAAAGGGGAAGTTGTTTCCTAAAGATTATGAATCTTTTGAAAGTAAGGGTTTAATATGTCTCTTAATTGTGTTTACTCATAGAAACTTTGTTTCAGATAAAAGGAAGCCTGTCTCATCATCAGCATCGTTTCTGCTCTGACCATCTTCTCATTATGTGTTTGTTCCTGGTGACTGGGGAGGTTCAGGAAGTTCTCTCTACCCAGCCTCTTTCTTTGGCTATACCTAGGTTGGTAAGTGTCTGTGGGGAGAAGCGCAATGCTGATATGTTCACAATGACAAAATGAATCCATACCTGTGCTCAAGACTGTTCAGCCACCAAAATCGGATTCAAGACTAACAGTCATCTCTCTCTGTACAACCCACACCACCTGTGTCTTTCAGTTCCCTCAAAGTCACTTGGGAAGAGGGTGATTGGTACGTGCATTCTGTGTGTCAGAGCAGAATCAAAGCAGGTGGGTACAAGGAGAAGTCCAGTGGGATTTAGATAGCATCAGGCAATCTTTGCCCTGGGGTGACCATTCATCTTGATTTGTCTGGGAGTGATGGGCTTACCAGGATGAGAATGTGGGACTTTGTGTAACATAACTACTTTAGATTTAGTCAAACCAGCCTGAATTGTGGCTCTAGCCCTAACTCTGGTACTAGCATAGTCAGTGCCATTTCTTCTCTCTTTCTCCATTTCTTTTTAATGAAGGAATTAGATGAGTTGAGATGATATCTGATTCGTCTTGGAGTTCCAACATATTAAAACATTGTTTAGGTGCACCATTCATTTTGGAAGAATGCAAATTATTAATTCCCAATTTGATATAACTTTGTAAATACATCTATGTTCCCATTACCGGGTTATGAAATAGAAATTAATCCCATTCCCTTTCAGTTACTCATCCCCCAAACCACTCATCACTCTGTCAAGTTGTAACCCTGTAGGTCAATTTGGCTTTTCCTTTTTTACTTCTGTGCGAATAAAAATTATAATATATGTTTCTCTGTTTCTTTTGCATAATCACAAGTAATAATTATCACCTAGTCATTTTGCACTCTTTTTTTTTTTTTTTTGAGACAGAGTCTCGCTCTGTCGCCCAGGCTGGAGTGCAGTGGCCGGATCTCAGCTCACTGCAAGCTCCGCCTCCCGGGTTTACGCCATTCTCCTGCCTCAGCCTCCCGAGTAGCTGGGACTACAGGCGCCCGCCACCTCGCCCGGCTAGTTTTTTGTATTTTTTTAGTAGAGACGGGGTTTCACCGTGTTAGCCAGGATGGTCTCGATCTCCTGACCTCGTGATCCGCCCGTCTCGGCCTCCCAAAGTGCTGGGATTACAGGCTTGAGCCACCGCGCCCGGCCTCATTTTGCACTCTTTATGTCAGCTAAGCAGAAGGCAGAGGACACAGTTGGTGAGGGGTAATTATTCTGAAGGCATAGAATGTAGAAGAATGTATCTGTAGCTCGGGAGATTTACTGAATATGTTAATTTACTAGCACTGCCATGATAAACTACTACAAACCAAGTGGCTTAAATTTATTTTCCCACAGTTCTGAAGAGTAGCAGCCTGAATTTAAGGTGTTGACAAGGTTGTTTTTAACTGAGGATTGTTAGGGAAGTATCTGTTCCAGGTGTCTGTCCTTGACTTGTAGATGTCTGTCTTCTCCACCTATCTCTTACATGATCTTCCTTCTAGATGCACATGGCCTCTGAACTTCCCCATTCTATACAGGCACCAGTCCTATTGAATCAGAGGCCTAACTTATTCCAATATGACCTGATCTTAACTAATTACATTTCAGTGACCTTATTTGAATATGAATTTTGGGGGAGACATTCAACCCATAGTACTGGAGAATCTCGTGGTGTGTCCATGCTCAGTGATAACCACACAGGAGTGAAAACAGCAATCACAGTGGACAATGGTACAGTAACTAGTGGCTCAGACCCTTTGGGCAGGAACGTCTGGGTTACTCCTTCAGGAAATTATCTAGAGCAACAAAAGTGCTGGACAGTGGTGAAGGAAATATAGAACTTTCGATAATTAATGGAGATTATGACTGTCAGGTGTACCTTATTATAGCAGCAGTAACTGTTGCTTGTTCCATTGGCCTTCATTTTACATATCTCTCCCCCTCCTTTCTTTGCTTTTTAATTTCTCCTTCCTTCCTTCCCTCCCTCCTTCCTTCCCTCCCTCCCTTCTTTCTTTCTTTCTCTTTCTTTCTTTCTTTCTTTCTTTCTTTCTTTCTTTCTTTCTTTCTTTCTTTCTTTCTTTCTTTCTTTCTTTCTTTCTTTCTTTTTTTCTTTCTTTCTTTTCTCTTTCTTCTTTCCTCCTTCCTTTCTTCCTTCCATCCCTCCTTTCCTTCTTCCTTCCTTCTCTCCTTCCCTCCTTTCTTCCTTCCCCTCTTCTTTCCTTCCCTCCTTTCTTCTCTCTCTTTCTTTCATTTTTCTGTCTTTCTTCTTCCTCTCATTTTCCGTTTGTCCTCTTTCTCCTCTTCCTTTCCTCCTCCTCTTCCTTCTTCTAGAGTTTGTGGCCGCCCACCACATTTAAGAAGCAAAGACTGAGTCTGTGTGGAGCAAATGGTAGGTTGTAGATAGGATTTCCTTATCCCATCCCTATATCTTGGATCTTAGTGTGCTCAGACTAATTTGCATTTGCCAGAATCTGCATCTCTGTGCCTACGGGCTCTTGTATTGTAACTGCAGAAAGTCAAGTCGTCTGTGCATGCCACACAGAGAAAAGCACTCAACCAATGATTCCGGAGAGCTGATTTGTGAAGACTCTAGCTTCCTCATTCCTGAAGTAGGATAATTCCAATTTGTTTGTTTTTCATTATTTCTGGTAGTATTTTGTTTTGTTTAAGATTTAGTTGGTCCCCGTGATACTAATTTTATAGTCTACCCTTTTCTGTGTCACTTCTTCAATACCTGCTGGTGTGATCTGCACCTATCAACCTGTCCTCTAGGTCTTAAACCCTACATGCATTAGGTATTTGTCCTAATGCTCTCACTCCCCTTGCCTCCGGCCCCCCCGACAGGCCCTGGTGTGTGATGTTCCCCTCCCTGTGTCCATGTGTTCTCGTTGATCAGCTCCCACTTATGAGTGAGATCATGCGGTGTTTGGTTTTCCGCTCCTGTGTTACTTTGCTGAGAATGATGGCTTCCAGCTTCTTCCATGTCTCTGCAAAGGACATGAACTCATTTTTATGGCTGCATAGGATTCTATGGTGTATATGTGCCACATTTTCTTTATCCAGTCTGTCATCGATGGGCATTTGAGTTGGTTCCAAGTCTTTGCTAATGTAAATACTGCTGCAGTAAACATATATGTGCATGTGCTTTTATAGTAGAATCATTTACATTCCTTTGAGTATGTACCCAGTAATGGGATTGCTGAGTCAAATGGTATTTCTGGTTGTAGATCCTTGTGGAATTGCCACACTGTCTTACACAGTGGTTGAACTAATTTACAATCCCACCAACAGTGTAAAAAGCGTTCCTATTTCTCCACAGCCTCGTCAGCATCTATTGTTTCCTGACTTTTTAATAATCGCCATTCTGACTGGCGTGAGATGGTATCTCATTGAGGTTTTGATGTGCATTTCTCTAATGATCAATGATGATGAACTTTTTTTTTCATGTTTGTTGGCCACATAAAAATCTTCTTTCGAGAAGTGTCTGTTCATATCCTTTGCCCACTTTTTGATGGGGTTGTTTGTTTTTCTTGTAAACTTGTTTAAGTTCCTTGTAGATTCTGGATATTAGACCTTTGTCAGATGGGTAGATTGCAAAAGTTCTCTCCCATTCTGTAGGCTGTATGCTCTTTTTGATGATAGTTTCTTTTGCTGTGCAGAAGCTATTTAGTTTAATTAGATCCCATTTGTCAATTTTGGCTTTTGTTGCCATTGTTTTTGGCATTTTTGTCATGAAGTCTTTGTCCATGCCTGTGTCCTGAATGGTATTGCCTAGTTTTTCTTCTAGGGTTTTTGTGATTTTGGGTTTTACATTTAAGTCTTTAATCCATCTTGAGTTAATTTTGTATAAGGTGTAAGGAAGGGGTCCAGTTTCAGTTTTCTGCATATGGCTAGCCAGTTTTCCCAGCCCCATTTGTTAAATAGGGAATCCTTTCCCCATTTCTTGTTTTTGTCAGATTTGCCAAAGATCAGATGGTTGTAGATGTGTGGTGTTATTTCTGAGGTCTCAGTTCTGTTCCATTGGTCTATATATCTATTTTGATACCAGTACCATGCTGTTGTGGTTACAGTTGCCTTGTAGTATAGTTTGAAGTCAGGTAGCATGATGCCTCCCGCTTTGTTCTTTTGTTTAGGATTGTCTTGGTGATATGGGCTCTTTTTTGGTTCCATATGAAATTTAAAGTAGTTTTAAAAAAAATTTTGCAAAGACAGTCAAGGATAGTTTGATGGGAATAGCACTGAATCTATAAATTACTTTGGGCAGTATGGCCATTTTCATGATATTGATTCTTTCTATCCATGAGCATGTGATGTTTTTCAGTTTGTTTGTGTCCCCTCTTATTTCCTTGAGCAGTGGTTTGTGGTTTCCCTTGAAGAGGTCCTTCATGTCCCTTGTAAGTTGTATTCCTAGGTGTTTTATTCTCTTTGTTGCAATTGTGAATGGGAGTTCACTCATGACAAGCTCTCTGCTTGTCTATTGTTGGTGTATAGGAATACTTGTGATTTTTGCACATTGATTTTGTATCCTGAGACTTTGCTGAAGTTGCTTATCAGCTTAAGGAGTTTTTAGGCTGAGATGCTGATGTTTTCTAAATATAGAATCATGTCATCTGCAAACAAAGACAATTTGACTTCCTCTCTTCCTATCTGAATGCTCTTTATTTCTTTCTCTTGCCTGATTACCCTGGCCAGAACTTCCAATACTATGTTGAATAGGAGTGGTGAGAGAGGGCATCCTTGTCTTGTGCCATTTTCAGAGGGAATGCTTAAAGCTTTTGCCCATTCAGTATAATATTGGCTATGGGTTTGTTATAAATAGTTCTTATTATTTTGAGATATGTTCCATCAATACCTGGTTTATTGAGAGTTTTTAACATGAAGGATGTTGAATTTTAATGAAGGCCTTTTCTGTATCTATTGAGATAATCATGTGGTTTTTATCATTGGTTGTGTTTATGTGATAGATTATGTTTGTTGATTTGCATATGTTGAACCAGCCTTACATCCCAGGGATGAAGCCAATTTGATCATGGCGGATAAGCTTTTTGATGTACTGCTAGATATGGTTTTTATAAACTTTATTGAGGTATAATTGATGAATAAAAATTGTATGTATTTAAGGTATACAAAGTGATGTGTGTGTATATATATATACATATATATATAGTGAGATTTTCACCACAGTGTGGCTAATTCACATATTCATTAGCTCACATACTTGCCATTTCAGGTATAAAATAAAGTATTTTTAGCTATAACCACACTACTGTACAGTAGGTCTACAGAACTTATTCATCTTGCATAACTGATGTTGGCCAAAGTGAATGTTTTAGGTCTTCATCTTCTTTACCCTGTCACCCAAGAAGAATCACAGTCAATGGATTTTGTCTCTTAGCCAAGTCTTCAAAGCATTCTAGGTACACAGTCTCAGAAGTTGGCATCTGTCCTGGAAGTCTACATTGTTAGGTCATCAGAGGTATTTCTAGCACTTCCATGCTGGTAGGAGGTCCCACAAAGGTAACCCAGGCCCCAGACTTTTCTATTTCTCTCAGAGCCAGTATAAATCAGTCCTTCCATTAGTGAATACTTGGTTGCATCATCAGTTTGGGGCCAACAGCACCAGCCATCTGTCTACCATGACTTCGATGAATGCACACATTTTTCTACTTTTAGTCCTTCTTACATTCTTCTGATTTCCCTGAAAACGCAAATCTTTATTTCCTTTAGATGTTTAATTTTGGCCTCATAAAACATAGAAGATTGTTTTAACCCATCAGATAGCTCAGAGATTATGGATTATGCAGTCATATGTGCCTGTTGCATAGTGTCTCAATCCCAAACTTTGTCCTTACTTAATTTTCCTGACAGCATTTTTATCAGGAAGTCAAATTGTCTAAATGTTGCATAATGTATGGTCTGTGTTTTACATGGAATTACTTAATTCCATTTTGCTCTTTCAATGAAATTTCAGGAGAAGGAGGCCAGATATGAATTTGATTTATGTGATACAAAGGAATTAATCTATTCAGAAGAGGACACGATGCATTCTGAAAAGTTTTTGATGCAACCTCTTGAAAACCAGAACAAGACAAACATGCCATATCTTACCAGTCCTATTCAAAATAGTAATGGAAGTCCTAGCCAGAGAAATATGGCAAGAGAAAGAAATTAAAGGTATCTAGATAGGAAGAGTGGAAGTTAAACTATCTCTGTGTGTGAATAAGATTTTACACCCAGAAAACCTCATAGTCTCTACCCAAAAGCTCCTTGATCTGATTAGCAACTTCAGCAAAGTTTCAGGATACAAAATTATTGTAGAAAAATCAGTAGCATTCCTATACACCAACAACATCCAAGCTGAGAGCAAAATCAATAATGTAATCCTTTTCACAATAGCCACAAAAAACAACAAAATACCTAGGAATACAGCCAACCAGGGAGGTGAAAAATCCTACAACAAGAATTGCAAAACACTGCTCAAAGAAATTAGAGATGACAAAAACAAATTGAAACACATTTTGTGTTCATGGGTAGAAAGAATCAATATTGTTAAAGTGGCCATACTCCCTAAAACAATTTACAGATTCAATATTACTCCTATCAAACTACCAATGACAGCCTTCCAGCATGATGAAAAAAATGTTTTACAATTCATATGGAACCAAAAAAGAGTCTGAATGGCCAAGGCAATCATAAGCAAAAATAACAAAGCTGAAGACATCACATTATCTGACTTCAAACTACATTACAAGGCTACAATAACCAAAACCACATGGTACTGGTACAAAAACAGACACATAGACCAGTGGAACAGAATACAGAACCCAGAAATAATGTTGCACACCTACAACATGTGGTCTTTAGCAAAGTTGATGAAAACAGGCAATGGGGAAAAAGACTCCTTATTTAATAAATGGTGCTGAGATAACTGGCTAGCCATTTGCAGAAGATTGAAACTGGACCCCTTCCTTACATGATATACAAAAATCAACTCAAGATGGATCAAAGACATACATGTAAAACCTAAGGCTGTAAAAACCCTGAAGACACCCTAGGCAATACCATTCCCAACATAGGGCCAGGCAAGGATTTTATGACGAAGTCACAAAAAGTAATTGCAAAATGAGAAAAAATTGGCAAATGGAACCTAATTAAACTAAAGAGCTTCTGCACAGCAAAAGAAACTATGAACAGAGTAAACAGACAACCTACAGACTGGGAGAGAATATTTGCAAGCTATCTATCCAACAAAGGTCTAATATCCAGAATCTGTAAGGAAGTTAAACAAATTTACAAGCAAAACCCAAATAATCTCATTAGAAAGTGGTCAAAGGACATGAACAGACACTTTTCAAAAGAAGACATTCAAGCGGCCAAAAAGGGAATGAACAAATGATCAACGTCACTGATCGTTAGAGAAATGCAAGTTAAAACCACAATGAGATACCCTCTGACACAATCAGAATGGCTCTTATTAAAGTCAAAAAATAAAAGATGATGGCAAGGTTTTGTAGAAAAAGGAACACTTACACAATGTTGATGGAATTGTACATTAGTTTAACCATTGTGGAAAGCAGTTTTGGGATCTCTCAAAGAACTTAGAATTAATATTTGACCCAGCAATTCAATCACTGGGTATATATCGAAATGAATATAAATTGTCCTACCATAAAGACACATGCATGCGTATGTTCATTGCAGCACTACTCACAATAGAAAAGACATAGAGTCAACTAAAATGTGCATCAAAAGTAGATTGGATAAAGAAAATGTGCTACATATACACCATAAAATACTATACAGAAAAAAAAAAAAAAAGAAAAAAGAACAAGATGATGTCCTTTGCAGCAACACGGATGGAGCTGGAGGCCATTATCCCAAGGGAACTAACCCAGGAACAGAAAACCAAATACCACATGTTCTCACATAAGAGTGGGAGCCAAACATTGAATGCATATGAACACAAAGACAGGAACAACAGACACTGGAACTTACCTGTGGGTGAAGTGTGGGAGGAGGACGAGGATCAAAAAACTGCCTCTCTAGTATTATGCTTATTATCTGGGTGACAAAATAATCTGTACACCAAACCCTGCAACACACAATTTAACTATGAAATAAACTGGCACACATACCCCTGAACCTTAAAAAAATGCTAAAAAATTTATCTGATGCAGGTGAATTGAATGATTGGCTGGTATAGGCCAATAGGATCCCCACATTCAGGACAGCTGCTAAATGCAGCCCTTGCTGCTGTACCATGTAGCTGTTGCTCACTGATGCGTGGGCAATTAATTTGGGAAGACTTTTGTGAACGAAAATGTTATCTCTTGCCAAACACTAGAGATTATTCTTTCCATTGTTAAATAAACTCAAGTGCATAACTTGCTAGTGCTGAGTCCCAATGTCATTTCTACTTTATTGAGAGTTAATTGTAAGTGTCTTTGGACAGAAAGAGAAGATGCAATCTTGCATCAGAGTCTGTCCACTGTTAGCTACATAACATCACACATTAAAATTTTCCCAGTTGGAAAATGGAGGCAATAATACACTACTGTCTGTTTTGAGAATCAAATTGGGTAATACATACAGTAGGTGATATATGCGTAAATCCCATATCAGGAATGCTTTCAAATAAAACAAAGCACCATATATGATGAAGAATGGTTCCGAATTTATTTATTAAGAAATATATAGGTAAGATTCCTGGTTCTCGGGAGATAGCCCAAAGTGATCATTAAAAGAAGGAAGGAGGATACAAGAATCATGAATATATTGAAAAGAAAACATAGTTGTGAAGATTCTTAATCATTTGCAGAAACTTAAGTTTCTTAGGTGAAGAGAATGAAGCTCTTGACTTTAGAGTCAAAGTTGAGATCATGACTCCAAATTGAGAACACACAAAGCTGGCACATGATCCACAAGGTGTAAGAAAAAGAGAATCAGGACGAAGTATTCTGCCATCCCTGAAGCTGATTCACAAAATATTAAACATGCAGAGAGTTCATAAAAATGTGGGCGACAGCATGGTGGCTGTCAGCAGCAAAGTAAACTAGTCCCCCAAAAGATAAGTCAGTTGAGCAGAAAGTTGTTGTGAGAAGATAGTGGTTCTCTTGGGAGTTGATCAGCAGCAAGAAGGCTGGCAGCAGCTGGACACACAGGTGGGCTGGAAGCAAGTGGTCCTGCAGCAGGTGGTCTCACAGCAGGCTGGGTGGCAGCAGGGCTGACAGCAGCTGGATCCATAGCTCTGGTTTAGGCAACCAGGCAGGCAGACACATGTGGGGTGGTAGCAGGTTCTTCTGCAGTAGACAGGTGCACAGGAGCTGGTCTGGTCACAGCTGGACCCACAGCTGGTTTGGCCACAGTAGCTGGACCCACAGCAGGTGGGCTGGCAGCAGGGTGTGCTGCAGCAGGAAGGCTGACAGCAGCTGGTCACACAGGTGGGCTGGCAGCATGTGTTTTGACAGCAAGTTGGGTGGCAGCAAGGCTGGCAGCAGCTGGACACACAGCAGGTGGGCTGGCAGCAGGGTGTGCTGCTGCAGGTGGTCACACAGGTGGGCTTCCAGCAGGTGGTCCTGCAGCAGGTGGTCCTGCAGCACGTAGGCTGACAGCAAGGGGAGCAACAGTTGGTCATGGTGTCAGGGGTGGAAGGTGGGCTTCTGTTCAGAGGTGAGTTTCCTAGAATGTGATGACCCCTTACAATCAGGACCTTTTATACACCTGGCTTCCAAAGTTTCCACCAATCAGCAGGACTTTTCCTTGCTGCTGTTTACATTGTTTTCCACAGTGCGTTTGTGATCTCAAAGGGTAGTTGTTTCCTTAAGGTTAAACAGACTAAGGTTTAATCTGTTTCTTAATTGTTAATTATTCATAGAAACTTCGTTTCAGATGAAAGGAAGCCCATTTCATCATCTGCATCTTTCCTGCTCTGACCATCATCTGGTCATGTGATAGTTCCTGGTGATCCGGGAGGCTCAGGAAGTTCTCTCTGCCCAGTCTCATAGTTGGCTGTATGTAGACTGGGAAGTGTCTGTGAGGAGAAGCATGATGCTGATATATTTATGGTGACAAAATGAATCCATGCCTGGGCCCAAGACTACTCACCCACCAAATTCTAGCTCAAGACTAACAGGCATCTCTCTATGCAACCCACACCACCTGTGTCTTTCAGTTCTTTGAATGTCACTTGGGAAGAGGGTGTCTGGCAAAGTGTGTTCCATGTGGCAGAGCAGATTGAGAGCAGGTGGATGCAGAGAAATCCACTAGGATTTAGGCAGCATCAAGCAATCTATGCCCTGAGTGACCAGTCATTCTGATTTGTCTGCGAGTGTGGCGATTACCAGGACGAGAGTGTAGAACTTTCTGTAACGTAACTGCTTGAGATTCAGGCCAACGAGCACGAGCTGTGGCTCTAGCCATAACCCTGGTTACTAGCACGGTCAGTGTCATTTCTTCTTTCTCTCCTTCCTTTCCTTCCTTCCTTCCTTCCTTCCTTCCTTCCTTCCTTCCTTCCTTCCTTCCTTCCTTCCTTCCTTCCTTCCTTCCTTCCTTCCTTCCTTCCTTCCTTTCTTTCTTTCTTTCTTTCTTTTCTTTCTTTCTTTCTTTCTTTCTTTCTTTCTTTCTTTCTTTCTTTCTTTCTTTCTTTCTTTCTTTCTTTCTTTCTTTCTTTCTTTCTCTTTTCTTTCTTTCTTTTTTCTTTCTTTCTTTCTTTCTTTCTTTCTTTTTCTTTCTTTCTTTCTTTCTTTCTTTTCTTTCTTTCTTTTCTTTCTTTCTTTCTTTCTTTCTTTCTTTCTTTCTTCCTTCCTTCCTTCCTTCCTCCTCCCTCCCTCCCTCCCTTCTTTCTTTTTTTCTTTTTTCTTTCTTTCTTTCTTTCTTTCTTTCTTTCTTTCTTTCTTTCTTTTTTTCTTTCTTTCTTTCTTTCTTTCTTTCTTTCTTTCTTTCTTTCTTTCTTTCTTTCTTTCTCTTCTTTCTTTCTTTCTTTCTTTCTTTCTTTCTTTCTTTCTTTCTTTCTTCCTTCCTTCCCTTCCTTCCTTCCTTCCTTCCTTCCTCCCTCCCTCCCTCCCTCCCTCCCTCCCTTCCTTCCTCCCTCCCTCCCTCCCTCCCTCCCTCCCTTCTTCCTTCCTTCCTTCCTTCCTTCCTTCCTTTCTTTCTTTCTTTCTTTCTTTCTTTCTTTCTTTCTTTCTTTCTTTCTTTCTTTCTTTCTTTCTTTCTTTCTTTTTCTTTTCTTTCTTCTTCTTTTCCTTCCTTCCTTCCTTCCTCCCTCCCTCCCTCCCTCCCTCCCTCCCTTCCTTCCTTCCTTCCCTCCCTCCCTCCCTCCCTTCCTTCCTTCCTTCCTTTCTTTCTTTCTTTCTTTCTTTCTTTCTTTCTTTCTTTCTTTCTTTCTTTCTTTCTTTCTTTCTTTCTTTCTTTTCTTTCTTTCTTTCTTTCTTTCTTTCTTTCTCTTTCTTTTCTTCTTTCTTTTTCTTTCTTTTCTTTCTTCCTTCCTTCCTTCCTTCCTTCCCTCCCTCCCTCCCTCCCTCCCTCCCTCCCTTCTTTCTTTCTTTCTTTCTTTTTCTTTCTTTCTTTCTTTTTCTTTCTTTTTCTTTCTTTCTTTCTCTCTCTCTCTCTCTCTCTCTCTCTCTCTCTCTCTCTCTCTCTCTCTCTCCTCTCTCTCTCTCTTTCGACCAATTCTTGCTCTGTCGCCCAGGCTGAAGTATAGTGGTGTGAACTCGGCTCACTGCAACCTCTGCCTCCCGGGTTCAAGGGATTCTCCTGCCTCAGCCTCCTGAGTAGCTGGGACTACAGGTGCCCGCCACCATGCCTGGCTAATTTTTTTATTTTTAGTAGAGAGAGGGTTTCACCAAATTTGTCAGGCTGGTTTCAAACTCCTGACATTGTGAGCTGCCTGCCTTGGCCTCCCAAAGTGCTGATATTACAGGCGTGAGCCACCGTGCACAGCCTTTATTTCCATTTAATGAAGTAATTAGATGAGTTGAGATGACACCTGATTCATCATGGAGTTCTAACATGTTTAAAACATTTTCTAGATACACCATTCATTTCAGAGGAATGCAAATTATTAATTTCCAACTTGATACAGTATTATATTGTAAATACATCTATGTCCCCAGTACATCTATGTTAGGAAATAGAAATTAATCTCATTCTCTTCCAATTATATCCTCTTACTCGTTCCCAAAGACAGCTAATCACTCTGTTACGTTCTAATCCAGTAGGTAACTTTTGGCTTTAAAAAATGTTCATGTAAATAAAAATTATAATATTTACTTCTCTATTTCTTTGGCATAATCAAAAGTAATCCTTATTGCATAGTCACTTTGGACTCTTCATATCAGGAGAGCAGCAGACAGAGAAAGGAGTTACTATTTGGTGAGGAGTAATTATCCTCAAGCCATATAGTGTAGGAGAATATATCTATAGCTCAGGAGATTTACGGAGTATATTAACTTGCTATCAGTGCCATGATAAATTACTGCAAACCAAGTGGCTTAAATTTATTTTTTCACAGTTCCAAAGGCTTCTAGTCTGAAATTAAGGTGTTGGCAATGTTGTTTTCATCTGAAGCCTGTGAGGGAAGTATCTGATCCAGGTCTCTCTCCTTGACTTGTCGATGTCTATCATTTCCATGTGTGTTTGACAGAATTTTTCTACTGTATGCATACTGTCTTTGAATTTTCCCCTTGAATATAGACATCAGTCATATTTAATCAGAGGTCTAATTGTTTCCAATATGACCTTGTCTTGGCACATAGCATTTTAAATGATTCTATTTGTATATGAATTTTGGAGGACACAAATTAACCCATAACACTGCAGAATCTCATAGTGCGTCCATGCCCAGTGATAACCACAGATGAGTAAGAACAGCAATCACAGCGGACAATGGTATAGTAACTAGAGGCTCAGACCCTTCAGGAAGGACATTCTGAGCTACTGCCTCGGCAGTTATCTAGAGCAACAAGAGTGCTGGCCAGGGGTGAAAGGAGAATAGAACTGGTGGGAATTAATGGAGATTATGAATCTCAGGGGCACTGTATTACAGCAGAAGTAAGTGTAGCTTATTTCATTGGCCTTCATTTTATATCTCACTTTCTCCCCTAACTTTTCCTTTCCTTCTTCATTTTTCTTTCTTTTGTTTCCTTCAATCACCCCTTCTCCTTCCTTCCTTCATGTTTTTTTCATTCCTTTTTCCCTTCCCTTCCCTTCTCTCTCTCTTTCTTTTTTCTTTCTTTTCTCTTTCCTCCTCCTCTCATCTTCTGTTACTTCTCTTCCTCTTCCTCTCCTCTGCTTCTTTCTTCTTCTAGAGCTTGTGGCTGTGCATCACATTTATACAGCAAAGATCTGACTTGAGTGGAGGTACTTGTAGGTCTCAGACAAGTTTTCATAAGTTCACCCATATATCTTGCATGTTAGTGTGCTTGGATTAATTTCCATCTGTCAGAGTCTGCATCTCTATGGCTAAGGGCTCTTGTATTGCAGCTGTAGAAAGTCATGTCACCTGTGAAGGCAACACAGAGAAAAACACTCAACCAATGATTCTGGAGAGCTGATTTGTAAAGACTCTAGCTTCCTCATTCCTGAAGTAGGATAATTCTAGCTGTGTGTTTTTCAACTTTTCTAACAGGTTTCCCTTTAGTTTAAAGTTTAGTTGGTGACTGTGATACCGACTTAATAGTGAACCCTCTTCTGTATCACTTCCCCAGTTCCTACCAATGTGATCTGCATTTCCCGATAAACTAGTTTCCCTGGAATCTTTTCTTCAGAGTCTCTTCTGGGAGAAACTTATCTATGACATTATGTTAACTCCTTCAGTCTCAATTTTCTTATCTCTATGATGGGAACATTAATGTCTATTCTGAAAGTTTGTTAAAGAATTAGTGGTAATGTACACAAAGCGTTTAGCAAATGCCCATCATATAGCAGGCAATCCAGAACATATTAGTGTTTTTTTGTTCAGAAAATTCCCAATTTTAATGTTGAAGATAAGAATATTTTTGTAATAATTAACTAGATCAACTAAATACTTTTTTCCTATCTGTACTGAGGTATAATTGACAAATAAAAATCGTATCTATTTCAGGTATACAAGGTGATGCTCTGATACATATATTCATTGTGAATAATATATTTGTTAGGTCACTTAGTTACCATTTCCTTTTTATTTTTGTGGTGCGAACATTTAAGATCTAACTTCTTGGTAAACTTCAGCTATATGATAAAGTGTTTTTAGTCACATTACTGTACAGTAGATGTGCTGAACTGATTCATCTTTCATAACTGATGCTGGTCAAAGAGAATGTCCTAGTTTTCATCTCCTTTATTTAATCACCGAACGATGATCACAGTAAGCAGCCTTCATCTCTTAGCCAAGTCTTCAGTGCATTCTAGATTCAGTCTCAGAAGTTCGCATCTGTCATGGAAATCTACATTGTTAGCTGATCAGAGGTACTTCTAGCACTCCCATGCTGGTAGGAGGTCCCAAGAAGGTGACCCAGGTCCCCGACCTTTGTATTTCTCCCAGAGCCAGTATCAATCAATCATTCCGTGGGTGAATGCTTAGCTTACAGCAGTTCAGGACACAAAGCATCAACCTCTGTCTATTATGACTTCTATGAAGACACAAGTTCTACTTTTCTCCTTTCTTACATTCTTCTGATTTTCCTGGAAACACAAGCTTTTCATTTCTTTAGATGTTTCATATTGGCATCACAAAATGCAGAAGGCTGTTTCTTTCCCTTCCTTGGCTCAGAGATTATGGATTGTGCCAAGTCTTACATGCCCATTGAGTAGTTTCTCAATTCCCAGCTTTGTTCTTACATAATTTTCCTCATAACATTTCAATTAGGGGACAGATTGTCTTAATGTGGCAAAAGATATGGTCTGTATTTTACAAGAAATAACTCAGTTTCATTTACTTTGTCAATAGGTATTCAGGAGATGAAGGCTGTATAAGAATTTTATTTACATGATATTGAGAATAAGTTTCTTCAGATGAGACTCTCTCTCATGAGTCCACAATAAATTCCCAAGCATTTTTTATGCAGATGCATAGAATGAATGGCTGGTCAGAGGCTGAGACAAAAAGATCCCTGCATTCAGGGCAGTCCCTGCTGCCACATCGTGCAGCTGTTGCTCGCCGAGGTGTGGGAAACTAATTAGGGAATTTTTTTTATCAACAAAAATGTTAGCTGCAAACATGAGAGATTATTTATCTCATTGTTAAATAAACTCAAGTGCATGTCTTGCTAGTGCTGACTTCCAATGTCTTTTCTACTATATTGAGAGTTAAACATAAATGTCCTTGGGCAGAAAGAGAGAACCTCAGCTTGGAACAGAGTCTGCCCTTTACTAGCTACATAACATCACACATTAAATTGTACTCAACTGAAAGAATGGAGGTAATAATACATGATCATATGTTTTGAGAGTCAAATTGGATAATACCTATGATATGTGATATGTATATAAATCCCATATCAGGAATGATTCCAAATAAAACAAAACACCATATGAGATGAGGTTGGTTCCAAGTTTATTCAGAAACATATAGCTAAGAATCTCTGTTACCAGGGACATAACCCAAAGTTATCATGAAAAGAAGAAAGAAGGATACAAGAAACATGAGGAGGATATTGAAAACAAAAATATGATTGTAAAGATTATTGATCAGTTGCAGAAACCTAAATTCCTTAGAAGCAGAGAATGAAGATCTTGAGTTTTGAGTCAAAGCTGAGAACATGACTCCAAATTGAGAACACATGAAGTTGGCACGTGATCCACAAGGTGGAAGGAAAAGGAGAATCAGGATGAAGTATTTTGCTGTCCCTGAAGCAGATTCCCAAGATTCATAAATGCAGAGAATTCATAAAAATTTGGGTGAGGGCATGGTGACTGTCAGCAGCAAACTAAATTAGTCCCCCAAAAGATAAGTCAGTTGAGCAGCAAGTTGTTGTGAGGACGGTGGTTCTCTTGAGACTTAATCAGCAGCAAGAAGGCTGGCAGCAGCTGGACACACAGGTGGGCTGGAAGCAAGTGGTCCTGCAGCAGGTGGTCTCACAGCAGGCTGGGCGGCAGCAGGGCTGGCAGCAGCTGGATCCATAGCTCTGGTTTAGGCAACCAGGCAGGCAGACACATGTGGGGTGGTAGCAGGTTCTTCTGCAGTAGACAGGTGCACAGGAGCTGGTCTGGCCACAGCTGGACCCACAGCTGGTTTGGTCACAGCAGCTGGACCCACAGCAGGAGGGCTGGCAGCAGCTGGTCACACAGGTGGGCTGGCAGCAGGTGTTTTGACAGCAAATTGGGTGGCAGCAAGGCTGGCAACAGCTGGACACACAGCAGGAGGGCTGGCAGCAGGGTGTGCTGCAGCAGGAAGGCTGACAGCAGCTGGTCACACAGGTGGGCTGGCAGCAGGTGTTTTGACAGCAAGTTGGGCGGCAGCAAGGCTGGCAGCAGCTGGACACACAGCAGGAGGGCTGGCAGCAGCTGGACACACAGCAGGAGGGCTGGCAGCAGGGTGTGCTGCTGCAGGTGGTCACACAGGTGGGCTTCCAGCAGGTGGTCCTGCAGCAGGTGGTCCTGCAGCATGTAGGCTGACAGCAAGGGGAGCAACAGTTGGTCATGGTGTCAGGGGTGGAAGGTGGGCTTCTGTTCAGAGGTGAGTTTCCCAGAATGTGATGACCCCTTGCAATCTGGACCTTTTATACACCTGGCCTCCAAAGTTTCCACCAATCAGCAGGACTTTTCCTTGCTGCTGTTTACATTGTTTTCCACAGTACGTTTGTGATTCTCAAAGGGTAGTTGCTTCCTTAAGGTTAAACAGACTAAGGTTTAATCTGTTTCTTAATTGTTAATTACTCATAGAAACTTCGTTTCAGATAAAAGGAAGCCCATTTCAACATCAGCATCTTTCCTGCTCTGACCATCATCTGGTCATGTGATAGTTCCTGGTGATCCGGGAGGCTCAGGAAGTTCTCTCTGCCCAGTCTCATAGTTGGCTGTATGTAGACTGGGAAGTGTCTGTGAGGAGAAGCATGATGCTGATATATTTATGGTGACAAAAGGAATCCATGCCTGGGCCCAAGACTACTCACCCACCAAATTCTAGCTCAAGACTAACAGGCATCTCTCTATGCAACCCACACCACCTGTGTCTTTCAGTTCTTTGAACATCACTTGGGAAGAGGGTGTCTGGCAGAGTGTGTTCCATGTGGCAGAGCAGATTGAGAGCAGGTGGATGCAGAGAAATCCACTGGGATTTAGACAGCATCAAGCAATCTACGCCCTGAGTGACCAGTCATTCTGATTTGTCTGCGAGTGTGGCGATTACCAGGACGAGAATGTAGGACTTTCTATGACATAACTGATTGAGATTCAGGCCAACCAGCATGCGCTCTGGCTCTAGCTGCAACCCGGTTACTAGCACAGTAAGCATTATGTCTTCTCTCTTTCTTTTTAATGAAGGAATTAGATGAGTTGATATGACGCCTGGTTCATCGTGGAATTCTAACATGTTTAAAACATTTTCTAGGTATACCATTCATTTGAGAAGAATGCAAAGTATTAATTTCCAGCTTGAGATAGTATTATATTGTAAATACATCTATGACTCCATTACTAGGTTAGGAAACAGAAATTAATCCCATTCTTTCCCAATTATATCCTCTTATTCATTCCCAAAGACAGCTAATCACTCTATCAAGTTGTAATCCAATAGGTAAGTTTTGGCTTTTTGAAGTTTTCATGTGAATAAAAATTATAGCATTTGCTTCTCTATTTATTTGGCATAAACAAAAGTAATGTTTATCGCCGAGTCATTTTGGACTCTTCATACAAGCAAAGCAGCAGAGAGAGAAAGGAGTTACTATTTGGCGAGGGATAATTACTCTCAAGCCACATAGTGTAGCAAAATATATCTATAGCTCAGGAGGTTTACTGAGTATATTAATTTACTAGCACTGCCCTGATGGATTACTGAAAAAGAGTGGCTTAAATTTATTTATCAAAGTTATGAAGACCTCTATTCTGAAATCAAGGTGTTGGCAATATTGTTTTCATCTGAAGGCTGTGAGAGACGTATCTGTTCCAGGTTTCTCTCCTTGACTTGTAGATGTCTATCATTTCCATGTGTGTTTGACAGAATTTTTCTACTATATGCATACTGTCTCCGAATTTCTCTCTTGTAATAGACACAGTCATATTTAATCAGAGGCCTAATTGTTTTCAATGTGAACTTGTCTTATCAGATAACATTTTAAATGATTCTATTTGAATATGAATTTTGAGGGACACAAATTAACCCATAACACTGCAGAATCTCATAATGTGTTCATGCCCAGCGATAACCACAAATGAGTAAAAACAGCAATCACAGTGGACAATTGTATAGAAACTAGAGGCTCAGACCCTTCAGGAAGGAAGCCCTGAGCTACTCTATCAGGCAGTTATCTAGACTAACAAGAATGCTGGCCAGGTGTGAAGGAAGAATAGAGCTGGTGGTAATTAATGGAGTTTATGAAACTCAGGTGCACTGTATTATAGTAGAAGTAAGTGTAGATTATTTAATTGGCCTTCATTTTATAGCTCATTTCCTCTCCTTTCTTTTCCTTTCCTTCTTCTTTCTTTCTTTTCTTTCTCTTTTTTCTTTTCTCTCTTTCTTTCTTTCTTTCTTTCTTTCTTTCTTTCTTTCTTTCTTTCTTTCTTTCTTTCTTTCTTTCTTTCTTTCTTTCTTTCTTTCCTTCCTTCCTTCCTTCTTTCCTCCCTCCCTTCCTTCCTTCCTCCATTCCCTTCCCCTCTCTCTTTCTTCTTTCTTTCTTTCTTTCTTTCTTTCATTCTTTCTTTCTTTCTTTTTCTTTCTTTCTCTTCCTCCCTCTCGCCTCCCTCCGTTCCCCTTCCTTCCTTCCTTCCTTCCTTCCTTCCTTCCTTCCTTCCTTCCTTCCTTCCTTCCTTCCTTCCTTCCTTCCATCCTTCCTTCTCTCTCATTCTGTTTTTCTTTCTTTTTCTTCCCTCCTCCTCTTCTGTCCCTTCTCTTTTTTGGCTTCCTCTCTTCCTCTTCTTCCTTCTCCTAGAGCTTGTGGCTGTCCATCATATTTAAGTAGCAAATATTTGACTTGAGTGGAGCTAATTGTGATCGTAGACAAGTTTTCATGATTGCATCCATATATTTTGGATATTAGTGTGCTTGGATTAATTTCCATCTGTCAGTGTCTGCATCTCTGTGCCTAAGGGCTCTTGTATTGCAGCTGTAGAAAGTCATGCCACCTGTGAATGCAACACAGAGGAAAACACTCAACCAGTGATTCTGGAGAGCTGATTTATAAAGACAGTAGCTTCATTCCTGAAGTAGGATAATTCTAGCTGTGTGTTTTTCATCATTTCTGATAATTTTCCCTTTAGTTTAAGCTTTAGTTGGTGACTGTGATACTGACTTAATAATGAACCCTTTTCTGTATCACTTCCCCAATCCCTACCAGTGTGATCTGCACTTCCCAGTAAACTACTTTCACTGGAATCTTTTTTTCAGAGTCTCTTCTATGAGAAACTAATCTATGACAATACGTTAACTCTCTCAGCCTCAAATTTCTCATCTCTACAAAGGGAACATTAATACCTATTTTGAAAGTTTGTTAGAGTTAATAATAATGTACACAAAGCATTTAGCCAATACCCATCAGATAGCAGGCATCCCAGAATTAGTGTTTTTGTTCAGAAAATTCCTAATTTTAACGTTGAAGGTAAGAATATTTTTGTAATAATTAACTAGATCAAATAAATGCATTTTTTTCTAGCTGTATTGAGGTATAATTGACAAATGAAAATTGTGTATATTTCAGGTATACAAGGTGATGCTCTGATATATATATTCATTGTGAGTAGCATATTTATTAGGTCACGTAGTTACCATTTCCTTTTTATTTTTGTGGTGTGAACATTTAAGATGTAACTTCTCAGTTAATTTCAGATATATGATAATGTGTTTTTAACTATAATCACATTACTGTACATTAGACATGCTAAACTTATTCATCTTTCATAACTGATGCTAGTCAAGAGAATGTCCTAGTTTTCATCTCCTTTACTTCACCCCTGAATGATGATCACAGTAAGTGGCCGTTATGTCTTAGCCAAATCTTCAGAGCATCTAGATTCACAGTCTCAGAAGTTGGCATCTGTCATGGAAATCCACATTGTTAGCTCATCAGAGGTATTTCCACCACTCCCATGCTGGTAGGAGGTCCCAAGAAGGTGACCCAGGTCCCCGACTTTTCAATTTCTCTCAGAGCTAGCATCAATCAATCCTCACATGAGTGAATGCTTATCTTATATCAGTTCAGGACCCGAAGCACCAACCTCTGTCTATCATGACTTCTATGAAGGCACAAGTTCTACTTTGTTCCATTCTTACCTTCTTCTGATTTCCCTGGAAACAAAAGTTTTTTGTTTCTTTAGATGCTTCATATTGGCCTCACAAAATGTGAAGGTTGTTTTATTCCCTCCTCGGCTCAGAGATTACGGATTGTGCCAAGTCGTACACGCCCAGTGTGTAGTTTCTCAGTTCTCAGCTTTGTTCTTAGTTAATTTTCCTCATAAGATTTCAAGTAGGGGACAAATTGTCTTAATGTGGCATAATGTAAGGTCTGTATTTTACAAGGAATAGCTTAGTTTCATTTAATTTGTCAATAGGTATCCAGGACAGGGGGCCGTATAAATATTTTATTTATATGATACCAAGAATAAGTTTCTTCAGATGAGACTCCCTCTCATGAGTCCACAATGAATTCTCAAGCAGTTTTTGATGCAGGTGAATGGAATCAATGGCTGATCAGAGGCTGAGATGAAAAGATCTCTGCATTCAGGGCAGCCATTAAATGCAGTCCCTGCTGCCGTATCATGCAACTGTTGCTCACTGAGGTGTGGGAAACTAAGTTGGAAATTAAGTTTATGTGAACAAAAATGTTATCTGCAAATATAAGTGATGAATCCTCTTGTTGTTAAAGAAACTCAAGTGCATGTCTTGCTAGTGCTGACTTCCAATGTCATTTCTACTATATTGAGAGTGAAATGTAAGTGTCCTTGGGTAGAAAGAGAGGACCTCAGCTTGGATCAGAATCTGTCCTTATTAGCTACATATCATCACACATTAAATTGTTCTCAGCCAAAAAAATGAAGGTAACAATACATGACCATCTGTTTTGGGAATCAAGCTGGATAATACCTATGGTATATGATATGTGTGTAAATCCCATATCAGAAATGCTTTCAAATAAAACAAAACACCTTATGAGATGAGGATAGTTCAGAGTTTATTCAGAATCATATAGCTAAGAACTTCTGCTACCAGGGACATAACCCAAAGTTATCATGAACACAAGAAAGAAAGATACAAGAAACATAAGGAGGATATTGAAAACAAAAATACGATTGCAAAGATTATTGATCAATCGCAGAAACCTAAATTGCTTAGAAGCAGAGAAGGAAGCACTTGAATATCGAGTCAAGCTGGGACAATGACTCCAAATTGAGAACACACGAAGTTGGCACATGATCCACAAGGTGGAAGGAAAAGGAGAATCAGGATGAAGTATTTTGCCATCCGCGAAACAGATTCCCAAGACTCATACACGCAGAGAATTCATAAAAATTTGGGTGAGAGCATGGTGGCTGTCAGCAGCAAAGTAAATTAGTCCCCCAAAAGATAAGTCAGTCAAGCAGAAAGTTCTTGTGTGAGGACGGTGGTTCTCTTGGGACTTGATCAGCAGCAAGAAGGCTGGCAGCAGCTGGACACACAGGTGGGCTGGAAGCAAGTGGTCCTGCAGCAGGTGGTCTCACAGCAGGCTGGGCGGCAGCAGGGCTGGCAGCAGCTGGATCCATAGCTCTGGTTTAGGCAACCAGGCAGGCAGACACATGTGGGGTGGTAGCAGGTTCTTCTGCAGTAGACAGGTGCACAGGAGCTGGTCTGGCCACAGCTGGACCCACAGCTGGTTTGGCCACAGCAGCTTGACCCACAGCAGGTGGGCTGGCAGCAGCTGGTCACACAGGTGGGCTGGCAGCAAGTGTTTTGACAGCAAGTTGGGCGGCAGCAAGGCTGGCAGCAGCTGGACACACAGCAGGTGGGCTGGCAGCAGGGTGTGCTGCAGCAGGAAGGCTGGCAGCAGCTGGTCACACAGGTGGGCTGGCAGCAAGTGTTTTGACAGCAAGTTGGGCGGCAGCAAGGCTGGCAGCAGCTGGACACACAGCAGGTGGGCTGGCAGCAGGGTGTGCTGCTGCAGGTGGTCACACAGGTGGGCTTCCAGCAGGTGGTCCTGCAGCAGGTGGTCCTGCAGCACGTAGGCTGGCAGCAAGGGGAGCAACAGTTGGTCATGGTGTCAGGGGTGGAAGGTGGGCTTCTGTTCAGAGGTGAGTTTCCCAGAATGTGATGACCCCTTGCAATCTGGACCTTTTATACACCTGGCCTCCAAAGTTTCCACCAATCAGCAGGACTTTTCCTTGTTGCTGTTTACATTGTTTTCCACAATCCTTTTGGGATTGTCAAAGGGGAAGTTCTTTCTTAAAAGTTATGAATCTGTTGAAAGTAAGTGTTTAATCTGTTTCTTAATTGTGAATTACTCATAGAAACTTCGTTTCAGATGAAAGGAAGCCCATCTCATCATCAGCATCTTTCCTGCTCTGACCATCGTCTGGTCATATGATAGTTCCTGGTGATCTGGGAGACTCAGGAAGTTCTCTCTGCCCAGCCTCATGGTTGTCTGTATGTGGCATGGGAAGTGTCTGTGGGGAGAAGCATGATGCTGATCTACTTACCGTGACAAAAGGAATCCATGCCTGGGCCCAAGACTACTCACCCTCCAAATTCTAGCTCAAGAGTAACAGGCATCTCCCTGTGCGCCCCTCACCACTTGTGTCTTTCAGTTCTTTGAACATCACTTGGGAAGAGGGTGTCTGGCAGAGTGTGTTCATGTGGCAGAGCAGATCAAGAGCAGGAGGATGCAGGGAAATCCACTGGGATTTTGACAGCGTCGAACAATCTAAGCCTGGGCGTGACTATTCATTCTGACTTGTCTGTGAGTGTGGCAATTACCGGGATGATAATGGAGGACTTTCTATCACATAACTGCTTGAGATTCAGGCCAACGA
Source organism: Macaca thibetana thibetana (assembly GCF_024542745.1). Lineage (NCBI taxonomy): Eukaryota > Metazoa > Chordata > Mammalia > Primates > Cercopithecidae > Macaca > Macaca thibetana. The sequence continues at coordinate 50,659,115 of NC_065593.1, read as the reverse complement.
GTATGAGCTGTGCTTCTAGCCTTAAAACTAGTGACTAGCAAAGTAAGCATCATTTCTTCTCTCTACATATTTCTTTTTAATGAAGGAATTAGATGAGCTGAGATGATACCTGATTCATCGGGGAGTTCTAACATGTTTAAAACATTTTCTAGGTATACCATTCATTTGAGAAGAATGCAAAGTATTAATTTCCAACTTGATATAGTATTATATTGTAAATATATTTATGGCCCCATTACCAGGTTAGGAAATAGAAATTAATCCCATTCTCTCCTAATTATATCCTCTTACTCATTCCCAAAGACAGCTAATCTCTCTATCAAGTTGTAATCCAGTAGGTAATTTGGCTTTTTAAAGTCTTCATGTGAGTAAAAAGTGTAGTATTTACTTCTCTATTTCTTTGTCATAAACAAAAGTAATCCTTATCACCTAGTAATTTTGGCCTTTTCCTGTCAGCAGAGCAGCAGACAAGAGAAAGGAGTTACTATTTGATGATGGGTAGTTATCCTCAAGCCATACAGTGTAGGAGAATATATCTATACCTCAGAAGATTTACTTAGTATATTGATTTACTAGCACTGCTATGATGAATTACTGCAAACCAAGTGGCTTAAATTTATTTTTTTAACAGTCCCAAAGGCTATTAGTCTGAAATTAAGGTGTTGGCAATGTTGTTTTCGTCTGAAGGCTGCGAGAGAAGGATCTGTTTCCGGTCTTTCTCCTTAACTTGCGGATGCCTATCATTTCCATGTGTGTTTCATATAATTTTTCTTTTTTTTTTTTTTTTTTTGAGACGGAGTCTCGCTCTGTCGCCCAGGCTGGAGTGCAGTGGCGCAATCTTGGCTCACTGCAAGCTCCGCCTCCCGGGTTCACGCCATTCTCCTGCCTCAGCCTCCCGAGTAGCTGGGACTACAGGCGCCGGCCACTGCGCCCGGCTAATTTTTTCTATTTTTAGTAGAGACGGGGTTTCACCATGGTCTCGATCTCCTGACCCTGTGATCCGCCCGCCTCGGCCTCCCAAAGTGCTGGGATTACAGGCGTGAGCCACCGCGCCCGGCCTCATATAATTTTTCTACTATATCATACTGTCTGAATTTCCCCCATGTATAGATATCAGTGATATTTAATCAGAGACCTAAGTGTTTCCCATATGAACTTGTCTTGTCACATACATTTTAAATGATTCTATTTGTGTATGAATTTTGGTGGACACGAATTAACCCATAACACTGCAGAATCTCATAGTGTGTCCATGCCCAGTGATAACCACAGATGAGTAAGAACAGCAATCACAGTGGACAGTGGTATAGTAACGAGAGGCTCAGACCCTTCAGGAAGGAAGTTCTGAGCTACTCTATCAGCAATTAATTAGACCAAGAAGAATGCTGTCCAGGGGTGAAGGGAGAATAGAACTGGTGATAATTAATGGAGATTGTGAATGTCAGGTGCACTGTATTACAGCAGCAGTAGGTGTAGCTTATGTCATTGGCCTTCATTTTACATCTCACTTCCTCCTTTTTCTTTTTCTTTCTTTCTCTCTTTCTTTCTTCCTTCTTTCTTTTCTTTTCCTGTCTTTCCTTTCTTTCTTTCTTTCTCTCTCTTTTTCTTTCTTTCTTTCTTTCTTTCTTTCTTTCTTTTCTTTCTTTCTTTCTTGTTTCTTTCTTTCTTTTTTTCTTTCTTTTTTTCTTTTTCTTTCTTCCTTTCTTTTCCTTCCTTCCCTCGTTGTTCTGTTTTTCTTTCTTTCGTCTTTCCTCCTCTTCTCATCTTCTGTCCCTTCCCTTCCTCCTCTTCCTCTCTTCCTCTTCTTCCTTCTCCTAGAGCTTGTGGCTGTCCATCGTATTTAAGTAGCAATATTTGACTTGAGTGGAGCTAATTGTAGGTCATAGACAAGTTTTCATGACTGCACCCATATATCTTGGATATTAATGTGCTTGGATTAATTTCCATCTGTCAAAATCTGCATCTCTGTGCCTAAGGGCTCTTGTATTGCAGCTGTAGAAAGTCATGCCACCTGTGAATGCAACACAGAGAAAAACACTCAACCAGTGATTCTGGAGAGCTGATTTATAAAGACTCTAGCTTCCTCATTCCTGAAGTAGGATAATTCTAGCTGTGTGTTTTTCATCATTTCTGATAATTTTCCCTTTAGTTTAAGCTTTAGTTGGTGACTGTGATACTGACTTAATAATGAACCCTTTTCTGTATCACTTCCCCAATCCCTACCAGTGTGATCTGCACTTCCCAGTAAACTACTTTCACTGGAATCTTTTTTTCAGAGTCTCTTCTATGAGAAACTAATCTATGACAATACGTTAACTCTCTCAGCCTCAAATTTCTTGTCTCTACAAAGGGAACATTAATACCTATTTTGAAAGTTTGTTAAAGAGTTAATAATAAGGTACACAAAGCACTTAGCCAATACCCATCAGATAGCAGGCATCCCAGAATTAGTGTTTTTTTGTTCAGAAAATTCCTAATTTTCATGTTGAAGATAAGAATATTTTTGTAATAATTAACTAGATCAACCAAATACATTTTTTTCTAGCTGTACTGAGGTATAATTGACAAATGAAAATTGTGTATATTTCAGGTATATAAGGTGATGCTCTGATATATATATTCATTGTGAATAGCATATTTATTAGGTCACGTAGTTACCATTTCCTTTTTATTTTTGTGGTGTGAACATTTAAATCTACCTTCTCAGTTAATTTCAGATATATGATAAAGTGTTTTTCGCTATAGTCACATTACTGTACATTAGAAATGCTGAACTTATTCATCTTTCATAACTGATGCTATTCAAGAGAATGTCCTAGTTTTCATCTCCTTTACTTCACCCCTGAATGATGATCACAGTAAGCGGCCGTTATCTCTTAGCCAAGTCTTCAGAGGATCTAGATTCGCAGTCTCAAAAGTTGGCATCTGTCATGGAAATCCACATTGTTAGCTCATCAGAGGTATTTCCACCACTCCCATGCTGGTAGGAGGTCCCAAGAAGGTGACCCAGGTCCCCGACTTTTCAATTTCTCTCAGAGCCAGTATCAATCAATCCTCACATGAGTGAATACTTATCTTACATCAGTTCAGGACCCGAAGCACCAACCTCTGTCTATCATGACTTCTATGAAGGCACAAGTTCTACTTTGCTCCTTTCTTGCCTTCTTCTGATTTCCCTGGAAACAAAAGTTTTTTGTTTCTTTAGATGCTTCATATTGGCCTCACAAAATGTGAAGGTTGTTTTATTCCCTCCTCGGCTCAGAGATTATGGATTGTGCCAAGTCGTACACGCCCAGTGTGTAGTTTCTCAGTTCTCAGCTTTGTTCTTAGTTAATTTTCCTCATAAGATTTCAAGTAGGTGACAAATTGTCTTAATGTGGCATAATGTATGGTCTGTATTTTACAAGGAATAACTTAGTTTCATTTACTTCATCAGTAGGTATTCAGAAGACAGAGGCTGCATAAAAATTTTATTTACATGATACTGAGTAAAAGTTTCTTCAGATAGACTCTCTCTCATGAGTCCACAATACATTCTCAAGCATTTTTTGTTGCAGATAAAGTGAATGAATGGCTGGTTGGAGACTGAGAAAACACAGTCCCTGCACTCAGGGCAGCCATTAAATGCAGTTCCTGCTGCCATATCATGCACCTGTTCCTCATTGAGGTGTGGGAAATTATGCTGGTAATTTTTTTTGTGTGTTAACAAAAACGTTATCTGCAAATATGAGAGATTATTTCTCTCACTGTTAAATAAACTCAAGTGCAAGTCTTGCTAATGCTGACTTCCAATGTCATTTCACTATATTGAGAGTTAAATGTAAGTGCTCTCGGCCAGAAAGAGAGGACCTCACCTTGGACCAGAATCTGCCCTTTAGTAGTTACATAACATCACACATTAAATTGTTCTCAACTCAAAAAAAAAGGTAATAACAGGTGATCGTCTGTTTTGAGAATCAAATTGGATAATACCTATGGTATGTGATATATGTGTAAATCCCATATCAGAAATATTTTTAAATAAAACAAAACACCATATGAGATGAGGATGGTTCAGACTTTATTCAGAAACATAGCAAAGAATTTCTGCTACGAGGGACATAACTCAAAGTTATCATGAAAAAAGAAAAAAGGATACAAGAACCATGAGGACGATATTGAAAACAAAAATATCATTGCAAAGTTTATCGATCAGTTGCAGAAACCTAAATTCCTTAGAAGCAGAGAATGAAACTCTTGACTTTCGAGTGAAAGCTGAGACCATGACTCCAAATTGAGAACACATGAAGCTGGCACATGATCCACAAGGTGGAAGGTAAAAGAGAATCAGGATGAAGTATTCTGCCCTCCCTCAAACAGATTCCCAAGATTTTAAACATGCAGATAATTCATAAAAATTTGGGTGAGAGCACAGTGGCTGTCAGCAGCAAAGTAAATTAGTCCCCCAAAAGATCAGTCAATTGAGCAGAAGGTTCTTGTGTGAGGACGGTGGTTCTCTTGGGAGTTGATCAACAGCAAGAAGGCTGGCAGCAGTTGGTCACACAGGTGGGCTGGAAGCAAGTGGTCCTGCAGCAGGTGGTCTCACAGCAGGCTGGGCGGCAGCAGGGCTGGCAGCAGCTGGATCCATAGCTCTGGTTTAGGCAACCAGGCAGGCAGACACATGTGGGGTGGTAGCAGGTTCTTCTGCAGTAGACAGGTGCACAGGAGCTGATCTGGCCACAGCTGGACCCACAGCTGGTTTGGCCACAGCAGCTGGACCCACAGCAGGTGGGCTGGCAGCAGGGTGTGCTGCAGCAGGAAGGCTGGCAGCAGCTGGTCACACAGGTGGGCTGGCAGCAAGTGTTTTGACAGCAAGTTGGGCGGCAGCAAGGCTGGCAGCAGCTGGACACACAGCAGGTGGGCTGGCAGCAGGGTGTGCTGCAGCAGGTGGTCACACAGGTGGGCTTCCAGCAGGTGGTCCTGCAGCAGGTGGTCCTGCAGCATGTAGGCTGACAGCAAGGGGAGCAACAGTTGGTCATGGTGTCAGGGGTGGAAGGTGGGCTTCTGTTCAGAGGTGAATTTCCCAGAATGTGATGACCCCTTGCAATCGGGACCTTTTATACACCTGGCCTCCAAAGTTTCCACCAATCAGCAGGACTTTTCCTTGTTGCTGTTTACATTGTTTTCCACAATCCTTTTGGGATTGTCAAAGGGGAAGTTCTTTCTTAAAAGTTATGAACATGTTGAAAGGAAGGGTTTAATCTGTTTCTTAATTGTGAATTACTCATAGAAACTTCGTTTCAGATAGAAGGAAGCTCTTCTCATCATCAGCATCATTCCTGCTCTGACAATCATCTGGTCATGTGATAGGTCCTGGTAATATGGGAGACTCATGTACTTCTCTCTGCCCAGCCTCACGGTTGGCTGAATGTGGTCTGAGAAGTGCCTGTGGGGAGAAGTATGATGTTGATAAATTTGTGGTGACAAAATGAATCCATTCCTGGGCCCAAGACTATTCACCCACCAAATTCTGATTGAAGACTAATAGGTATCTCTCTGTGCAACCCTGACCACCTGTGTCTTTCAGTTCTTTGAATGTCACTTGGGAAGAGAGTATCTGGCAGAGTGTGTTCCATGTGGCAGAGCAGATTGAGAGCAAGTGGATGCAGAGTATTCCACTGGGATTTAGAGAGCATAAAGCAATGTATGCCCTGGGGCGACCATTCATTCTGACCTACCTGTGAGTGTGGTGATTACCAGGATGAGAATGTAGGACTTTCTATCACATAACTGGTTGAGATTCAGACCAACCAGCATGTGCTGTGGCTCTAGCCTTAAACCTAGTTACTAGCACAGTAAGCGTCATTTCTTCTCTCCATTTTTTAAAATGAAGAATTAGATGAGTTGAGATGATACCTGATTCATCATGGAGTTCTAATGTGTTTAAACCATTTTCTAGGTATACCATTCATTTGAGAAAAATGCAAATTATTAATTTCCAACTTGATATAATATTATATTGTAAATACATCTATGTCCCCAGTACCAGGTTAGGAAATAGAAATTAATCCCATTCTCTCCCAATTATATTCTCTTTCTCAAAGACAACTAATCACTCTATCAAGTTGTAATCCAGTAGGTAACTTTTGGCTTTTTAAAGTTTTCATGTGAATAAAAAGTATAGTATTTGCTTCTCTATTTGTTTGTCATAATCAAAAGGAATCATTATCACCTAGTCATTTTGGACTCTTCCTGTCAGCAGAGCAGCAGACAGAGAAAGGAGTTACTATTTGGTGAGGGGTAATTATCCTTAAGCTATATAGTATCGCAGAATGTATTTATAGCTCAGGATACTTAGTAAGTATATTAACTTACTAGCACTGCCATGATAAATTACTGTAAACCAAGTGGCTTAAATTTATTTTTTCACAGTTCCAAAATTAAGGTGTTTGCAATGTTTTCATCTGAAGGCTGTGAGGGAAGTGTCTGTTCCAGGTCTCTCTCCTTGACTTGTTGATGTCTATCATTTCCATGTGTGTTTGACATAATTTTTCTACTATATGCATACTGTCTTTGAATTTCCCCTTTCTATGCAGACATCAGTCATATTTAATCAGAGGACCAATTGTTTCCAATATGACTTTGTCTTAACATGTAACATTTCAAATGCTTCTACTTGTGTATGAATTTTGGCGGACACAAATTAACCCATAACACTGGCGAATCTCATAGAGTGTCCATGCCCAATGATAACCACAAATGAGCAATCCCAGTGGACAATAGTATAGTAACTAGAGGCTCAGACCCTTCAGGAAGGAAGTTCTGAGCTACTTCTTCATGTGGTTACCTAGACCAAGAAGTGCTGGCCAGGGATGAAAGGAGAATAGAACTGGTGGTAATTAATAGAGATTGTGAATCTCAGGTGCACTGTATTACAGCAGCAGTAAGTGTTGCTATTTCACTGGTATTCATTTTACATCTTACTTCCTCTCCTTTCTTTTCCTTTACTTCTTCTCTCTCCTTCCTTTCTCTCTCCCTCCCTCCCTTTTCTTTCTTTCTCTCTCTCTCTCCCCTCCCTCCCTCCCTCCCTCCCTCCCTCCCTTCCTTCCTTCCTTCCTTCCTTCCTTCCTTCCTTCCTTCCTTCCTTCCTTCCTTCCTTCCTTCCTTCCTTCTTTTTTTTTCCTTTCTTTCTCTTTCTTTCTTTCTTTCTTTCTTTCTTTCTTTCTTTCTTTCTTTCTTTCTTTCTTTCTTTCTTTCTTTCTTTCTTTCTCCTCCACTCATCTTCTGTCCTTTCTCTTACTCCTCTTTCTCACCTCCTCTTCTTCCTTCTTCTAGAGCTTGTGGCTGTCCATCACATTTAAGTAGCAAAGATTTGACTTGAGTGGAGCTAATTGTGGATCGTAGACAAGTTTTCATGACTGCATCCATATATATTAGATCGTAGTGTGCTTGGACTAATTTCCATCTGTTAGACTCTGCATCACTGTGCCTAAGGGCTCTTGTATTGCTGCTGTAAGAAGTCATGTCACCTGTGAAGGCAACACAGAGAAAAACACTCAACCAATGATTCTGGAGAGCTGATGTATAAAGACTAGCTTCCTCATTCCTGAAGTAGGATAATTCTAGCTGTGTGTTTTTCATCATTTCTGATAGTTTTCCCTTAACTTAAGCTTTAGTTAGTCATTGTGATACTGACTTAATAGTGTACCGTTTTCTGTATCACTTTCCCAGTCCCTACCAGTGTGATCTGCACTTCCCAATAAACTAGTTTCACTGGAACATTTTCCTCAGAGTCTCTTCTGGTAGAAACTAATCTATGACAATACACTAACTCTCTCAGCCTCGATTTTCTCATCTCTACAAAGGGAACGTTAATACCTATTTTGAAAGTTTGTTGAAGAATTAGTAATAGCCGGGTGCGGTGGCTCACGCCTGTAATCCAAGCACTTTGGGAGGCCTAGGTGGGCAGATCACAAGGTCAGGAGATCGAGATCATCCTGGCTAACATGGTGAAACCCCATCTCTACTAAAAATACATAAAATTAGCTGGGCGTGGTGGCAGGTGCCTGTAGTCCCAGCTCCTCAGGAGGCTGAGGCAGGAGAATGGCGTGAACCCTGGAGGCAGAGCTTGCAGTGAGCCGAGATCGCACCACTGCACTCCAGCCTGGGCAACAGAGCAAGACTACATCCCGCTCCCCCCTCCAAAAAAAAAGAATTAATAATAATGTACACAAAGCCTTTAGTCAATACCCATCCTATGGTAGGCAGCCCAGAATTAGTGTTTTTGTTCAGAAAATTTCTAATTTTAATGTTGAAGAATATTTTTGTAATAATTAACTAAATCAACTAAATACTTTTTCTAGCTGTATTGAGGTGTAATTAACAAATAAAAATTGTGTCTATTTCAGGTATGAAAGGTGAAGCTCTAATATATATATTCATTGGGAATAACATATGTATTAGCCCATGTAGTTACCATTTCCTTTTTATTTTTGTGGTGTGAACATTCAAGATCTAACTTCTTGGCAAATTTCAGGTATATGATAAAGTGTTTATAACTATAGTGACATTACTGTACAGTAGACGTGCTGAACTGATTCATCTTTCATAACTGATGCTGGTCAAAGAGAATGTCCTAGTTTTCATCTCCTTTACTTCATCCCTGAACAATGATCACAGTAAGCGGCCGTTGTCTCTTAGCCAAGTCTTCAGAGCATCTAGATTCACAGTCTCAGAAGTTGGCATCTATCATGGAAATCTACTTTGTTAGCTCATTAGAGGTATTTCCACCACTCCCATGCTAGTAGGAGGTCCCAAGAAGGTGACCCAGGTCCCTAAACTTTTTATTTCTCTTAGAGCCAGTATCAATCAATCCTTCCATGAGTGAATGCTTAACTTGCATCAGTTCAGGACCAAAAGCACCAACCTCTGTCTATCATGACTTCTATGAATGCACAAGTTCTACTTTGCTCCTTTTTTACATTCTTGTGATTTCTCTGGAAACACAGTTTGTAGTTTCTTGTTTTTTTCTTTTCTTTTTTTCTTTTGAGACAGAATCTCGCTCTGTCAACCAGGCTGGAGTACAGTGGCACCATCTCGGCTCACTGCAAGCTCCGCCTCCCAGGTTCACACCATTCTCCCGCCTCAGCCTGCTGAGTAGTTGGGACTACAGGCTCCCACCACCACATCCCACTAATTTTTTGTTTTTTTAGTACAGACGGATTTCACTGTGTTAGCCAGGATGATCTCGATCTCCTGACCTCGTGATCTGCCTGCCTTGGCCTCCCAAAGTGCTGGGAGTTTTCAGTTTCTTTAGATGCCTCATATTGGTCTTACAAAATGCAGAAGGTTATTTCATTCCCTTCCTTGGTTCAGAGATTATGGATTGTGTCAAGTCTTACATACCCATTGCATACTTTCTCAATTCCCAGCTTAATTCCTTACTTATTTTCCTCATAACATTTCGATTAGGGGACAAATTGTTTTAATGTGGCATAAGGTATGGTCTGTATTTTACAAGGAATAACTTAGTTTCATTTACTTTGTCATTAGGTATTCAGGAGATGGAGGCCATATAAGAATTTTATTTACATGATACTGAGAATGAGTCACTTCAGATGAGACTCTCTCTCATGATGATATAATGAATTCTCAAGCATCTTTTCAATGCAGATGAATTGAATGATTGGCTGGTCAGAGGCTGAGATAAAAAGATCCCTGCATTCAGGGCATCCATTAAATGCAGTCCCTGCTGCCATATTATGCAGCTGTTGCTCACTGAGGTGTGGGAAATTAATTTGGGAATTCTTTTGTGAACAAGAATATTATCTGCAAATATGAGAGATTATTCCTCTCATTGTTAAATAAACTCAAGTGCATGTCTTGCTATTGCTGACTTCCAATGTCATTCCACTATATTGAGAATTAAATGTAAGTGTCCTTGGCCAGAAAGAGAGGACCTCAGCTTGGATCAGAATCTGTCCCTTATTAGCTACATAACATCGCATATTAAATTTTTTTCAGGTGAAAAATGAAGGCAATAATAGATGACCATCTGTTTTTAGAATCAAATTGGATAATACCTATGGTATGTGATACGTATGTAAATCCCATATCAGGAATGCTTTCAAATAAAACAAAACACCATATGAGATGAAGATGGTTCAGAGTTTATTCAGAAACATAGAGTTAAGAATCTCTGCTACCAGGAACACAACCCAAAGTTATCATGAAAAGAAGAAAGAAGGATAGAAGAACCATGAAGAGGATATTGAAAACAAATATACGATTGCAAAGATTATTGCTCAGTTGCAGAAGCCTAAATTCCTTAGAAGCAGAGAATTAAGCTCATGACTTTAGAGTCACAGCTGAGACCATGACTCCAAATTGAGAGCACACGAAGCTGGCACATGATCCACAAGGGGTAAGAAAAAAGAGAAACAGGATGAAGTATTCTGACATCCGTCTAGCAGATTCCCAAGATTTTAAACATACAGAGAATTCATAAAAATTTGGGTGAGAGCATGGTGGCTGTCAGCAGCAAAGTAAATTAGTCCCCCAAAAGATCAGTCAGTGGAGCAGAAAGTTGTTGTGTGAGGACGGTGGTTCTCTTGGGACTTGATCAGCAGCAAGAAGGCTGGCAGCAGCTGGACACACAGGTGGGCTGGAAGCAAGTGGTCCTGCAGCAGGTGGTCTCACAGCAGGCTGGGCGGCAGCAGGGCTGGCAGCAGCTGGATCCACAGCTCTGGTTTAGGCAACCAGGCAGGCAGACACATGTGGGGTGGTAGCAGGTTCTTCTGCAGTAGACAGGTGCACAGGAGCTGGTCTGGCCACAGCTGGACCCACAGCTGGTTTGGCCACAGCAGCTGGACCCACAGCAGGTGGGCTGGCAGCAGGGTGTGCTGCAGCAGGAAGGCTGGCAGCAGCTGGTCACACAGGTGGGCTGGCAGCAGGTGGTTCTACAGCAGGTGTTTTGACAGCAAGTTGGGCGGCAGCAAGGCTGGCAACAGCTGGACACACAGCAGGAGGGCTGGCAGCAGCTGGTCACACAGGTGGGCTGGCAGCAGCTGGTCACACAGGTGGGCTGGCAGCAGCTGGACACACAGCAGGTGGGCTGGCAGCAGGGTGTGCTGCTGCAGGTGGTCACACAGGTGGGCTTCCAGCAGGTGGTCCTGCAGCAGGTGGTCCTGCAGCACGTAGGCTGGCAACAAGGGGAGCAACAGTGGGTCATGGTGTCAGGGGTGGAAGGTGGGCTTCTATTCAGAGGTGAGTTTCCCAGAATGTGATGACCCCTTGCAATCGGGACCTTTTATACACCTGGCCTCCAAAGTTTCCACCAATCAGCAGGACTTTTCCTTGTTGCTGTTTACATTGTTTTTCATACTCCCTTTGCGATCGTCAAAGGGGAAGTTGTTTCTGAAATCTTATGAATCTGTTGAAAGTAAGTGTTTAATCTGTTTGTTAATTGAGAATTACTCATAAAAACTTCGTTTCAGATAAAAGGAAGTCAGTCTCATTATCAGCATCATTCCTGCTCTGACCATCATCCGGTCATGTGATAGTTCCTGGTGATGTGGGAGGCAGATAGTTCTCTCTGCCCCGCCTCATGGTTGGCTGTATGTAGACTGGGAAATGTCTGTGGGCAGTCGCGTGATGCTGATATATTCACAGTGATGCATTGAATCCATGCCCGGCCCCAAGCCTGTTCACCCACAAAAGTCTAATTCAAGAGTAACAAGCATCTTTCTCGCTACAACCTACTCCCTCTGTGTCTTCCAGTTCTCTTAAACTCACTAGGGAAAGGGTGTTTGGCACAATGTGTTGCAAAATGCAGAGCTACACCAAAGCAGGTGGGTAGAAAAAGGAGTCCACTGGGATTCAGAAAGCACCAAATGGTTTCCGTGATGGTGTGGCCATTTATCCCGATTTGCCTGTGACTGAGAGGTTTACCAGCATGAGAATGTGGGACTCTGTGCGACATAAGTGCTCTAGATTCGGGCAAATCAAGCTGAGTTCTGGTCCTAGCTTTTTGATTCTAATACTTTTTGTATTTTGTGTGTTTTTTTTTTTTTTTTTTTTTTTGGTGTGACAGAAAATTGTACATGTGCAGTCATGACTCATAAAAAATAGTAATAGTTTTCTCCACTTTATAAGAGTATTTTCAATCTTGCTTTCTTTTTTTTTTTTTTTTTTTTGCCCTTGTCCAGGCATAGACCCTCCAGGACAATGTCTAATAGAATGGTGTAGTGTGTGTCTTTTTATATTCTTCGGATAGAAAGGAGAACTCTCAGGATTTCACAATTAATTACGATGCTTTCTGTCTTTTTTGTAGATTCATTTCATCATAGCAACAGGGCTTGTTCTAGTCCTTATTTTCTGAGAGATAGAAAACTGAAAATGTATTGAAATTTACAAAATCCTTTTTCTTTATAAGCTGAAATAATGTAATGATTATTCTACCTTTTCCAGTAAATGTTATTTTATTTTATGTTTTTTGAGACAGAGTCTTGTTTTGTCACCCAGGCTGGAGTGCAGTGGTGCAATCTCTGCTCACTGCAATCTCCACCTGCTGGGTTCAAGAGATTCTCTTGCCTCAGCCTCCCAAGTAGCTGAGACTATGAGTGCACACCACCATGCCTGGTTAATTTTTGTATTTTTAATAGAGACAGGATTTCACCACGTTGGCCAGCTGATTGCCAACTCCTGATCTCAAGTGATCCACCTGCCTCGGCCTCCCAAAGTGTGTTATTTAAAAAGTTGATTAATGTCTAAATGTTAGCCCAGTCTTGTATTTTTGAAAACAATTCATGTGGTTATGATCATATACATATGCTACTGGATTTTGCTTATTTATATTTTGTTTGGGATACTTACGATCATTGCATTCCAAAAATATATTCTCCCATTCTTACTCTATTTCCTCTACCTTCTCTAAAGAAATTCTGAATACAACAAAATTCCTACCCTTCTGTGCCAAATTTGACCTTGATGTGACCCCCTGCATTGGTTTTTCTGAAGGCAGTTTCATGTCCCATGAGATACTCTAGCAGTTCTGTTGCAGAGTGTGGGCTGGGGGTCAACAGTTCTCTTCAGCAGGAGGACTAGACTATCCCATGGGTCCCTTTCTGACACACACATCCCATGGGGGGAACTCCCAGGAGATACTTGTGGCCCAATTGTTGTCTTTCTTATCTTCTTTGACAGAAACAATGAAGTCTAGCCCAATTATCTGAAATCTATGCTTAGTCATTTCTGCAACAATACTGTATTAATCTAGAGAACGTGAGTAAGGAGTTGTCTTTAATCTGCAACTCAAATTATAGGAGGAGGAAATTACATCAGGATATGTAGGTATCAGTTAAATTCATTGAGGAGAACCTGGGGGAAAATGTGATTGGTGGATCTGTCTATCTATCTCTACACTAGTCAGAACATATATCCAAAATCTATAAAACACTATATAACACTGTGAACATATATCCAAAATCTATAAAACACTATGTAACACTGTGAACATATATTCAAAATCTATAAACATACAAAACATGAGAGCCCATGCAGCTCTCTAACAACAGGGCTATTGCACTGAGTTTTACATGTAGAGTTTTGAAGATAGTGGAAAGGAAACACTGAGTTTCCTGAGAATATAAGGAGACGTGTGTGATAGAATATCATAATCGGTTCTTAAATATTATGGCAGAAATGAATGAAGTGAAAGTTTACATTAACATGTAAGAAGTATCACTATTTAGGCCCTACAGAGAGATGGCTTTGGACAGAAAAATAAGAGAAATTAGATTGCCCTTGGAACTTCAAAGTTACACAAAAAGAAAAAGAGCAAAGTTATGCAAAGCCATCTTAAAAAGAATGAATGGCTTTGAGGCTAGCCAAATTTATACTAGTCTGATAAGGATTTGAAAAATGAATATTTCTTAAATGGGAATGGGGTATTCAAATTCTTCTCTCTGGGTATATATGTGGGAGTGAAATTGCCATGTCATAGGAAACATGTATAATCAGCATTAGTAGAAAGAGAAAAGCAGTGTTTCAACATTTTACAACTGGTAGTGACTCCTGCTTGATCCTAATATTGTGAACCTTCTGAATTGTACTGGTATGTATTTGTGTTTTAGATTTGCATTTATTTGATGACTAATGTCTATTAGGCATTGGTTGTTGCTCTTTCTTTTTTCATAAGATGCCTGTTCAAGTCTTCTACCCATACTTCTTCATGGTTGTCAGTTTCTTAGTGTTTTGTAGATTTTGGATATATGTCCTGACTAGTGTATAGATAGATAGATAGATAGATAGATAGATAGATAGATAGATAAAATGGAGATCATTGTCTATAAACTTATATAAGATATATATGTATCAGGAGTTTATCATTTATTGAATGGATATGTTATAAATTTTTATCACATGCTGTGTTGTATCTTTCCTTTTTGCTCTCTTTTTTTGGTTAAATTTTGTTTTTAATTTTTACCAAAACGTGAATCCTGTTACGTGTCATTTAACAATGGGGATATGTTCTGAGAAATGAACCATTAGGTAATTTTGTCATTGTGCAAACATTGTAGCATGTACTTAAACCTAGATCATATAGCTTACTACACATCTAGGCTATTTGATATGGCCTATTGTTTAAAAATTATACTTTAAGTTCTGGGGTACATTCGCAGAACGTGCAAATTTGTTACATAGGTATACATGTGCCATGGTGGTTTGCTGCACCCATCAACCTGTCATCTACATTAGGTATTTCTCCTAATACTATCCCTCCCCTAGCCCCTCACCCTCTCACAGGCCCCGGTGTGTGATGTTCCCCTCCCGGTGTCCATGTGTGCTCATTGTTTAACTCCCACTTATGAGTGAGAATATGTGGTGTTTGGTTTTCTGTTCCTGTGTGAGTTTGCTGAGAATGATGATTTCCAGCGTCATTCATGTCCCCGCAAAGGACATGAACTCATCCTTTTTATGGCCATGTAGTATTCCATGGTGTGTATGTGCCACATTTTCTTTATCCAGTCTATCATTGATGGGTATTTGTGTTGGTTCCAAGTCTTTACTATTGTGAACACTGCTGCAATAAACATATGTGTGCATGTGCCTTTATAGTAGAATGATTTATAATCGTTTGGGTATACGCTCAGTAATAGGATTGCTGGGGCAAATGGTATTTCTGGTTCTAGATCTTTCAGGAATTGTCACACTATCTTCCACAATGGTTGAACTAATTTACACTCCCACCAACAGTGTAAAAGTGTTCCTATTTCTCCACATCCTCTCCAGCATCTGTTGTTTCTTGACTTTTTAATGATTGCCATTCTAACTGGCGTGAGATGGTATCTCATTGTGGTTTTGATTTACATTTCTCTAATGACTAGTGATGATGAGCTTACTTTCATATATTTGTTAGCTAAATGTCTTCTTTTGAGAAGTGTCTCTTCACGTCCTTCACCCACTTTTTGATAGGGATTTTGCCCATGCCTATGTCCTGAATGGTATTGCCTAGGTTTTCTTCTAGGGTTTTTATGGTTTTAGGTCTTATGTTTAAGTCTTTAACCCATCTTGAGTTAATTTTTGTATAAAGTGTAAGGAAGGGGTCCACTTTCAGTTTTCTGCATATGGCTAGCCAGTTTCCCCAACATCATTTATTAAATAGGGAAGCCTTTCCCCATTGCTTGTTTTTGTGAGGTTTGTCAAAGATCCGATGGTTGTAGATGTGTGGTGTTATTTCTGAGGTTTCTATTCTGTTCCATTGGTCTATATATCTGTTTTGGTACCAGTACCATGCGTTTTGGCTACTGTAGCCTTGTAGTATAGTTTGAAGACAGGTAGCATGATGCCTCCAGCTTTGTTCTTTTTGCTGAGGATTGTCTTGGCTATACGGGCTCTTTTTTGGTTCCATATGAACTTTAAAGTAATCTTTTTTCCAATTCTGTGAGTAAAGTCAATGGTAGCTTGATGGGGATAGCATTGAATGTAGAAATTACTTTGGGCAGTATGGTCATTTTCATGATATTGATTCTTCCTATCCATGAGTATGGAATGTTTTTCCATTTGTTTGTGTCCTCTTTTATTTCCTTGAGCAGTGGTTTGTAGTTCTCCTTGAAGAGGTCCTTCATATCCCTTGTAAGTTGTATTCCTAAGCATTTCATTCTCTTTGCAGCAATTGTGAATGGGAGTTCACTTATGATTTGACTCTCTGCTTGTCTATTATTGGTGTATAGGAATGTTTGTGGTTTTTGCACATTGATTGTGTATCCTGAGACTTTGCTGAAGTTACTTATCAGCTTAGGGAGTTTTTAGGCTGAGATGATGGGGTTTTCTAAATATAGAATCATGTCATCTGCAAACAAAGACAATTTGACTTCCTCTCTTCCTATCTGAATACACTTTATTTCTTTCTCTTGCCTGATTACCCTGGCCAGAACTTCCAATACTATGTTGAATAGGAGTGGTGAGAGAGGGCATCCCTGTCTTGTGCCGGTTTTCAAAGGGAATGTCTCCAGCTTTTGCCCATTTAGTATTATATTGTCTGTGGGTCTGTCATAAATAGCTCTTATTATTTTGAGATACGTTCCATCAATACCTAGTTTATTAAGAGTTTTTTAGTATGAAGGGCTGTTGAAGTTTATTGCAGGCCTTTTCTGCATCTATTGAGATAATCATGTGGTTTTTGTCATTGGTTCTTTTAATGTGATGGGTTACATTTATTGACTTGCGTACATTGAACCAGCCTTGCGTCGGAGGGATGAAGCCGAGTTGATTGTGGTGGATAAGCTTTGTAATGTGGTGCTGGATTTGGTTTGCCAGTATTTTAGAGAGGATTTTCGCATCAATGTTCATCAGGGATATTGGCTTGAAGTTTTCTTTTTCTGTTGTGTTTTTGCACTGTTTTAGTATCAGGATGATGCTGGCCTCATAAAATGAGTTAGGGAGGAGACTCTCTTTGTCTATTGTTTGGAATAATTTTAGAAGGAATGGTACCAGCTCCTCTTTGTACCTCTGATAGAATTCATCTGTGAATCTGTCTGGTCTTGGGCTTTTTATTTTATTTTATTTTATTTTGGTTGGTAGGCTATTAATTACTGCCTCAATTTCAGAACTTGTTATTGGTGTATTCAGGGATTCGAATTCTTCCTGGTTTAGTCTTGGGAGGGTGTATGTATCCAGGAATTAATCAATTTCTTCTAGATTTTCTAGTTTATTTGCGTAGAGGTGTTTATAGTATTCTCTGATGGTAGTTTGTATTTCCATGGGATCAGTGGTGATCTCCCCTTTATCATTTTTTATTGTGTCTCTTTGATTCTTCTTTCTTTTCTTCTTTATTAGTCTGGCTAGCAGTCTATTTTGTAAATCTTTTCAAGAAACCAGCTCCTGGATTCACTGATTTTTTGAAGGATTTTTTGTGTCTCTATCTCCTTCAGTTCTGCTCTGATCTCAGTTATTTCTTGCCTCCTGCTAGCTACTGAATTTGTTTGCTGTTGCTTCTCTAGTTCTTTTAATTGTGATGTTAGGGTGTCGATTTTAGATCTTTCCCACTTTCTCATGTGGGCATTTAGTGCTATAAATTTCCCTCTAAACACTGCTTTAGCCATGTCCCAGAGATTCTGGTACATTGTGTCTCTGTTCTCATTGGTTTCAAAGAACTTATTTATTTCTACCTTAATTTCGTTATTTACCCAGTAGTCATTCAGGAGCAGGTTGTTCAGTTTCCATGTAGTTGTGTGGCTTTGAGTGAATTTCTTTTTCTCTTTTGATATGGAGTCCCACTCTGTCACCCACACTGTAGTGCAGTGGCGTGATATTGGCTCACTGCAACCTCTGCCTCCCGGGTTCAAGCAATTCTCCTGCCTCAGCTTCCTGAGTAGTTGGAGTTACAGGCGCGTGCCACCATGCCTGTCTAATTTTTTTGTATTTTTCGTAGAGACAGGGTTTCACCATGTTAGCCAGAATGGTCTCGATTTCCTGACCTTGTGATATGCCCACCTTGGCCTTCCAAAGTGCTGGGATTACAGGCGTGAGCCACTGTGCCCGACCTTGAGTGAGTTTCTTAATCCTGAGTTCTAATTTGATTGCACTGTGATCTGAGAGACTGTTTTACTTCCAATTATGTGGTCAAACTTAGAGTGTTATGTTGTACTGAGAAGAATGTATATCTGTTGATTTGGAGTGGAGAGTTCTGTAGATGTCTATTAGGTCCACTTGGTCCAGAGCTGATTTCAAGTCCTGAATATCCTTGTTAATTTTCTGTCTCATTGTTCTGCCTAATATTGACAGTTGAGTGTTAACGTCTCCTACTTTTTTTTTTTTTTAGATGGAGTCTTCTGTCGCCCAGGCTATAGTGCAGTGGTGCAATCTTGGTTCACTGCAACCTCCACCTCCTGGGCTCAAGCAATTCTCCTGCCTCAGCCTCCTGAGTAGCTGGGATTACAGGCACGAGCCACCATGCCTGCTATTTTTTTTTTTTTTTTTTTGTATTTTTAGTAGAGACTGGGTTTCACTGTGTTAGCCAGGATGGTCTCGATCTCCTGACCTTGTGATCTGCCCGCCTCGGCCTCCCAAAGTGCTGGGATTACAGGCGTGAGCCACTGCACCCGGACTATTTTTTTTTTTTTTTCTGTCACCCAGGCTGGAGTGCACTGGCACGATCCTGGCTTACTGCAACTTCCGCCTCCTGAGTTCATGCCATTCTCCTGCCTCAGCCTCTTCAGTAGCTGGGATTACAGGTGCGCACCACCATGCCAAGCTCGTTTTTGTATTTTTTGTAGAGACAGGGCTTCAGCATGTTGACCAGGCTGGTCTTGAACTCTTGATCTCATGATCCACCCACCTTGGCCTCTCAAAGTGCTGGGATTACAGGTGTGAGCCACCTTGCCCAGCCAGTCTCCCACTATTATTGTGTGAGAGTCTAAGTCTTTTTGTAGGTCTCTAAGAACTTACTTTATGAACCTGGGTGCTCCTGTATTGGGTGCATATGTACTTAGGATAGGTAGCTCTTCTTGTTGCATTGATCCCTTTACCATTATGTAATGACTTTCTTTGTCTTGTTTGATCTTTGTTGGTTTAAAGTCTGTTATATCAGAGACTAGGATTGCAACACCTGCTTTTTTTTTTTTTTTTTTCCATTTGCTTGGTAAATCTTCCTCCATCACTTTATTTTGAGCCTATGTGTGTCTTTGCACATGAGATGGGTCTGCTGAATATAGTACACTGTATCCTTTATCCAATTTGCCAGTCTGTGTCTTTTAATTGGGGCATTTAGCCCATTTACATTTAAGATTAACAATGTATATGTGAATTTGATCCTGTCTTTATGATGCTAATAGGTTATTTTGCCCATTAGTTGATGCAGTTTCTCCATAGTGTTGATGGCCTTTAAAATATGGCATGTTTTTGCAGTCACTGGTACCAGTTTTTCCTTTCCACATTTAGTGCTTCCTTCAGGAACTCTTGTAAGGCAGGACTGGTGGTGACAAAATCCTTCATCATTTGCTTGTCTGTAAAGGATTTTATTTCTCCTTTATTTATGAAGCTTAGATTGGCTGGATATGAGATTCTGGGTTGAAACTTCTTTTATTTAAGAATGTTGAATATTGACCCCTACTCTCTTCTGGCTTGTGGTATCTGCAGAGAGATCCACTGTTAATCTGATGGGCTTCCCTTTGTGGGTAACCCAACCTTTCTCTTTGGCTGCCCTTAACATTTTTTTCCTTCATTTCAACCTTAGTGAATCTGACAATTATGTGTCTTGGGGTTGCTCTTCTCGAGGAGTATCTTTATGGTGTTCTCTGTATTTCCTGAATTTGAATGTTGGCCTGTTTTACTAGGTTTGGGAAGTTCTCTGGAAAATATCCTGAAGTGTGTTTTCTAACTTGGTTCCATTCTCCCCATCACTTTCGGGTACACCAATCAAACATAGGTTTGGTCTTTTCACATAGTCCTATATTTCTTGGAGGCTTTGTTCATTCCTTTTTATTCTTTTTTCTCTAATCTTGCCTTCACGCTTTATTTCATTAAGTTGATCTTGAATCTCTGATATCCTTTCTTCTGCTTGATCCATTTGGCCATTGATACTTGTGTATGCTTCACAAAATTCTCGTGCTATGTTTTTCAGCTCCATCAGGTCATTTATGTTCTCTTCTAAACTGATTATTCTAGTTGGCAGTTCCTGTAACCTTTTATAAAGGTTCTTAGCTTCCTTGAATTGGGTTTGAACATGTACCTTTAGCTCGGAGGAGTTTGTTATTACCCACCTTCTGAAACCTACTTCTGTCAATTCATCAAACTCATTCTCTGTACAGATTTGTTCCCTTGCTGGCGAGGAGTTGTGATCCTTTGGAGGAGAAGAGACATTCTGGTTTTTGGAATTTTCAGCCTTTTTTGTGCTGGTTTTTCCTCATCTTCATGGATTTATCCACCTTTGGTCTTTGATATTGGTAACCTTCCAATGGGTTTTTGTGCGGGCATCTTTTTTGTTGATGTTGATGCTGTTGCTTTTTGTTTGCTAGTTTTCCTTCTAACAGTCAAGCTCCTCCTCTGCAGGTCTGCTGGAGTTTGCTGGAACTCCACTCCAGACCCTGTGTGCCTGGGTATTGCTGCCTGCTCCTTCCTCTGGAAGCTTCGTACCAGAGGAGCACCTGCCAGATGCCAGCCAGAGCTCTCCTGGATGAGGTGTCTGTTGACTCCTACTGGGAGGTGTCTCTCCGTCAGGAGGCATGTGGGTCAGAGACCCCCCTGAGGAGGCAGTCTGGCCTTAGCAGAGCCTGAGCACTGTGCTGGAAGAGCAGTGGATCTCTTCAGAGCCTGCAGGCAGGAACGTTGAAGTCTGCTGAAGCTGCGCCCACAGCTGCCTCTTCCGCCAGGTGCTCGGTCCCAGGGAGATGGGAGTTTTATCTATAAGCCCCTGATTGAGGCTGCTGCCTTTCTTTCAGAGAATCCTTGCCCAGAGAGGAGGAATCTAGAGAGGCAGTCTGGCCACAGTGTCTTCGCCGTGCTGAGGTGGGTTCTGCACCCAGTTCGAACTTCCCAGCAGCTTTGTTTACACTGAGAGGGGAAAACCACCCACTCAAGTTTCAGTAATGGCAGACATCCCTCCCTGCACCAGGCTCTAGTGTCCCAGGTTGGCTTCAGACTGCTGTGCTGGCAGCCAAGCCAGTGGATCTTAGCTTGGTGGGTGCCTTGGTGGTGGGATCCATTGAGCAAGACCATTTGGCTCCCTGGCCTCAGCCCCCTTTCCGGGGAGTGAATGGTTCTGTCTCACTGGCGTTCCAGCCACCACTAGGGTATGAAAAAAGACAAAGAAAAACAAAAACCAAAAACCAAAAAACTGAAACAAAACAAAACAAAAACCTCCTGCAGCTAGCTCAGTGTTTGCCCACACAGCTGCCCAGTTTTGTGCTTGAAGCCCAGGGCCCTGGTGGTGTAGGCACCTGAGGGAATCTCCTGGTCTATGAGTTGTGAAGACCATAGGAAAAGTATCTGGGCCCGATAGCACCATCCCCAGAAATACCATTTGATCCAGCAATCCCATTACTGAGTATATACCCAAAGGAATAGAAATCATTCTATTACAAAGATACATGCATGTGTATGTTCACTGCAGCACTATTCACAATAGCAAAGACATGGAACCAACCCAAATGCCCATCAAGAGTAGACTGGATAAAGAAAATGTGATACATATACACCATGGAATACTTTGCAGCCATAAAAAGGAACTAGATCATGTCCTTTGTAGGAACATGGATGGAGCTAGAAGCCGTTATTCTCAGCAAAGTAACACAGGAACAGAAAACCAAAACGACATGTTCTCATTTATAAGTGGGAGCTGAATGACGGGAACACATGCACACATGGTGGAGCAGGAGAACAACACATACTGGGGCCTGTCACAGGCAATGGGAGGGAGAGCATCAGGAAGAACAGTTAATGGGTCCTGGGCTTAAAACCTGGGTGATAGGTTGATCTGTGCAGCAAACCACCATGGCACTCATTTACCTATGTAACAAGCCTGCACATCCTGCACATGTATCCCAGAACTTAAAATAAAAGTTGATAAAATAAAAAATAAATAATTTTAAAAATTTAAAAAAATGTCTGGAGATGGATGATAGTTGCCTAACAACATGAATGTATTTACTGCCACTAAACTGTGTATGTAAAAATGATTGTAACTGTGGCTGGGCACGGTGGCTCATACCTGTAATCCTAGTACTTTGGGATGCCAAGGCAGGTGGATTATGAGGTCAGGTGTTTGAGACCAGCCTGGCCAACATAGTGAAATCCCATCTCCACTAAATATACAAAAAATTAGCTGGGCATGGTGGTATACGCCTGTCCCAGCTACTCGGGAGGCTGAGGCAGGAGAATTGCTTGAACCTGGAAGGCGGAAGTTGCAGTGAACCAGCCTTGGTGACACAGCAAGACTCCATCTCAAAAAAAAAAAAAAAAGATTATAATTGTAAATTTTATGTGTATTTTACTGCAGTAAAAAATAGTAAGCCACAAATAAAAAGTTTTGACATGGGAACAAATTATCTCTCAAAGTTTGGGTGCAAATGAAGTGTGGCCTAAGTTTTATGGGGAGTGACTTAATCTCCTATTACCATTTATTTAGGTGACCAGAAGAAGGAGGACATACAGAACGCCAATTCCCTGACTTCAACAAACAAGTATTTCTAGATGAGCCTCTCACACCAAAGTCCCAGGACAGAGGCAGGAACACAATGGGTGCTCAAAAATATTTAAAGACGTTCACCAGCGGCTGACAAGAGACTGAGAAAATAAAATGTTCACGTGATTCAGGAGGGCTCTTAAAACAAATTGTTGCTCTTAAGATGTGGCTATTGGTTAGGGGAATGAATTTGGGATGAACTTTGTTACTAGAAAATGATCTGCCAGTGCATGGAATTGGTGTTTCCATTGTCGGAGAACAACTTCAAGTGCACCTCTTCCCCGTGCTAAGTCCTTAGTATAATTTCTTTTTTTTTTTTGAGACGGAGTCTTGCTCTGTCGCCCAGACTGGAGTGCAGTGGGGCGATCTCTGCTCACTGCAAGCTCCGCCTCCGGGTTCACGCCATTCTCCTGCCTCAGCCTCCCGAGTAGCTGGGACTACAGGTGCCCGCCACCACACCCGGCTAATTTTTTGTATTTTTAGTAGAAATGGGGTTTCACTGTGTTAGCCAGGATGGTCTCGATCTCCTGACCTTGTGATCTGCCTGCCTCGGCCTCCCAAAGTGCTGGGATTACAGGCGTGAGCCACCGCGCCTGGCCTAATTTCTTCTTTATAGTAATCTATAAATGTGACAGCAGCAGAGCTGAAATCAGAAACCCTGAGCCTAGAGCCGATTCTGTCCATCCTTAGCTACATGACACGATGCAGGCCACTTTGCTCATCTTGGTTCTGTCCATGTTTGAGGCTACTATGTTACTTAGATGAGATAATATATGTGAGATGCAAAGCAATCATAGACACAAAACAAAACACAATACAGGAGGCACTATAGTAAAGACTTTATTAGGAAATAAATAACCCTCCTTGCAGCTAGGAAGATAATACAGAGTCGTCATGGGAAGTCACAAAAATGAGTATTATGTTGAAACAAAATGATATTTATCATTGTAAAGATCTAATAAGGGCCGGGTGTGGTGGCTCATGGCTGTAATCCCAGCACTTTGGGAGGCTGAGGTGAGTGGATCACCTGAGGTCAGGAGTTCGAGACCAGCCTGACCAACATGGAGAAACCCCGTCTCTACTAGAAATACAAAATTAGCCGGGTGTGGTGGTGCATGCCTGTAATCCCAGCCACTCGGGAGGCTGAGGCAGGAGAATGGCTTGAACCCAGGAGGCGGACGTTGCAGTGAGCTGAGATGGCACCACTGTACTCCAATGTGGTGACAGAGTGAGACTCCATCTCAAAAACAAAAAAAAAAATTAAAAAAATTATACTCCATCTACCACTCTGTGTAATAAAATAGGTACGATTTAGGTAGAATTTATTTAATTTTTGTGTACAGTCTTCACGTGAATTATCACTTCTGTTTCTCCAGACTATAAAATTTAGCAGCAAGTACATAGAGTGACTTTTTTCCTGCTTTTTTTTTTTTGAGTTTCTTTAAAAAAAAATCCAGTGTGCTGTCTATAGGAATTTCTCATCATGGTTCATGCTCTATTGCTCCATTATCATTCATATGGGACTGTCGGTTTTGGTATTAGAGCCATCTAAAAATTTTCTCTATCTTGATAGGTGGGAGGGTAACATGAATGTATCCATTTATCAAAACTCAACACATAGTACATTTTGGATTTGTGCCTTTCTGCTTATGTAAATTTTACAAAATTATAGGAAATAAATAAAAAAATAAAAATATTGATTTATGAATAAATCTACCACATTGTTACATTAGCTAATTTCCTTTAAGCCCAATTCATTTTTTTCAAAAACTTGTTTTTTGAGAGCTGGGGTCTCACTATGTTGCCTAAGCTGGACGTGACCTTCTAGGCTCAAATGGTCCTCCTGCCTCAGCCTCCCTAGTAGCTGGGACTGCAGGTGTGCACCACTGTGCCTGGCTAATCTAAGCACAATTATTTTAGTTGAATTACACTACTATGACCTCCTTTGATCTCATTTTAATGCATTACATTACAATTGTGTGTGTGTGGTCCTCATAATAAACTGTGAACTCACCCGAAGGAGAATCTGCATCATGTTTGTAATCCTAATGGCGTGCAATACGTGTCTCTCTAATTATCCATTTAACAAATCTGTGGTACAAACAATACAAGTCCTCTATCTCAGTGCTTCTGCAAAGCTTGAATGACCAGAATAAAGCAGGAGGTCTCTAAGTGTGGTCCCTGGACCTTCAGCACCAACATCATCTGGGCTATAGATAGAAATGAAGCTCTTCCCAGCAATCGGAAGCTGAGGGCAGGCCCAGCACACAGTGTTTCAATAAGCCCTCAGCTGATTCCGATGCATGGCCAAGTTAGACTACCACTGCAGGGTAAGTAGAATAAAAATAAAGCAATGTCTTCCAGAATCCAAGAGACCAGCTGGAGAGACATGATACCAACATACAAGACACCAAAGTAGCAATTTAAGAAACTGTGACCTTGCAAGTAACACCAACTATACAAATGCGTTGCCTGTTAGGATATAAGGATATAGAACATGACCCCAAATTCAAAACACTCAAAGAAACCCATTCCAGTGGTGTACAGGTCACCAACTATCACACAGGTAGGGCTGTTTCCTTTCCTTATGGCTAAAAATGACCCACAAAATAAGACATTTTCCTCTTGTTCCGGGTCAAATGCCACACTGACCAGATGGGCTTTCCTCCCTGTTGGTCATTGCAAGAAACTGGAAGTGTGACTCACAAAATTCTATCCTGGTAGAGGATGTAGAAGGGGAGACTGAGAAACATAATTCTAAACCCACATTATCACATGACAGCTCTCTATGGAGGAAGATGAAGAAAATGTGATCCAGAAGATGTCATCATCATGAATCAGGGGGAAAGGAAGATGGGATAGAGCTTATTACATCTGGATAAGAATGTTTTGTTTCCAACAGGTTTAAATCATTAAATGGACATACATTGTCTAATCTAATAATTATTTAGTTTTTAAGTAAACAAAAACAAAGAAAATGTGACGACAGGAAAATGGGGCAGTATAGAAGGGGATGTGGCCCAAGGACACTTCTGAACTCCAGAGCCTCATTCTTCTGGAAACCTACCAAGAACCTCCCCCCTGACAACACGGTCAACCTCTGTTGTGGCTCCATCTGCTCTGACCAGAACTGTGGCCAAGGCATCTGTCAGTAGAGCTGCTGCCAGGCCACCTGCTGCAGGACCACCTGCTGCCGCCCCAGCTGCTGTGTGTCCAGCTGCTGCAGGTCCCAGAGCTGCCAGTTCGTGTGCTGCCAGCCCACGCCCTGCCGTCCCTCCTGCTGTATTTCTAGCTGCTGCTGCCCCAGCTGCTGTGAGTCCAGCTGCTGCTGCCCTTCCCACTGCCAAACCACCTGCTGTAAAACAACCTGCTTCCACCCCATCTGCTGTGGCAGTTCTTGCTGCTGAGTGACCTGCTCTGGATTTGTGCACCTTCTTTCCCCCATCCTTCAGTTCAGGCAGAAAGCGTCTATTCAGAGAACATGAGGACTTCCTAATATCAGGAACTTACAAACCGACCCAAGCATTGATTTGGAAAACCTGGATCTTCTAAGGTTCCCCTTCTAGATTTTTTTTCCTAATATTTTTCTGTGGAATGCATTTTCTTTGAAATTGCTTGATATTCCCCAATAAAACTTCTTAGCTATCAAAGGCATGAAAATTGCTCATCTCTCATTATTTCTTATTAATAAAATGGTCTATGTACATTTCTTTTTCTGCACCACAGAGCAGTACATGTCAGGGGCCTTTATAATTAAAACATTAAATTGGTATGCACCAGTGAAATTTTAGTCAAACCCAGAATTAAGTCTCATGGTAGTAGTAGGAAAAGAATTTTAAAAAGGCATATTTCAACCTAACACATGTAACATGAGGGCTATGGATTGCAAGTGCCACCAAAAAAGTCCTTAATAAGCTACATTCATTAATTAATTTAAGCCAATTTAAATAGAGGAAGTTCAGTGCAGAGGATATTCCATGGACTTTGGAATTACAGCTGAGGTTGAACTCTGTGCTGCATAACAACTATGATATTGGACATGTTACTTCAACTCTTCAATCTAGGATTCTTTCCTCTAAAGAAAGGATCACAACAACACAAAAGTCTATTAAGGTTGACATAAAAATTCAGTGAGATCAAGGTCAAGAGATTGAGACCATCCTGGTTAACAAGGTGAAACCCTGTCTCTACTAAAAATACAAAAATTAGCTGGGTGTGGTGGTGGGCACCTGTAGTCCCAGCCACTCAGGAGGCTGAGGCAGGAGAATCGCTTGAACCTGGGAGGCAGAGATTGCCGTGAGCCGAGATCGCGCCACTGCACGCCAGCATGGTGACAAGAGAGAGACTCCATCTCAAAAAAAAAAAAAAAAAATTCAGTGAGATAAAGGTGCCAGGCAGACAAATAAAAGCATGCTTTCTTTTACCTCCAATTAATTTGTTTTTTTTAAACTTTTTATTTTGAAATAGCTACACATTAACATGAAGTTGAATAAAAGAAAGTATGACAAAATACCATGTACCTTTCACCAAGTTTCCCCAATAGTCACATCTTTGATTACTGTAGTATATGTCAAGTCCCAGAAATTGACATTGGTACAATCCACAGAACATGTTCTGATTCTACTAGTATTACCTGTTCTCGCATGTGTGCGTGTATGTGTATGTGTGTAGTTCTATGCAATTATGTGTATAGATTTATGTAACCACCATCACGATCTAGATACAGAACAGTTTTGTCTCCATAAGGCCGTACTCACACCCGTCCACTCATCGTCCCAACACCTGGCAACCATCATTCTGTTCTCCATCTCTATCATTTTATTTCAAAGATGATGTATATATGGACTCTTATAGTATTTAATCTTTGGTTATTGACTTTCTTTTGAGCCTGCATAATTCCCTTGATATCATCCAAGTTATTGAGTGTATCATTTGTTTTTTCCTTTTTATTGCTTATTAGCAATAAAACGTTTGCTTTCGTTTGTTCCTTTTTATTGCTTAGTAGTATTCCAAGATACGGGTGCAGCATAGTTTGGTTTGTTCAATCATTTTCCTGTTGAAGGGCAACTTGGCTGCTTCAAGGTCAAATTTTAAAATTTATTTATTTAGAAAAATGTATTGCGGCTTCCTACTTGTGGGTAAAATTTGCTGCTTTTTAGTTGCAAGACACGCTATTGAATAGTAGTATTCTTGGTATTCTTGGATTTAGTAAATTTATCTTTATTCTCTTTATCTCTTGACTTTAAGGCTTTTAAGAGTTTCTTTTTTTTTAGATGGAGTCTCGCTCTGTCGCCCAGGCTGGAGTGCAGTGGCACGATGGCTGCTCATTGCAAGCTCCGACTCCTGGGTTCACGCCATTCTCCTGTCTCAGCCTCCTGAGTAGCTGGGACTACAGATGCCCGCCACCACGCCTGGCTAATTTTTTTGTAGTTTTAGTAGAGAAAGGGTTTCACCGTGTTAGCCAGGATGGTCTTGATCTCCTGACTTCGTGATTCGCCCACCTCGGCCTCCCAAAGTACTGGGATTACAGGCTTGAGCCACCGTGCCTAGCCAAGGCTGTTAAGAGTTTCTTAGCCAACCTTCTATTTCTTTGTGGATGAAAGAGTTCTAACATTTTAGTCTTTCTTGTAAGGGTATCACTCTTTTCTTATGATAATCTAAATACACTTTTCTGGGTAAACATTAGCTTATGTCTCAGTTAAATTTTGAAATGAACATAGGCACAAAACAGGCAAAATGCATTGCCAGAAGTATAAAAATGCAGGTTGTATTTATTCCTGTGGCCTATGTAATTATGGCTAATATTTAGAGGACTTCGGTGCATTTAGCACTAACCTGGTAATATGGTTGTTGGGAAAAATAATTTTTGAAGAGTTTATATCACTCTTTTAAGTCATAATTTATGTAAGACAGAAATGTCTTTCAGGTATTTGTGGCTGGGTATTTTATTTTGAATTGTTTCTCTCCTAGGATGAGCATGTAGGGAAAATTACTATGTCTTATAGGAATCCATACTCTTAAAAATGGGATTTTACATGACTGAACCTGAGGACAATTATACATTTTAAAAGATGAGCATGAACATGGATAGCAGGGATAAAGGGTAACAATGAGTCATCAAGTAAAAGGGAATAAAAAAAAGTCATAAATGTATAGGTTTGTAAACTGGAAGTCACGTTAGAGATATCTAACCCAGAGATTTTCAAACAGTGAAGTTTGCCATCAAATAGAGTCCAGAAATGGACTTGAAAGTCTATACAAATTAATTATATCCTAAAGCTAGTGTCTTAAAAGCAGTATGGAAAGGATTATTTCAAATATACTATAAAACAGGTAGTCAAATTCCGGAACAAAGAAAGAAGGAAAGGGAAAAAAGGAAGAAAGAATAAAAGAAATGAATGAAAGATGTACAGAATGAAGAAAAAGGAGAGAATTTCATTTGTTAAATCAAAACAAATTTCATTCAGATAAAATAGTCAACGTAAAAATGAAACTGTTCAGTGA
The DNA here is from genome assembly GCF_024542745.1 of Macaca thibetana thibetana. NCBI lineage: Eukaryota > Metazoa > Chordata > Mammalia > Primates > Cercopithecidae > Macaca > Macaca thibetana. The sequence goes on along the minus strand of NC_065593.1, from coordinate 50,629,951 downwards.
CCACACCTAGCCATGGATCCCAGCCAGTAGCCACACATCAACAAAAGCCCAGGCAGCAGCCCCACTGAACCTCAGGGCCTGGGCAGGAGTTTTACCCACCCAGAGACCCTCAAGAGTAAGCCCTGCCTGTTCACAAATGCTACCAGCTTCACCGTCCAGAATCCCAGGCTGGGCTGACTGCTGAGAGCCTTTCCCTGCTGAAGGGAACTTGTAAAGTGTAGAAGAGGAGACTGTCCTCAAAGGCACAAACACCAATGTTAGATTGCAAGGATTTTACACACACACACAAACACACACACATACACTGAAATATTATTAGCCATGAAATAAGAAAATCCTGTCATTTGGGACAACATGGATGGACCTCGAGGACATTAAGCTAAGTGAAATAGGTCAGACAATGAAAGACAAATCATCTCATTTACATGTGGAATCTAAAAACTCATAGAAACAGAGGGTAGAATGGTGATTGTCAAAGGTTGTGGATAGAGGAAATGAGGAAATGTTGGTCAAAGGGAGAAAATATTCATTTATAAGATGAATAGGTTCTGAGGATCTAATGTACAGCATGGTGACTATAGTTAATTACACTGTATTGTATATTTGAAATTTGCTGAAAGAGTAGATCTTAAATGTTCTCACTATACACACTCAAAAAAATGGTAACTATGTAAAGTGGTGGAGGTGTTAACTAATTTGATTGTGGTAATAATTTCATAATATATACATATCAGAGCATCAGGGTGTATGCCTTATATACATACAATTTTATATTTCAATTGCAGCTCAGTAGAGGTAGAAAACATGAAATTGTTAAAGTACTAGAAGAAATCATGAGAGATTCCTAAGCATAAACTAAATTTATCTTAAGGAAAACACACACACACACACACATCATAAAGAATAATAAATAGTTAGTATAAAGTGATCTCTACTGAGTCATCAGCAGGCACCAATCATCACGGCTTCTCAAGGGCATGATTCTTTTCCAGAATACAAGGTCTCCTGGAAATCTTAGAGTTGTTCTCGTACACCACAATGGGGCTCACGGGGTCTTAATCCCACAGCATCATGGAAACCACTTTCGTCCCCTAATAAAATACGATGGCTGGGTACATCAGAGCCAGAGAACAGTGCAGGCTCAGAACACCAGCCAGCACACCAAGCAGGGGTCCACTTGGGAGCCCAGGTTGTTTTCACCCCAGTTGAATCACCTGGAAATTAGGGACAGGGAAGGAGTAGGAACGGCTAGGAACATAGTAGCATTGTAAGAACACCACAATTTGATTTATTAGACTTGTAAGCAACTGAGAGCAGAAAGGGAATCTCTATCATTCATCCAATCCCTTCCATCTGGCCCTTGGATCTCCCTTAGAAACACCAGCTTACACTGAAACCCCTCCCCTGATTATCTGCAGAGGCGGCCCAGTTCATAAAACATCTCCATCATGGTGAGTCAGACATTTTTCCACCCCCTTCCCTAGGTTCCTTGACTCCTCAAGGGTGGGATGAGTTGACGAATTGACAACATTGCACATTTTTGAAATGATAGTCAGCCATCCCTACATGAAAAAATATAGGCTGATATTCTTTGTTCTTGATATCTGTTTTCTGCTTTCTTTCTCTCTCTTCATTGATTTATTTTTTGAAAGCAAAGATGCAAAGTGTGAAACTGGATCAGCAACTTCTATAAGGAAGCAGCAGAATATAGGGCATCTTCAAGGCCCAGCAATTCAACAGAGAAAGCAAGAGGGCTGGGAGTGAATTAGAGCAAGACAAGGATACTGAGTCATCCAACTTGGGTTGGCAAGAAAATTTGGGAACCTGGGGAGATGAGTTCATGTGCTCTGTTAGAGCTAGGAACGCAGAAAGGCAAAGTCACAAGGAAAATCTGACCCAGGGAGCAAAAAAATGAGGGACTTGGACCTTTTAGTATAGCTGTTCTCTGAAGCCAACATTCCACAAGAGACCCTGAATCTGAATTTTGGAGGGTTGTTTCTGTGGAAAAGGAAACATCAAACTTTCACAGCTTAGTTGTCCACCTTAAAACAGCTCTGTATTTCTCATCAGAAGGTCTAGAAAATTCAGAGTGCAGAAGATGGAAAAGGGATAGGTCCTACAGTGTTCTTGTTCTTACACCAGTGGTCATCTGTTTCACACTGAAACCTTCACAGGCCATCTGACCCATAATGAACGAGCCATCAGACTAAAATGTAGTTTTATCCTCCTGAGTCACCAAGAAGAGTCGTGGGCCTGTAAGAATAGTAATCACCCAAGAGTAGTCATGATGTGTGAAGCAAATGAGGCTGAAGCACATAGTATGTGCTTACAGGCAGATGTCACATGGCAGCTCTAGGAGGAAGTTATAGTAAGAGAGTTACCACAGGAGTTGGTTCAGGAAGAGCTGAGCTGAGGAGCCCTAACACATTAGGGAAAGGAGATAGTGTTTCCATCTGTGTGGATGAAGTTAACCAGAACAACAAACTTGCCTAATTTGATAATTGCCTGCTTATCAGGACCACCAACAACAAGGAAAGAGTGCTGCAGCTGAACAACAAGGAAAGAGTGCTGCAGCTGATGACATCAGGCCTTAGCAGGGTATAAAAGAGGATCTGGGGCAAGGAGACTTCCAAACCTTCCAAACCCATCTTCCTGGAAACCCACCCAGAACCTCCACCCTCTGACACCATGGTCAACTCCTGTTGTGGCTCTGTCTGCTCTGACCAGGGCTGTGGCCTAGAGAACTGCTGCCGCCCCAGCTGCTGTCAGACCACCTGCTGCAGGACCACCTGCTGCCGCCCCAGCTGCTGTGTGTCCAGCTGCTGCAGACCCCAGTGCTGCCAGTCTGTGTGCTGCCAGCCCACCTGCTGCCGCCCCAGCTGCTGTCAGACCACCTGCTGCAGGACCACCTGCTGCCGCCCCAGCTGCTGTGTGTCCAGCTGCTGCAGACCCCAGTGCTGCCAGTCTGTGTGCTGCCAGCCCACCTGCTGCCGCCCCAGCTGCTGCATCTCCAGCTGCTGCCGCCCCAGCTGCTGTGTGTCCAGCTGCTGCAGGCCCCAGTGCTGCCAGACCACCTGCTGCAGGACCACCTGCTGCCGCCCCAGCTGCTGTGTGTCCAGCTGCTGCAGACCCCAGTGCTGCCAGACCACCTGCTGCAGGACCACCTGCTGCCGCCCCAGCTGCTGTGTGTCCAGCTGCTGCAGACCCCAGTGCTGCCAGTCTGTGTGCTGCCAGCCCACCTGCTGCCGCCCCAGCTGCTGTCAGACCACTTGCTGCAGGACCACCTGCTGCCGCCCCAGCTGCTGTGTGTCCAGCTGCTGCAGGCCCCAGTGCTGCCAGTCTGTGTGCTGCCAACCCACCTGCTGCCGCCCCAGCTGCTGTCAGACCACCTGCTGCAGGACCACCTGCTGCCGCCCCAGCTGCTGTGTGTCCAGCTGCTGCTGCCCCACCTGCTCTAGTGGCTCTTGCTGCTGATGCCCTCACCTACACTCACCTGCCTTTATTCACCAGCATTCTTGATAGAGTCCACCTGTGAACTGAATCATGCAAGGCCACCTGGACAACCTCAGTTCCAACCAATTCTTGGATTGCGTTTGGCCTCCAAATATGCTCACCCAACACTATGTTGCTACCCTCTACCAAATGAATACAAGTTTGAATTTTCTCTGAAATATGTCAACTCCCATGTTCCCTGAATTGAAATATTTGCTCTCTACCATAATTTATCACATGGAGCTATTCCTCTATCTTAAATAAATTTTAATTTTTGAGGCATACAAATAATATATGGGCATTGTGTCTCATTATTTTTCCCTCTTGAATTCTCGTCCTTACCCGTCAAATTTTCTGCTGTTCTTCCCTGCAGAGGGAGAAGACCACAGCAGATGATATCAGGGGCTCCACCTCTGTTCTATCAGCACTCTCCATTCAAATACAGGAAAATGGTTCCTTAGAGCAGGCACCTGAAACTCTGCCTGAGGACTTTCTCTGGATAAAGGAGCAAACTCTGGGCTGGAGACTTAAAGCCTCTAGGAACAGCACTCAGAGAATGAGTGGGAGTTGGTGATATATGCCCTGACTTGTTTCCCTCCAGTGGAGGGTATGTCAAACCAGTTTTCCAGAGGTCCTCATTGGGATTTATTCCAGATGCCTACAGGAACATTCTGATCATGAACTCACTCTATAATGACTTTCCCTCCTTCCCAGGGTCATTTCTCAAGTTTCCTCCAGTGTTTCTTAGGTTAATTGCCCAAATATACTATATGTTCTCAGATCCTCTTTTGTGGGTTTGCTCCAGAGGGCACACAGTCTAAAACAGCAGTATTCCCAATCTCACTATCAGTGTCCTTCAAAATGTTTTTGTGCAATATGAATGGTTACCATAGATTTTGGTCAACTCTTGAGTTTATTGTCACCTGAATGGACACCTCTGAACATTTTGCTGGTTTTTTTTTTTGCTTTTCAGTTTTTGTGCATTAAAATGTTTTTCTATTATTTGTTCATTTACTTTTTTGGCCTTCTGTTAAGCATTTTAATTTTTAAAGTGTTTATTTCAATATGCACATTTGCTTTGAAACTAGTTGTCTTTGATTGTTTTTTTCTTCCACATCATTTTATCTGAGGGATAGGACACAACCACTATGTTGGTGATTCTTATCCTAAAAAAGGCTATATTGAAAAAGGTTTCACCCTGAGCCATGCTGCTAAGTTGAAGGCACCAAAGAAAGACCTAAAACCAGGATGTTTGCACGAGTGATTTTTATAAGAAAATGCTCTCAGGAGAAATCAGTAAGGAACAGTGGGAAACAGAATAGGATTGTAGAAGAGGCTAAGCCCAAAAGGATTTTATTCTCATTTGACCCCACAGGAGGCTCTAGAATGTGAATGGTATTACAGACCCATCTTTCTGAGAGGCAAGGTAGTTGGAACTTTGCAATCCTACATCAGTTACCACCAGCTATGGGCCACCCATGGGAGAGGAAGAGGATGCAGAGAGGGCAGAATCCTCCAGATGAGGTGGCTCCTGGAGGCTGAGGACAACTACCTGGAGATGCGTGCAGGCGAACACAGGGAGCCGCTGGCTGTCCTACCTACACTAGCTTGGGGATGGGGCATCTTTCTGGCAAATGGGATCAGGATAGGGAGCCCTGTAGTCCACCCCTGGCACTGCTTAGCTCCAGCTCTTTCTCTCGTTAGGCTCACTCCAACTGGTTGGTCGCAGTTTCTAGAGAAATGTATGAGAGGAGGGGTCACGGGCACCCCCGCTTCTGGTCTAGGTCACTTGCTTGGTAGGGTAACCCGAGTCCTCATCCTGAGAGCTCTGAGCCTTGGTTATTGTGTCCCTATCAGGCTTGAGCCCTTGAACTTGCTCATTTGCAGTCAAGGCTGGAAGTAGAAGCACCAAGCATGCCCCAGGGGATCACTTAAGTGCTAAATATATTCCTCCCTGTCCCCATTGGCATAACAGCGGTCCTGCTTCCTCATGATGATGAGGCCAATTGCCAGTGGGAATAGCTCTTTTCTTTATGCTAACAACCATAGCTTTAATTCCAATTAAATCCTTACTATGCCTCCTGGAGGTGGCTCCTCCCCTCTTGGAGCCAGGACCTCTCCATAAAACTTATAGTTATTTGGGAGAGAGCATAAATTCCCTCAGGTGGCTCACAGGGCATGAAGGTGAGTGAGCAACTCCTCTTTCCACATGTTGGTTTTCTGTATTAATGTATTCTACCTATTGTGGACACACTACCATGTGATGGTGATTGGTGTAATAATTCTTACTGCCTCCCGAAGAACAGCACTCCACCTCACAGGGTGTCATCTGCAAGCTGGGATCTCTGTTACGGCTTCAAGAGGTGGTTGCATCACACTATCCGTTCAGCTGTTTCTGGATAGTGCAGTATAAAGTATACTGTGGATAACAGGGTGGATAACAGGGTATCTATGGTTACCTGCCCACTGCTACATACCTTGTGCTCCATATGGGGTTGATTAGCCAAAGGTGAAGTTAGGTAGGATTCCACACTGCCACATCAAGTTCTCTTGGGCCCCCATGTAACGGTGCTGGCTGAAGCACTCATCGCCTGACTGTATGTCAGTTCCATCAACAGCAAGTAACTGGCTGATCCCCTCATAGGATGGTACGTTATGAGGGACTCCGGGCTGCTCTCTTGCTGGCAGGTCGGATATTCAGCAGTGGTGTCCTGGTATGCTCTAGACATGATGCTTAAAAATATTACCAGTGTGGCAGCCTCTGGAATCCTTGTTTCTTCTCTTCTAGAGCATATGGATCTTAGCAAGATCTCCACAGAATTCATATTTCATGTTCATCAAGTCTGATTCACATGGCATTATCAATATTGTGGGTCAACATGCTGTATTGTAGGATGTTCACAATGCCTAGATCTTTTGAGATGATACTGTGACAAAGATCAGGAGAATTAACATATCCCTGGTTCAGCACAGAGTGTTACCACCACTGTCTGTTCCAGGTGAAATGGATTCACTTATTATGCTGCTTCCTGGTGGTTATTGAAAAGCATATATTTGCCAGTTTGGTTTCCACATACCCCATATTGGAGACTGTGCTCATTTGCCCCAGAAACGATTCTACATGCATCAATCACATTGACTATAATTACATTTTTATTTGATAGGGTTTGCATTCATCCACTGTCATCTGCCATGATCTAGATGGTTTTTGTTGGGTCTGAACTAGTGAATCATATGAAGGCAGTATTCACCTCTCCTGCATTTTAAAGTCTTGAATATGTCTCTAATTTCTTGCTTTTATCCACTCGTTTGTGTGGAGAATGTGTGAGAGGTCCCAGATAATGTAACGAGCTTCCATTGGGACTTTCCTGGTGTAATAATTCTTACTCCGTAGGTCAAGGAAGGTTACTGGTGAACTCTACATTGGAGAACTGGGTAAATGACCCCATGGTGGGTCTGTGCACCCTGTGAAACTACTGTAAGACTAACCTGCACCAAGACCCCATTTATTTTCTGACCATGATTATGAGATCCTAATGGGGTTTGTGTTCACATTTTGGGTTTCCAGCTTTCAGTGTCAACTCAGATCTGGTATCCAACAGCATCCAAATGCATGGGTATTCTACTTTCCCCTGAGAAGATGGCTGTGGGTATCTATGAGAAAGGACTAGTGAGGCTACTATTTACTGTGACCCCGTTTTTGGGAGGACTGGCCTCTCCTTTAGTTGATACATTCTAGGTCCAATAATCAACTCACATCCGGAAACTGGATAAAGGTTTATGAATTTCCATTGGAGCAACTTATCTTTTTGCTCGTTTAATCTTAAGCTCTTGAAATATACACAGATGGAGATACAGATATACAGTTGGCCCTCAAATGAGACAAGTGTTAGTAGTGCCAATATCCTGTGCAACCAAAAATTAAAGAATAACTTTGACTTTCCCAAAACTCAGTTACTAATAACCTATTGTTGACCAGAGCCTTACTGAAAACTTAAACAATCAACACACATTTTATGTGTTATATGTATTGTATTTTGTATTCTTACATTAATGTAAGTTAGAGAAGAAAAAATGTTACTAGGAACATCACAAGGAGGAGAAAATATATTTACTGTTTACTAAGTGGAAGTGGATCATCATAAAGGTATTTATCTTGGTCATCTTCATGTTGATTAGGCTGAGAGTAGAATGAGGAAGAGGAGGGGTTGATGTTGCTGTCTGAGAAGTGACAGAGGCAGAAGAAAATCCATGTATAAGAGGACCCATGTTGTTCAAACCCGTGCTGTTCAAGGGTCAGCTGTGGATATAGATTATATAGATATAGATGTAGCTAGCTATGGATATAGATATAGATATGAGTATAGATATAGATATTGATCCACAGAGTCTACAGCTATTCCTATGCCTTTTTGGCCACCTATGTCCTATTCTGAGTACCACCATGTTCTGTAGTCCATAATCATAGATCTCTGTGAGTCACAAAATACTCTCCCTAGTTTGCCATTCTTCACTTGCTGCATATCATATAATTATACCTACACTCATTCTTAAAGTTAAATGTTACCTCCTGGCTTTGCTATTCTGAGATCTTATCATCCCCATTACTCTTGGGAAGCTTAGTTCTATAACAAAACTTTTTATCACGAATGCTGACCTTATGGAATAGGCACTCCTAAATTTCTCATTGATGCTGGTTACTCTCTTACCTGCTCATTCCTTACTGCTTTAGTAAACAGAGTGTCTCCAAGACTCACCCTCGAAACATAGTCAGCTGCTTGGCCTTAAGACCAGAGCTATTTTAATATTTCCACTTCTCTGTACTTTTTATTTATTTTGAGACAGAGTCTTGCTCTGTCTCCCAGACTGGGGTGCAGTGGCTAGATCTCGGCTCACTGCAACCTCTGCCTCCCAGGTTCAAGCAATTCTCCTGCCTCAGCCTCCAGAGTAGCTGGGACTACAGGTGCATGCCACCACGCTCAGCTAACTTTTTGTATTTTTAGTAGAGATAGGGTTTCACCATGTTAGCCAGGATAGTCTCGATCTTCTGACCACGTGATCCACCCGCCTGGGCCTCCCTTCTCTGCACCTTTTGATCCCTTCCTCTTCTTCCATGGGCTGTGTGTTACCAGATAAATCTATACTAGTTATCTACTGTTGCCTTATATTATCACTTCACAACTTACAGCTTAAAACAACACACATTATCTCACAGCTTCTGTGGATCAAGAATTCAGGCATGCCTTACCTATGTTCTCTACGTCACAGTGTTTTCCAAGACTGTAATCAAGGTGTTCACTGTTACTAGAGTCTCATCTAAAGCCTCAACTAGGAAGCAGCTACACCCAGGCTCACTATGTGGTTGTTGACAGGATTCAGCTCCCAAGGACAATTAGAGGGAGCCTCAGTTCCTTGTGGGCTGTTGGATGGGGGCTGTCTTCGAGTTGTTACCACATGGATCACTGTCTCTTACAGCAGCTGGCTTCATCAAACCCAATGAGAGTGAGCGTGAGAGCAAACCAGAGCTGGCCAACAAGAAGAAAGTAACAATTTTTGTAAGATAACTTAATCATTCAATGTACCATATGATGTTGGTTAGAAGTAAGTTACTCAAAGGGTTGGAATTACTTAAGACCGTGAGCTCCAGGAAGCGGAAATAGTGGGGCTAACTTAGAGGCTGCTGCCCCAGCTCTTACACAATGTTGAGCAAGATAATCAAAACACAAAATACACATACTATGATTCCATTTAGATTACATTTTAAAATGTGGGAAAATAAACTGTATTATTATGGATGCATATCTAGGTTGAAAAACTATTAAAAAAAGTAGAAAGATTTAAAATCAGAATAGCGATTACCTCTAGAATGGAGGGAGGGAGATACAGTCAAGAAAAGACATATAGGAGCACCTCTTATGGATGACAAGATTCTATTTCTTGACGAAGGCTTTGGGTACATACATGCTTGCTTAATAATTATTCGTTATATCAATAATTAATTAATGTATATATGTTATACATTTTTAGTATATGTGTTTTTCACTTAAAAAGTTTTTTTAAAATCCAAGGTGAACTGAAATACTCATCGTATTTAAATTTTAAAAGTCAAGATAAAGCAGTGATTGAAGACAGTTTAGAACAAAGAGATTTCCCGAATGGCATATGGGTATTCATATTATTTTAAACATTGCTCTAATTACACATACCACTTCATACCAAGAATGGTAACATTGTTTAATGCTTATTCTTAAATATTTTAATACAATTTCATTTTTATTATAAATAGGAACTTAATTGAATGGGAAATATGGTAATTTATCTATCAATTAGACATGCCTTTTGTAGGCCTCTCTATGTATTTCACAGTCTTATAACTAAGTCACAGTAACTCACCTAATGAAATTACATTTTATCTCCAAAGTGCATACTAGGTTTTCATTCCAAAAATGTCAGAGTACTAACATAACAGATGCGATACCTGACAAGAGAAGCCCATTTCCCATGTCATTCTTTAAAGGGTATGTTAATACGATGTGTCCAGGTTGCGGGGTAAACACAACACATGTTCTTCAGTGTTGATTGCAAATATCAGTTGAGTTCACTTCATTCTAATTTCCTTGATGTTTACCTAAGTGAGGTCTTTTATCATGAACTTCTAAAAAGACAACAATAAAATTAGTTTAAAATTTAAAAATGAATATGAAAGAAAAACTTACACTCCTTCTACTACTCCATATAATAAAAGAAGGACAGTTTAGATAGACTTGGCATAACTTGTGTGTGTGGTCCTCAAGTTAATATCAAGTATGCTTCACCAGACGGTGAGTAGAATTTAGCAGCAAATACATGAAATGACAGACATCTCGCCTGCTTTTGAGGCTCATTTTGTAAAAATCCAGTGTGCTGTCTATAGAAATTTCCCATGGTGGTTCATGCCCTATTGCTCCATTATCATCCATGTGGGAATGTCGGTTTTGGTATTAGAGTCATCTAAAATAGCAAAGATAATTATCAGTGTTTTAGTTTACAATACTCCAAATTCAGTGTTTAAAATCCAGTATCATTTTCTCTACTATATAGATACTACCAATTGTATTTTAATTATTTTAGTTGCTTCTGTTCCCAATTGAATATTATACAATGTATGTCATACAGACAGTTTAAGCAGATGGGTCTCAAGCTTGGCTGCCCTTTACCTGAGAAACTTGAAAAATTCTGGTGCCCAGGCCATAACCCACAGCAGTTAGTCAGAATGTTTGTGAGCAAGAGTCAGGCATTAGTAGTTTTTAACACTCCCTGAGTGACTCTAATATTCAACCAACTTGTAGAACCCCTGGATGAGGGGTTGTGATTCTCCATACATTTCCCTACATTCAGAATGTACCTGCCTTTGTAGCTGTGGTGATAGAGTTTTCTTAATTCCTATAAATTTATATGGAAACCTCTCCCCTCATAATCTAAACCTTTTTCTTTTATGTTTTTTTTAAAATTTTTCCTCAGCCCCTGATATACAGCAAATCAAATAAACACCTCCCTCTTCAGGACTCCATGTAGTTTCACAATACAATAGTTTCAATCTTTCACGTTCTCCAGCTTTGCAAACACAGCCCACAAAGTAAAGACTCATAAATCAAGTGTTTGCTAAACAAGTTAATGTGATAGAAATATTGCAAGGTGCTTGGTCTTTAATGATCTTAATTAAGACATTTAAGGACGCCATCATAGAGTGAACAACTTGTCTCTTACTTCTTGGGACTTCCTAGTTTTAGCAATGAGAGCCCTGAGTTCAGGGAATGCTCTCAGACTGGGCAATGAGAAACAGTTGGTCACCCTACCATGACATTGGCTGGTACAGTTAAAATGAAGCCCTGCCCATCATTAGTATAGCTCTGAATGAACTAGTGATGCATGCATCAACATTGCGACTCTCACAGCCACATACCAAGGCAAAGATGACAGACAGAAAAAAACAATTATGCTGAAAATTATTTGTTTGAATTTTCAAACCAAAACTAACCTATGGTGGAAAAATTATTAGAACATGGCTAATAATTTCCCCATATGGCTGCCTCTATGAAGTGATGAGTTGACTGAAGTGACATTTGGGAACTTTCTAGTATAATGAAAATGTTCTCAGTACTCATCCATTTTCATACTGCATGAAGAAATACCAGAGACTGGGTAATTTATAAAGAAAAAGAGGTTTAACTGTGAGTCTCTAAAAAAGACTCACAGTTCCACATGGCAGGGGAGGCCTCACAATCATGGCAGAAGGTGAAGGAGGAGCAAAGGCACCTCTTACACAGCAGAGGCAAAAGAGCATGTGCAGGGGAACTGGTCTTTATAAAACCATCAGATCTCACGAGGCTTATTCACTATTATGAGAACAGCATGGGAAAAATCAGCCCCCTTGATTCAATTACCTCCCACCGGTTCCCTCCCGTGATACCACAGCACCACACATGGGGAGTACGGGAGCTACAATTCAAGATGAGATTTGGGTGGGGACACAGCCAAATGATATCATTCTCTATCTTGATAGGTGTGGGGGTTACATGGATGTACCCGTTTATCAAAACTCATCAAACAGTACATTTGGGATTTGTTCATTTCAGTGTATGTAAATTTTATGATATCATAAAAATAAATACAAACTAAATTAAAATATTTATTTATTAATTAATCCAGCAAATTGTCATGTTTGCTAATTTGTTCTAAGTATGATTCTTTTAATTAAACTATGATGAGCTCCTTTGAGGTTACTTTATCACAGTATAATACTGTGCATGTGTGTGTGTGTGTGTGTGTGTTTTGTGTGTGTGTGTGTTTTTGTGTGTTCCTTCTAGTAAACTGTGAGCTCCCCTGAAGGAGAATCTACATCATATTTGTAATCCCAATGGCTGACAACTTGTGTCTCTCAGATTATCCATTTAACACCTCTGTTTTATAAACAAGGCAGGACCTTGAGCCACGTGCTTCTGTAAAGCTTGAATGAACAGAATGAAGCAGGAGGTGTCTGTGTGTGGCCATCGAACCTTCAGCATTTACATCATCTGGGCACTTGTTACAACTAAGTCTCTCCCCAGCAGTCAGAAACTCTGAGAGTAGGCCTCGCAATCTGTGTTTTGACAAGCCATCCAGATGATTCTAAGGCATGCCTGAGTTTGCCCACTACTAACTAGGGGATAAGGCAAAATCTTAATTCAGTAAGCTGGAATCTGCTGAAGTCTTCTGACATTTCAGATTGATTGAAAAAATGAATCTGGTAATTTCCCAGCACTGGAACTCAGTTCTGATGAGATGCAAATTCTGAACATTCAACATTTTTGCTGTATTGAAAAATATTCACAATTAAAAATGAGATGAGGAATAGAAGTGAGGCTATGTCTTCTAGAATCCAAGAGACCAGCTGGAGAGACATGACACAAACCTGTAAGACAGTAAAGTGGGAACTTAAGAAACTAGGACCTTTTAGTAACACCAGCTATCCAGATAAGTAGTCTCCCGGAATTTAAGGATGTAGGACAGGACCCAAAGTTTGAAACATCCGGGGAAACCCATTCCAGTGGTGTAGAGGTGATCAAGGTCACATAAAGGAAGAGCTATCTCTTTCCTTATTGCTCAAAAATGACACACAAAATAGAACCTTTTCTTCTCATCCCAGACCAGATGCCACACTGAGCAGAAGGGCTTTCCTCTCCCTTGGTCGTTGGAAGAAACGTGTAATTGGTAGTGTAACTGACTAAATCTCATTCTGGTGGGGGTACAGGAAAAGAGAGTGAGAAATGCAATTCCAAATGCAAAGCATCACTTGATAGCCCTGTGTGGAGGAAGAGGAAGATAATTTTGGTCTAGAAGATGCCATTGAGGTGAGAATCGAGGAAAAGTAGATGGTATAGATCTTATTACAACTGGACAAGAGTATTTTCTTCCCAGTGATTTTAAACCATTAAACGGACAAACACTATTGTGTAATCTGATAATTATTTAACAACTAAATAAACAAAAACAAGAAAAACATAGTGACAACAGGAAACTGGGGCAGTATATAAAAGGTTGTGGCTCAAGGAGACTTCTAAACTCCAGAACCTCATTCTCCTGGAAACCTACCCAGAAACTCCGCCCTCTGACACCATGAACAACTCCTGTTGTGGCTCTGTCTGCTCTGACCAGAGCTGTGGTCAAGATCTCTGCCAGGAGAGCTGCTGCCGCCCCAGCTGCTGCCAGACCACCTGCTGCAGGACCACCTGCTGCCGCCCCAGCTGCTGTGTGTCCAGCTGCTGCAGGCCCCAGTGCTGCCAGTCTGTGTGCTGCCAGCCCACCTGCTGCCGCCCCAGCTGCTGCCAGACTTCCTGCTGCAGGACCACCTGCTGCCGCCCCAGCTGCTGCATTTCCAGTTGCTGCAGGCCTTCCTGCTGTATCTCCAGCTGCTGCAGACCCATCTGCTGCCAGACCACCTGCTGCAGGACCACCTGCTGCCGCCCCAGCTGCTGTATCTCCAGCTGCTGCCAGCCCACCTGCTGCCGCCCCAGCTGCTGTATTTCCAGTTGCTGCAGGCCTTCCTGCTGTATCTCCAGCTGCTGCAGACCCAGTTGCTGCCAGACTTCCTGCTGCAGGACCACCTGCTGCCGCCCCAGCTGCTGTGTCTCCAGCTGCTATAGGCCCCAGTGCTGTCAGTCTGTGTGCTGCCTGCCCACCTGCTGCCGGCCCTCCTGCTGTATTTCCAGCTGCTGTAGACCCAACTGCTATGCGTCCGGCTGCTGCCGCCCTTCCTGCTGCCAGACCACCTGCTGTAGAACAACCTGCTTCCGCCCCATCTGCTGTGGCAGTTCTTGCTGCTGAGTGACCTGCTCTGGATTTGTGCACCTTCTTTCTCCCATCCTTCAGTTCAGGCAGAAAGCGTCTATTCAGAGAACTTGGGGACTTCCTGATGTCATGAAAACAGAGGCATGGACTGATTTGAAAAAGCCCAGTCTCTTTATTAGTATTTATTCTCTTTTATAGAAGCTTTTTATTACTATTGAATCTGAATTTACAGGCAAATTCCACATCACATGTTTTAGAATTCTTTATTCTAATTCAATATACATAAAACTTCAAATGATACCCTTCTAGATGTTTCTTTCTAATGTTATTCTGTCGAATCAATTTTTATGTGGAATTGTTTGATGTTCCTCAATAAAACTTCATAGTGTTCAAAAGCACCAAAAATGATTATCTCTTTTCATTTGTTATTAATACAATGGTATGTATTTCTGTCTCTTTTTCTGCACAACACAGGAGTACACGTTGTCAAACACCCTCACAATTAAAACATTCAATTGGCATTCTCCAATGAGATTTTATCCAAGCCAGAATTCAGTCTCACAGTAGAAACAGGAGAAGAATTTAAGAGACATTTTTGAACCTAACACATATAGTATGAAAGCTGTGGAATGTAACTGCCAGCACAAAAAATTGTTTTTAATAAACTACCTCCCATGATGTGATTTAAACCAATTTAAACAAAAGCAGCTCAGTGTAGAGTATATTCTGTGGACTTGAGAATTATGCAGAGTTGAGGCTGAATCCTGACTGTACTGCATACCAACTATGATCTCAGACATGGTATTTAAACTCTGTCAACCTAGGATTACTTTTCTCTTAAGAAAGGATCATAATAACTCAAAAACACATGAAGGTAATCACAAAATGTCAATGAGATAAAGATGCCTGATTGACAAACACAAGCAGGCTCTCTTTTACTACCAATTAGCCTCTGTTGTATTTTTTTTTACTTTTTGTAAATAACTATAGATTTTGAATAACTATAGGTTAACATGAAGTTGAATAAGACAAAGTTCCCTGTACCCTTCACCCAGTTTCCCTCAGTGATCACTTCTCATAGGACCATAGTACATGTCAAATCCCAAAATCTGACATTTGTTCTAAGTTCTAGGGATCTAGTAACTAGCATGGTGATTATAGTTAATAATACTGTATTGAGTACTTGAAATTTTCTGAAAAAGTAGATCTTAATTGTTCTCATTACACACACAGAAAATAGTAACTATGTTAGGTGATAGGTTATTAGCTAACTTGGTTGTGATAATCAGCTCACAATATATGCGTATCAAGGCATCATGTTGTACACTTGATATTTGTAAAATTTTATTTGCCAACTACACCTCAATAAAGCTGGGGAAAACGAAAGTGCTAAAGTACTAGAAGAAATTATGAGAGATTTCTAAACATAATGCAAACTTATATTAAGTAAAACACACACACTCACCTTACAAAGAAAAAAAACTCAATTAATGTAAATAAAAGTGATCTCCACTGAGTCATCAGTAGGCACCCATCATCTGGGTTCCTCAAGCGTATGATTCTTTTCCCGTAATTCAAAGTCTCGAGGAAATCTTAGAGTTGTTCTCGTATACCATAAAGGGGCTCACCAGGGTTTTAACCCCGTAACAGCTTGGAACCTGCTTCTGTTCACTCTGACTGAGGAAAAAGGCTCAGGACCTCAATACGATGCTGCGTCTGGGTACATCAGAGCCAGTGCAGGCTCAGAACACCAGCCGGTGCTGAAGCAGGGGCCCACTCAGGAGCCAGATTGTTATCCTGGTTGTGTAAGCCTGGAAATCAGGAACAGGGCAGCAGTAGAAACTGGTTAACAATATAACAACATCATATTCCATTTATTAGACTTACATGCACCTGAATGCAGGGAGGGAAGCTCAAAGTAATTTCTTTCTTTTTTTTTTTATAAATTTATTTATTATTATTATACTTTAAGTTGTAGGGTACATGTGCATAACGTGCAGGTTTGTTACATATGTATACTTGTGCCTTGTTGGTGTGCTGCACCCATCAACTCCTCATTTACATCAGGTATAACTCCCAATGCAATCCCTCCCCCCTCCCCCCTCCCCATGATAGGCCCCGGTGTGTGATGTTCCCCTTCCTGAGTCCAAGTGATCTCATTGTTCAGTTCCCACCTATGAGTGAGAACATGCGGTGTTTGGTTTTCTGTTCTTGTGATAGTTTGCTAAGAATGATGGTTTCCAGCTGCATCCATGTCCCTACAAAGGACACAAACTCATCCTTTTTTATGGCTGCATAGTATTCCATGGTGTATATGTGCCACATTTTCTTAATCCAATCTGTCACTGATGGACATTTGGGTTGATTCCAAGTCTTTGCTATTGTGAATAGTGCCGCAATAAACATACGTGTGCATGTGTCTTTATAGCAGCATAATTTATAATCCTTTGGGTATATACCCAGTAATGGGATGGCTGGGTCATATGGTACTTCTAGTTCTAGATCCTTGAGGAATCACCATACTGTTTTCCATAATGGTTGAACTAGTTTACAATCCCACCAACAGTGTAAAAGTGTTCCTATTTCTCCACATCCTCTCCAGCACCTGTTGTTTCCTGATTTTTTAATGATCGCCATTCTAACTGGTGTGAGATGGTATCTCATTGTGGTTTTGATTTGCATTTCTCTGATGGCCAGTGATGATGAGCATTTTTTCATGTGTCTGTTGGCTGTATGAATGTCTTCTTTTGAGAAATGTCTGTTCATATCCTTTGCCCACTTTTTGATGGGGTTGTTTGTTTTTTTCTTGTAAATTTGTTTGAGTTCTTTGTAGGTTCTGGATATTAGCCCTTTGTCAGATGAGTAGATTGCAAAAATTTTCTTCCATTCTGTAGGTTGCCTGTTCACTCTGATGGTAGTTTCTTTTGCTGTGCAGAAGCTCTTTAGTTTAATTAGATCCCATTTGTCAATTTTGGCTTTTGCTGCTGTTGCTTTTGGTGTTTTAGACATGAAGTCTTTGCCCATGCCTATGTCCTGAATGGTACTACCTAGGTTTTCCTCTAGGATTTTTATGGTATTAGGTCTAACATTTAAGTCTCTAATCCATCTTGAATTAATTTTCGTATAAGGAGTAAGGAAAGGATCCAGTTTCAGCTTTCTACTTACGGCTAGCCAATTTTCCCAGCACCATTTATTAAATAGGGAATCCTTTCCCCATTTCTTGTTTCTCTCAGGTTTGTCAAAGATCAGATGGCTGTAGATGTGTGGTATTATTTCTGAGGACTCTGTTCTGTTCCATTGGTCTATATCTCTGTTTTGGTACCAGTACCATGCTGTTTTGGTTACTGTAGCCTTGTAGTATAGTTTGAAGTCAGGTAGCGTGATGCCTCCAGCTTTGTTCTTTTGACTTAGGATTGTCTTGGAGATGCGGGCTCTTTTTTGGTTCCATATGAACTTTACAGCAGTTTTTTCCAATTCTGTGAAGAAACTCGTTGGTAGCTTGATGGGGATGGCATTGAATCTATAAATTACCTTGGGCAGTATGGCCATTTTCACGATATTGATTCTTCCTATCCATGAGCATGGTATGTTCTTCCATTTGTTTGTGTCCTCTTTGATTTCACTGAGCAGTGGTTTGTAGTTCTCCTTGAAGAGGTCCTTTACATCCCTTGTAAGTTGGATTCCTAGGTATTTTATTCTCTTTGAAGCAATTGTGAATGGAAGTTCATTCCTGATTTGGCTCTCTGTTTGTCTGTTACTGGTGTATAAGAATGCTTGTGATTTTTGCACATTAATTTTGTATCCTGAGACTTTGCTGAAGTTGCTTATCAGCTTAAGGAGATTTTGGGCTGAGACAATGGGGTTTTCTAAATATACAATCATGTCATCTGCAAACAGGGACAATTTGACTTCTTCTTTACCTAACTGAATACCCTTGATTTCTTTCTCTTGCCTAATTGCCCTAGCCAGAACTTCCAACACTGTGTTGAATAGGAGTGGTGAGAGAGGGCATCCCTGTCTTGTGCCAGTTTTCAAAGGGAATTTTTCCAGTTTTTGCCCATTCAGTATGATATTGGCTGTGAGTTTGTCATAGATAGCTCTTATTATTTTGAGATACGTTCCATCAATACCGAATTTATTGAGCGTTTTTAGCATGAAGGGCTGTTGAATTTTGTCAAAAGCCTTTTCTGCATCTATTGAGATAATCATGTGGTTCTTGTCTTTGGTTCTGTTTATATGCTGGATTATGTTTATTGATTTGCGAATGTTGAACCAGCCTTGCATCCCAGGGATGAAGCCCACTTGATCATGGTGGATAAGCTTTTTGATGTGTTGCTGAATCCGGTTTGCCAGTACTTTATTGAGGATTTTTGCATCGATGTTCATCAGGGATATTGGTCTAAAATTCTCTTTTTTTGTTGTGTCTCTGCCAGGCTTTGGTATCAGGATGATGTTGGCCTCATAAAATGAGTTAGGGAGGATTCCCTCTTTTTCTATTGATTGGAATAGTTTCAGAAGGAATGGTACCAACTCCTCCTTGTACCTCTGGTAGAATTCAGCTGTGAATCCATCTGGTCCTGGACTTTTTTTGGTTGGTAGGCTATTAATTATTGCCTCAATTTCAGAGCCTGCTATTGGTCTATTCAGGGATTCAACTTCTTCCTGGTTTAGTCTTGGAAGAGTGTAAGTGTCCAGGAAATTATCCATTTCTTCTAGATTTTCCAGTTTATTTGCGTAGAGGTGTTTATAGTATTCTCTGATGGTAGTTTGTATTTCTGTGGGGTCGGTGCTGATATCCCCTTTATCATTTTTAATTGCATCAATTTGATTCTTCTCTCTTTTCTTCTTTATTAGTCTTGCTAGTGGTCTGTCAATTTTGTTGATCTTTTCAAAAAACCAACTCCTGGATTCATTGATTTTTTGGAGGGCTTTTTGTGTTTCTATCTCCTTCAGTTCTGCTCTGATCTTAGTTATTTCTTGCCTTCTGCTAGCTTTCGAATGTGTTTGCTCTTGCTTCTCTAGTTCTTTTAATTTCGATGTTAGAGTGTCAATTTTAGATCTTTCCTGCTTTCTCTTGTGGGCATTTAGTGCTATAAATTTCCCTCTACATACTGCTTTAAATGTGTCCCAGAGATTCTGGTATGTTGTATCTTTGTTCTCATTGGTTTCAAAGAACATCTTTATTTCTGCCTTCATTTCGTTATGTACCCAGTAGTCATTCAGGAGCAGGTTGTTCAGTTTCCATGTAGTTGAGTGGATTTGATTGAGTTTCTTAGTCCTGAGTTCTAGTTTGATTGCACTGTGGTCTGAGAGACAGTTTGTTATAATTTCTGTTCTTGTACATTTGCTGAGGAGTGCTTTACTTGCAATTACGTGGTCAATTTTGGAGTAAGTACGATGTGGTGCTGAGAAGAATGTATATTCTGTTGATTTGGGGTGGAGAGTTCTATAGATGTCTATTAGGTCTGCTTGCTGCAGAGATGAGTTCAATTCCTGGATATCCTTGTTAACTTTCTGTCTCGTTGATCTGTCTAATGTTGACAGTGGAGTGTTGAAGTCTCCCATTATTATTGTATGGGAGTCTAAGTCTCTTTGTAAGTCTCTAAGGACTTGCTTGATGAATCTGGGTGCTCCTGTATTGGGTGCATATATATTTAGGATAGTTAGCTCTTCCTGTTGAATTGATCCCTTTACCATTATGTAATGGCCTTCTTTGTCTCTTTTGATCTTTGATGGTTTAAAGTCTGTTTTATCAGAGACTAGTATTGCAACCCCCACTTTTTTTTGGTCTCCATTTGCTTGGTAAATCTTCCTCCATCCCTTTATTTTGAGCCTATGTATGTCTCTGCATGTGAGATGGGTCTCCTGAATACAGCAGACTGATGGGTCTTGACTCTTTATCCAGTTTGCCAGTCTGTGTCTTTTAATTGGAGCATTTAGTCCATTTACATTTAAGGTTAATATTGTTATGTGTGAACTTGATCCTGCCATTATGATATTAACTGGTTATTTTGCTCGTTAGTTGATGCAGTTTCTTCCTAGCCTCGATGGTCTTTACATTTTGGCATGTTTTTGCAATGGCTGGTACCGGTTGTTCCTTTCCATGTTTAGTGCTTCCTTCAGGGTCTCTTGTAAGGCAGGCCTAGTGGTGACAAAATCTCTAAGCATTTGCTTATCTGTAAAGGATTTTATTTCTCCTTCACTTACGAAACTTAGTTTGGCTGGATATGAAATTCTGGGTTGAAAATTCTTTTCTTTAAGAATGTTGAATATTGGCCCCCACTCTCTTCTGGCTTGTAGAGTTTCTGCCGAGAGATCTGCTGTTAGTCTGATGGGCTTCCCTTTGTGGGTAACCCGACCTTTCTCTCCGGCTGCCCTTAAGATTTTTTCCTTCATTTCAACTTTGGTGAATCTGGCAATTATGTGTCTTGGAGTTGCTCTTCTCGAGGAGTATCTTTGTGGCGTTCTCTGTATTTCCTGGATTTGAATGTTGGCCTGCCCTACTAGGTTGGGGAAGTTCTCCTGGATGATATCCTGAAGAGTGTTTTCCAACTTGGTTCCATTTTCCCCCTCACTTTCAGGCACCCCAAATCAGACGTAGATTTGGTCTTTTTACATAATCCCATACTTCTTGCAGGCTTTGTTCATTTCTTTTTCTTCTTTTTTTCTTTTGGTTTCTCTTCTCACTTCATTTCATTCATTTGATCCTCAATCGCTGATACTCTTTCTTCCAGTTGATCGAGTCGGTTACTGAAGCTTGTGCATTTGTCACGTATTTCTCGTGTCATGGTTTTCATCTCTTTCATTTCGTTTATGACCTTCTCTGCATTAATTACTCTAGCCATCAATTCTTCCACTTTTTTTTCAAGATTTTTAGTTTCTTTGCGCTGGGTATGTAATTCCTCCTTTAGCTCTGAGAAATTTGATGGACTGAAGCCTTCTTCTCTCATCTCGTCAAAGTTATTCTCCGTCCAGCTTTGATCCGTTGCTGGCGATGAGCTGCGCTCCTTTGCCGGGGGAGATGCGCTCTTATTTTTTGAATTTCCAGCTTTTCTGCCCTGCTTTTTCCCCATCTTTGTGGTTTTATCTGCCTCTGGTCTTTGATGATGGTGATGTACTGATGGGGTTTTGGTGTAGGTGTCCTTCCTGTTTGATAGTTTTCCTTCTAACAGTCAGGACCCTCAGCTGTAGGTCTGTTGGAGATTGCTTGAGGTCCACTCCAGACCCTGTTTGCCTGGGTATCAGCAGCAGAGGCTGCAGAAGATAGAATATTGCTGAACAGCGAGTGTACCTGTCTGATTCTTGCTTTGGAAGCTTCCTCTCAGGGGTGTACTCCACCCTGTGAGGTGTGGGGTGTCAGACTGCCCCTAGTGTGGGATGTCTCCCAGTTAGGTTGCTCAGGGGTCAGGGACCCACTTGAGCAGGGAGTCTGTCCCTTCTCAGATCTCAGCCTCCGTGTTGGGAGATCCACTGCTCTCTTCAAAGCTGTCAGACAGAGTCATTTGCGTCTGCAGAGTTTTCTGCTGTGTTTGTTATTGTTTACTGTGCCCTGTCCCCAGAGGTGGAGTCTACAGAGACAGGCAGGTTTCCTTGAGCTGCTGTGAGCTCCACCCAGTTCGAGCTTCCCAGCGGCTTTGTTTACCTACTTAAGCCTCAGCAATGGCGGGCGCCCCTCCCCCAGCCTCGCTGCTGCCTTGCCTAGATCACAGACTGCTGTGCTAGCAATGAGGGAGGCTCCGTGGGTGTGGGACCCTCCCGGCCAGGTGTGGGATATGATCTCCTGGTGTGCCTGTTTGCTTAAAGCGCAGTATTGGGGTGGGAGTTACCCGATTTTCCAGGTGTTGTGTGTCTCAGTTCCCCTGGCTAGGAAAAGGGATTCCCTTCCCCCTTGCGCTTCCCAGGTGAGGCAATGCCTCGCCCTGCTTCAGCTCTCGCTGGTCGGGCTGCAGCAGCTGACCAGCACCGATCGTCCGGCACTCCCCAGTGAGATGAACCCAGTACCTCAATTGAAAATGCAGAAATCAACGGTCTTCTGTGTCGCTCGCGCTGGGAGTTGGCGACTGGAGCTGTTCCTATTTGGCCATCTTGCTCCGCCCCTAGCAGCTCAAAGTAATTTCATCCAATTCCCTCCATCTGGCTCTTGCATGTGGCTCAGTCAGCAACACCAGCTCACACTGGAACCCCTCCCCTGATTATCTCTAGAGGCAGCCCGTTTCATAAAGCACCTTCCTCATGGTGAGTCAGATTTTGTTTCTCCCTAGGAACATCCTATCTTCCCTATCCTGTATCAGCCCATGGCAGCCATTTGAGGAAGTCCATTCTCATACAGAGGCCTTTCAGGCTGCACTGCCTTTGCTTTGCTCCAGTTTTCTCCTTTTTAGGTTAAATTTCCAAAGCATTTCCATTTGTTCCTCACTGATCATAACGTCACCCTCAGAGCAACTTTGCTTTTCATAAACCCCAATTTATCTTTATCCTTCTAGCCTGGATTGAAATGCATTTTCCAGATGTGTTCCGAACTCTCTGGGAGGATTAGAAATGCCACATCTACATTAGTAAATGTCCCACTTTCATGAATGTTTCAAGTTTGCATGCAGGAGTTAACACAGCTTTAGTGGCAGTAAGTGGTTGGCCGTAAGTGTGAACTAATACTGAAGTTACTAGAGTGTGAAACACTTAAGTGGTCCTCATCATAAACTGCTTCAAGGTCTTCTTATACACATACAGTGGTTGTTTCTAGACAAGAAGTTCTCAACCTGTCTTTCCACCGTATGCCTGGAGTAATAGGGCTCATAGTGGTGATCCAGGTTGAGTACCCCATATCTGAAATGCTTGGCACCAGATGTGTTTCAAATTTCAAGTTTTTTCAGAGTTGGAATATTTGCATTATACTTGTTGAGCATCCTTAATGCAAAACCCTGAAATCCTAAATGTTCTATTGGGCATTTTCTTTGAGCATCATATAGGTACTCAAAAAGTTTCGTGTTTTGGAGCATTTCAGATTTCCGATTTTCACATAAGATGTCCTCAACCTGTAATATTTTATCTAGTGAAAGTGTGCTAAGAGTGGACAAAACATTAGGGTGTGTGTGTAGTTAAATAAATACTCCCAATAAATTTAGATATATTCACTCCTCCCGAATCTCGTTTGCCATGTGGCATTAATAACCACTCTTTTGATCTACAATTGGTTCTGATACTTCATCTTGTTAGGTTTGATTCCTTGTGAGAGTATTTCTGTTGTTTTGGAACCATGGTTCTGCCATTTGGTATATTCACTTTTTCTTTCCTTCACGGCCTCCAAATATTTTGATGAGCATGTTTTATGGAAAGAGCCTCAGCAGAGTTGAGGTGTCCATAGTATCCTCGGAGAGGCCAGTCCAGACAGAAATTGCTAACCAAGAGCATGCTAAAGTGGAGGGTGACATGTAACAGAAGAATGTGGCACAAAGACAGGGAGTTTCTGCCTTCTTCCTTGGGTTTCCTTAACACCCAGGTTTGGGGGAGTGTGTGTGTGTGTGTGTGTGTGTGTGTGTGTGTGTATGTGTGTGTGTGTATAATATTCCTAAGGTAAAGGGCCTTAGGAGATAAAGGTAAATACATATTCCTAAATAAATATAATAAAATAAAAGTAAATATATATTCCTAAATATGTTATTATATATGATATATATTTATATATTACTAAATACAAACATATGAGGAATATGCATTATATATTCATAAATATATAAATATATATATTCCTATATTACCTATATATAAAGTACTATATATACACATGCATATATATTCCTAAGGTCCTTTGGGGGAATATATATATTCCCTCAAGCCTGTATGTGTGTGTGTGTATATATATATACTGATGTATATGTGTATGTGTGTATATATATACACACACACATATATATACACTGATGTGTGTGTGTGTGTGTGTATATATATGTGTGTATATATATATGTGTGTATATATATACACACACACACACATCAAAAGAAAATTATGGGTCTAGAATAATTAAAATCACCCAAGGTCAGACATAATGTGTATGTGTGTATGTATATACATATATATATGTATATATATGTTTTATATATGTGTGTGTGTGTAGGTATGTGTGTATATTTATATATAATATATAAATATATATGTGTGTGTGTGTATATATATATATAGATATAGATATAGCAAGGATACTAGGTCCTTTACCTTAGATTGGCAAGTAAACCTTAGAAATAAAGGAGATGACTCAATGTGACTCTTAAAGCCAGAGAGACAGGAAGGAAAAGTCAGAAGGAAAATCAGCCCCTCAGAGCAGAGAGCGGAGGGACCTGAACCTTTTAGTATAACTGATCTCTGTAGCCAATTTCCACTAAAGGCCCTGCAACTGAGTTTTGGAGTGTTGTTTCTCAAGACAAAGAAGCATCAATAATTCATGACTTAGATGTCCACCTTAAAACAATTCTGCTTTCCCCATCAGAATGTCTAGAAAATGGGTCATGATTCATTGTATGGAAGGTGGCAAGGAATGCATCCTAATAGTATTTGTGTTTTCATGCCACTGGTCACCTGATTCACATTCAAACCTTCATTGCCCACTTGATTCATAACAAACATGCCATGAGATTAAAGCACAGCTTTCTCCTCCTGAATCACCAAAAGAAAATTATGGGCCTAGAAGAATTAAAATCACCCACGGTCAGACATAATGTATTCAAGAAAATGAGGCTGCAGCGCATGGTACCTACAGGCAGATGTCACATGGCAGCTCAAGGAGGAAGCTACAGCAAGAGGCACACAAGAGGTTGTTCAAGAAGAGCTGACCTGAGGAATCCTAACACACCAGGGGAAGGAAATAATGCTTTCCTCCATGTTGACAAATTTAAGCAGAAAAACAAACTTGCCTAATTTGATAATTGCCTGCTTATCAGGACCAACAACAACAAGGAAAGAGTGCTGCATCTGATGACATCAGGCCTTAGCAGGGTATAAAAGAGGATCTGGGGCAAGGAGACTTCCAAACCTTCCAAACCCTCCTTTCTGGAAACCCACCCAGAACCTCCACCCTCTGACACCATGGTCAACTCCTGTTGTGGCTCTGTCTGCTCTGACCAGGGCTGTGGCCTAGAGAACTGCTGCCGTCCCAGCTGCTGCCAGACCACCTGCTGCAGGACCACCTGCTGCCGCCCCAGCTGCTGTGTGTCCAGCTGCTGCAGGCCCCAGTGCTGCCAGTCTGTGTGCTGCCAGCCCACCTGCTGCCGCCCCAGCTGCTGTCAGACCACCTGCTGCAGGACCACCTGCTGCCGCCCCAGTTGCTGCGTGTCCAGCTGCTGCAGACCCCAGTGCTGCCAGACCACCTGCTGTAGGACCACCTGCTGCCGCCCCAGCTGCTGCAGGCCCCAGTGTTGCCAGTCTGTGTGCTGCCAGCCCACCTGCTGCCGCCCCAGTTGCTGTGTATCCAGCTGCTGCAGACCCCAGTGCTGCCAGACCACCTGCTGTAGGACCACCTGCTGCCGCCCCAGCTGCTGTGTATCCAGCTGCTACAGGTCCCCGTGTGGCCAGTCTCTGTGCTGCTAGCCCATCTTCTGGCAAACAACCTGCTGCAGGACCACCTGCTGCCACCCTAGCTGTTGCATTTCCAGCTGCTGCCATCCTTCCTGCAGTATCTCCAGCAGTAGTAGCTCCTCCTCCTGTGGTTTCAGCTGCTTCAGGCCCTCCTGCTGCATCTCCAGTTGCTGCCACCCCAGCTGCTGCCAGACCACCTGCTGCAGAACTCAGTGTTTTCAAACCAACTGCTGTGTGTCCAGTTGCTGCCGTCCCAACTGCTGCCAGACCACGTGCTGCTGACCAACCTGCTGTAGTGCATCTTGCTGCTGAGACTCTCATCTGAACTCACCCGATTCTCATCAACCAGCATTCTTGATGTAGCTCATCTATGAGCTGAGTCATGGGAAGCTAGTTGGAAAACTTCAGTTCCAACCAATTCTTAGATTGAATCTGGCCTCCAAATATATGCTCCCCCTACATTTTACCTCTCTACCAAATGAACATGGGTTGTAATTTGCTCCAAAATCTGTCAACTATCTTAATTGAAATATTTGCTCTCTGCTGTAATTTCTCATATGGAGCTATTCCATTTTAAACAAATATTTACCTAAATAAATATTAAATAAATTTTCAGGCATAGAAATATACAGATACTGTGTCTTCTTATTTTTCTTTTTTGGGTGTGGTCATTACCAGTCATTTTTCTGTTGTTCTCTCTGCAGAGGAGAAGACCACAGCACGTAATTTCAGGGGCACCACCTCTATTTCCTCAGCACACTTTATTCTAATATACAATGGTGGTTTCTTAGAGCAAGCAACTGGAACTCTCTTCTTGAAGAGTTTCTGTAGCCAAAGGGCAAGCTCTGGACTGTAGAGTTAAAGCTTCTCAGAACAGCACTCAACAAATGAGTAGGGGTTGGTGAACACATGTTTTAGTTATTTCTCCTCCAGTTCGGAGCATGTTGTACCAGCCTGTCAGAAGTCCTCAGAGACACCAAATTCCAGCTGCCTACAGGGCTATTCTGATCATTAACTCATCTTGTATTTTGTGTTCCATACAGCACTTCTTGGGACCACCTCCCAAATATACTCCTGGGTCTGCTCCAGTGGGTACCCAATCTAAGACACCAGTGTTCCTAACCTCAGTATTAGTGCCCTTCAAAACATTTTTCCTTCTTTATTGATATATAATAGATGCACATATAAAATTTTGATATATCCATATAATGTGTAAAGATCCAATCAGGGTAATTGGATTATCCATCACAATGCATCTTTTCTTTATGCTAGGAACATCGGAATTATTCTTTTGTAGCTACTTTGAAATGTTTAATAGCTTATTGTTAACTATAGTCATCCTACAGTTATATTGAATACTAGGTCATATTTTTCTCTCTAACTTATATTTGTACCCATTAATCAACCTCTTCATTTCTCACAGGCACCCTCCTCTGATTCTGATAACCAGCAAACTATTATTTATCTTCATGAGTTCCATTCCATTAGCAATTTGTCTTTCTGTGCTTGGCCTATTTCACATAACATAATTAAATCATTTTTATACAATATCTGTGGTTACCCCGGTGTCACGGTCAACTTTTGAGTATACTGTCTACTAAATAGGTAAATGTTCTAAATATTCTCCTCCTCCTCCTCCTCCTCCTCCTCCTCCTCCTCCTCCTCCTCCTCCTCCTCCTTCTTCTTCTTCTTCTTCTTCTTCTTCTTCTTCTTCTTCTTCTTCTTCTTCTTCTTCTTCTTCTTCTTCTTCTTCCCCTCCTCCTCCTCCTCCTCCTCCTCCTCCTCCTCCTCCTCCTCCTCAGTTTTGGCACAGTTATCTCTGGACTAGTTGTCTTTAATATCTCTCTCTCTCTCTCTCTGCTTTATTTATTTATTTTGAGATGGAGTCTTGTCCTGTCATCCAGGCTGGAGGGCAGTGGTGCCATCTCAGCTCATTGCAACCTCCACCTCCCAGGTTCAAGCAATTTTTCCACCTCAGCCCTCCAAGTAGCTGGAATTACAGGTATGTGCCACCACCGCCAGCTAATTTTTGTATTTTTAGTAGAAATGGGGCTTCACCATGTTGGCCAGGCTGGTCTCAAACTCCTGACCTCAAGTGATCCATCTGCTTCAGCCTCAAAAAGTGCTGGGATTACAGGCATGAGCCATCACACCCGGTCTTCAGTCTCTTTTTCTTCCACATTATTATATCTGAAGGATAAGGCAGAATTGCCATCTTAGTAACTTCTATTCTAAAACAAACTGTGTTTAAGAGGTGCATTAAGTTGGATTCACTCAAAATAGAACCGGAAACAAGGATTCTTGGATGAGTGGTTTATAAGAAAATGCTCTCAGGAGAAATCAGTAAGAAACTGGGAGGCAGAATAGAGGAGTTAAAGAACCTAAGGCAGAACATGGTTTTTGTTGAATGATTTTCTCTTCTGGCCCTATAGGAAGCTCTAGAGAGTGAATAGTATCATAGCCCCATCTTTCTGAGAGACAAGGCAGTTGGAATTTTGCACTCAGACATCAGTTACCACTAGCTCTGGGTCAACCCGTGGGAGAGGAAGAAGATTCGAAGATGGTCCAATCCTCCAGATGAGGTATCAATTAGGTAAACATAAAAAAAAAATATGAACTTCAAAAGCCACAACAAAGCAATTAGTTTAAAGAGAAAAAAGTGCATAAAAGAAGAAAATTACAGCTGTTCTGTGTAATAAAAGAAGTACCATTTAGGTAGACTTGAGGCAATCTGTGTGTGTGGTTCTCTTTCACTGTTTATTATTAATAAATTGGTCTATGTGTATTTCTGTCTCTTTTTCTGCACAACAGGAGACTACATGTTATCAGGGCATCATACAATTGAAAAATTAAATTGATACTCTCCAACAAGATGTTTTATCAAAACTAGGATTCTGTCTCACAGCAGAAATAGGAAAATGTGTAGAAGGAGGCATATTTGAACCTAATACATCTAACATAAGAGCTGTAAATTGCAACAGCCACTGAAATAGAAAGTCCTCAGTAAACTGCATCTCATGAATTGATTTAAACTTATTTAAAGGAAGGGATTTAAACTGATAGGGAAGTTCTATATAGAGTATAGCCTGTGCACTTGGGAATTAGAGTTGGGGCTGAATTTTGACTGTACTACATACCAGCTATGTTCTTGTACATGTTAACTATCTCAGCCTAGGGTTTTTTTCTTTAAAGAAAGGATCACAATAGCCACAACACGTAGTAAGGATGTCATAAATATTCAATGAGATTGGCAAGTAAAAGCATGCTCCTCTTTTTTTTCCAATAGTCCTCATATATCTTTTTTTTAAACTTTCTAGTTAGAAATAACTATAAATTCACAGAAAGTAAAAAAAAAAAAAAAAAAAAAAAGTACAGCAAAGTCCTATGCGCCCTTCACCCAGTTTTCCCCAATTGTCACATATTCCATCACTAGAGTACATGGCAAACTCCAGAGACTGACGTTGGTAAAATCCACAGAACTTGTTCTAGTTTTATCAGTTTTACATGCACTTATGTGTATGTGTATGTGTATGTCTGTGTATGTTTGTGTGTAGATGTGTGGATAACTTAGAAGGAATGGATGAATTCCTAGAAACATAATACCTACCAAGACTGAATCATGAGGAATAGAAAATCTGAGTAGTCCAATAATGAATAAGAAGATTAAAGTATCAATAACAAACCTCCCAGCAAAGAATAGTCCAATACCAGATAGCCTCACATGTGAATTCTACAAGCATCTGAAGAAGGATTAACGCCAATCCTTATCAAACTCTTCCACAAAAAGTGAAGAGGAGGGAATACTTCCAACATCCGTTTATAATGCCAGCATTACTCTTTATCAAAGCCAGATAAGGACACTACAAGAAAAGAAAATTATAGGCCAATATACTTTATAAACATAAATGCAAAAATACAAAATACTCAACAGGATACCAGGAAACCTTATTCAACAACATATTAAAAAGATCATTCACCGTGATCAAGTGGGATTCACTCAGGTGATGCAAGGTTAGGTCAACACACATAAATCAATAAACATGATACACCACATTAATAGAATGAAGGACAAAAAGCATTTGATCATTTAAGTAGATGCAAAAAAAAAAAAGCATTTTACAAAATTCAAAATCTTTTAATGAAAAAACTCACAGCAAATTAGGCATAGAGGGAATGTACCTCAACATAATAAAGGTCACATATGACAAGCCCATAGCTGACATCACGCTGAATAGGGAAAAATTGAAAGCATTCTCCCTAAGAACTGGAACAAGACTAGGATGCCCACTTTCACCACTCCTATTCAACACAGTACTAGAAGACCTAGCCAGAGCAATCAAGCAAGAGAAAGAGATAAACAGCATTCAAATTTGAAAAAAGAAAGTCAAATTATTTGTTTGCTGAATGAAATTGGACCCCTTTCTCTCACCATGTACAAAAATCAACTCAAGATGGATCAAAGACTTACATGTAAAACGTGAAACTATAAAAATACCAGAAGAAAACTTAGGAAAAACTCTTCTGAACCTTGATCTAGCCAAAGAATTCATGACTAAGATCTCAAAAGCACAGGCAACAAAAGCAAAAATTGGCAGACGGGACTTACTTAAACTAAAAAGCTTCACACAGCAAAAGATGACATGATCTTATATCTAGAAAACCCTAAAGGCTCCACCAAAAAAACTCGTGGATTTGATAAGCGAATTCAGTAAAGTTTCAGAATATGAAATCAACAAGCAAAAATCAGTAGCATTTGTATACACCGATAATGATCCAGTTGAATACCAAATCAAGAAGGCAATCTCATTTACAATAGCTATAAAAATACTGACTAATATATTTATCGAATGAGGTGAAAGATACCTGAAAGGAAAACTATAAAACACTAACAAAAGAAATTACAGACAACACAAATTGGAAATATCTCATTCTCATGGATCAGAAGAACTAATGCTGTTAAAATGACCATACTACCCAAAGCAGTCTACAGATTCAATGCAATTCCTACTGAAATACTAATGTCATTTTTAAAGGAATTAGGGGGAAAAATCCTAAAATTGATAGGGAAGTGAAAAACAGAGTCCAAGTAGCTAAAGCAATCCGAAGGGTTGGGGTGGGGGGAAAGCTGGAGGCATTACATTTCCTGTTCTCAAATTATATTAAAAGGCTATAGTAACAAAAACAGCATGGTTTGGGGTTAAAAATAGACACATAGATCAGTGGAACAGAATAGAGAACACAGAAATATAGCCGCAAGCTTACAGCAAACTGATTTTTGACGAAGTTGATAAGAACACACACGGAAAAGGATATCCTGTTCAATGAATAAATGATGCTGGGTACATTGGATTGCCTTTGCAGAAGAATGAAACTGGATGCCTCTCTCTCACTATGTACAAAAATCAACTCAAGATGCCCTAAAGGCTAAAATGTAAGACATGAAGCTATAACAAATACTAGAAGAGGCCGGGCGTGATGGTTCATGCCTTTAACCCCAGCACTTTGGGAGGCTGAGGCAGGTGGATTGCTTGAGGTCAGGAGTTCAAGACTAGCCTGACCAACATGGTGAAACCCTGTCTCTACTAAAAATACAAAAATTAGCCAGGCATGGTGGTTGGTGCCTGTAATCACAGCTACTCCGGAGGCTGAGGCAGGAGAATCACTTGAATCTGGGAGGCGGAGGTTGCAGTGAGCTGAGATCAAGCTGTTGCACTCCAGCCTGGGCAACAGAGTGAGATTCTGTCAAAAAAAAAAAAAAAAAAAAAAAATTCCTAGAAGAAAGCTTAGGGAAAATTCTTCTGGACATTGATCTAGCCAAAAACCTCGTGACTATGCCCTCTAAGGCACAGGCAACAAAACAGAAAACAGGCAAATAAGATTTATCTAAACAAAAAAGCTTCTGCACTGTAAGAATTAAAGAAAGAGGAAAGAAACACGAAAGACGGGTTTCCTTTAGAGAAAACAAACCTAAGAGGGGGGTTTGGCCGAGTTAGGTTGGAGGCACACTCTTTTACAGACTAAGAGTTTTTAAGGATTTAGGGTGGGAGAGTTTATTAGAGGCTTGGAAGGCTTCTGTGTCTCTTTGCTATGCTTATCTGGGAGGGAGAGTTGTGTGTCTATTCCCATGCAGGCATAGCCCCTGAGTCTGCTTTTAAATTCCCTATCTTAATACACGTGAAGGGAAAGGAATGCGCTTATTAAGACCCACTGTTTTACTGGGGCCCATTATATGAGGGTGAAGTTTGGCAGTTACCCAAGAGACTTTCCCTCTGCTTCCCTCTGTGCCTGAGCTGTCTTATCTGTGTTTTACTGTCTGCTCTTTCTGGCTGCTTGTAGTTAAAAGAGAAGTGATTTCCTTGAAATGCATGAGGCTGGAAAGGGAGCTGGAACTTAAAGTGGCAGCGTTTGTCCAAGATGATGGTGCTCCTGGTCTGTCGTGCACAGCAAAAGACATAATCAACAGAGTGAACAGGCAACCTGCAGAATGGGAGAAAATATCTGCAAACTATCCATCCATCCAACAGGGGATTCATATCCAGAATTTACAAGGAACTCTAACAACGAAAATATCACAAATAGTCCCATTAAAAAGGGGAAAAGGACATGAATAGACATTTTTCAAAAGAAGACATACAAATGGCCAATAAGCATATGAAATAATGCTCATCATCACTAATCATTAAACAAATGCAAATTAAAACCACAATAAGAGATCATCTTATATCAGTCAGAATAGCCGTTATTAAAAAGACAGAAATAACAAATGTTGATGAAGATGCAGCTGAAAGGGAACCCATAAACAGTTGTTGAGAAGGTAAATTAGTATAACCTCTATGGAAAACAGTATGGAGATTTCTCAAAGAACTAAAACTGGAACTACCATTTGATCCAGCAACCCCGTGACTGAGTGTTTACCTGAAGGAAAAGAAATCATTATACCAAAAGTATACCTGCACACATATGTTTATCGCAGCACTATTTATAGCAGCAAAGGTATGGAATCAACCTAAATGTCCATCAATGGATGACTGGATAAAGAAAATGTGCTATATACAAACAATGGAATACTCTTCAGCCATAAAACATAATGAAACCATGTCACTTGCAGAAACATGGATGGAACTGGAGGCCATTATCTTAAGTGAAACATCTCAGACACAGAAAGACAAATACCGCGTGTTCTCAGTTACAGTGGGGCCAAATGATGCATACGCATGGACGTAGAGTGTGGAATGACAGACAATGGAAAGTCTGAGGGGCAGGGGTGTAGGAGGGGGTTGGATGATGAGAAATTACTTGATGGGTAGGATGCACGTTATTTCAGTGATGGATACTCTAAACGTCCTGACTCGACCATTATGCAATATATCCATGTAATAAAATTATACATTGACACCAATAAAATATTTTAAAAATATCTGAATTGGAAAGGAAG
Organism: Macaca thibetana thibetana; assembly: GCF_024542745.1. Classification (NCBI taxonomy): domain Eukaryota; kingdom Metazoa; phylum Chordata; class Mammalia; order Primates; family Cercopithecidae; genus Macaca; species Macaca thibetana. The sequence goes on along the minus strand of NC_065593.1, from coordinate 50,596,652 downwards.
AAGTTAAATTGTTTCTGTTTGCAGATGACATGATCTTATAGGTAGAAAACCCTAAAGACTCCACTGAGAAACTGTGAGAACTAATAAACAAATTCAGTAAGGTTGCAGAGTATAAAATCAACATACAAAACCTAATAGGCTTTCTATACATTAAAAGCAAACTAATTGAAAAGAAATCAAGAAAACTATTTCATTTACAATAGTTATAATAAAATAAATAAAATACTCAGGAACAAGTTTAACCAAGGGAGTGAGGATATCTACACTGAAAACTGTAAACACGAATGAAAGAAATTGACAAAAACACAAATAAATAGAATGATATCCTGTGTTTATGAACTGAAAGAATCAATATTGTCCAAATATTCTTAAAGCAATCTACAGATCTCATGCAATCCCTATAAATACACTAATGACATTATTCACAGAAATAGAAACAAAAGTTCTAAAATTTGTATAGAACCACAAATAACCAAAGTGATCTTGAACACTAAGAACATAGCTAGAAGCATCACATTCCCTGACTTCAAAAGAAACCACAACACTGCAGTAACCAAAATATCATCATTCTGACATAAAAACAGACACATAGACAAATGGAATGGAATAGAGAGACCAGAAATAAAGTCACTCATTTACAGCCAATTGATTTTCAACAAAGATGCCAAGAATGGGGGAAGGACAGTTTCTTCAATAAATTGTGTTAGGAAAACTGGGTATCCACGTGCAGCAGAACGAAATTAGTCCCTTATTTCTTACGGTATACAAAAATCAGTTCAAAGGAGTTAATGGCTTGAATGTAAGATCAGAAGCTATGAAATTTTTTTTTTTTTTTTTTTTTTTTTTTTTTGAGACGGAGTCTCGCTGTGTCACCCAGGCTGGAGTGCAGTGGCGCGATCTCGGCTCACTGCAAGCTCCGCCTCCCGGGTTTACGCCATTCTCCTGCCTCAGCCTCCGAGTAGCTGGGACTACAGGCGCCCGCCACCACGCCCGGCTAGTTTTTTTGTATTTTTAGTAGAGACGGGGTTTCACCGTGTTAGCCAGGATGGTCTCGATCTCCTGACTTCGTGATCCACCCGCCTCGGCCTCCCGAAGTACTGGGATTACAGGCTTGAGCCACCGCGCCCGGCCTAGAAGCTATGAAATTTTTGGAAGAAAGCATAGGGGGAAAGATTTATGACATTGGTCTTGGTAATGACTTTTTGAATATGACCTCAAAAGCACAGGCGATGAAAGAAAAATTAGATGACCGAGATTACTTCAAACTAAAAAGGTTCTGCACAACAAAGGATACAACAAGAAGAGTTAAGAGATAACCTACAGAATGGGAGAAAATATTTATAAGGTCTACATCTCATAAGGGGTTAATATCCAAATGTACAAGGAGCCCAAAGAGCTCACAAACAAGAAAACAAAAACCTGATTAAAAATAGGAAAAAGACCTGACTAGATATCTCTCAAAAGAAGACGTACACATGGCTAACAGGTTTGTGAAAAAGTAATCAACATTACTAATCATTAGGGAAATACGAATCAAAACCACATTGAGATATCACCTTACTCCTGTTAGAATGGCTATCATAAAAAAGACAAAAGATAACAAGTATTGGCAAGGATGTGAAAAAAAATCCCTTGTACACTGTTGGTGGGAATGGAAACTAGTTCAGCCATTATGGAAAACAATATAAGCTTTCCTCAAAAAAATTAAAAATGGAATTAGCATATGATCCAGCAATCCACCTCTGGGCACAGTATGTATCTAAAGGAAATGAAATCAGTATGTTGAAGAAATAACTGCATGTCCACATTGATTGCAGCACTATTCACAATTGCGAAGATATGCACACAATGCAAGTGTCCACCAACAAATAAGTGGATAAAGAAAATGAAGTATATACTCAGTGCAGTACTATTTGGCCATAAAAAGAAGGAAGTTCTGTCATTTGTGGCAACATGGATAAATCTCAAGGAAATTATGCTAAGTGAGGTCAACCAGTCACAGAAAGACAGATAGCACATGATCTCACTCACATGATCTCACTCAAAAAAGTTGATATCATAGAAGTAGAGCAGAAAATGAAGATAACCAGAGGCTAGGGGTGGCTAGGGAGTCATGGGCTTGAGGAGATACTGGTCAAAAGACATATAATTGTAGCTGGACAGGAGGAATGAGTTCAAGAGGTCTGCTGTGTAGCATAGTGACTACAGTGAATGATGATATATTGCACATATTGTGTTCTTGAAAAATTCTGACAATGGATATTAAGTGTTCTCACCTGGATATTAAGTGTTCTCACTGCAAAAAAATGATAGGTATGAGAGGTAATGCATTTATGAGCTAGATTTAACCCTTCCACAATGTATACATATTTCAAAATATTATGCTGTACATGATAAATACAATATTATATGTCAATCTGAAAAATAACTGATTGTTTTTAATTTCACTGAGCTTGAGCTCTTTCTATATTCAGCACCTCACGGAAGACACAGTAGTGGGGGTAGATAGATTCTTAAAAGCATTTTGCAGATGTTACACAGTGTTAAGGAGCCTGGGTGAAGTACGGACAGCCTCTCCTGGGACTGTTTGTTACAGCTGTTTGTAAATCTACAATTATCTCAAATGTCTTTTTTAAAAAGTGAAAACACACACCTGTATTATGTTAACAGACAGTTAGAGGCATTTTAAAGAAACAATGAGTTATGGAACAAAAATGGGACTATGTCTTCCAGAATCTAATAGATCTGCTGGAGAGACATGACACAAAATATAGGAGAGCAAAGTATCAATTTAAGAAACTGTGACCTATCAGTAACACCAAGTATAAAAATTTAAGGATATAGAACATGACCCAAAATTTAAAACATCCAAGGAAACCCATTTCAGCAGTGTAGAGGTCACCAAGGCCACACGCAGGTATCGCTGTCCCTTTGCTCATGGCTTAATAATGACCCACAGACTAGGAATGCCACACTGAGCAGATGGGCTTTCTTTGCTATTGGTCACTAGAGGGAATGCCTAACTGGAAGTGTGACTGACTGACCAAATCCCATTTTGGTAGAGGGTACCGGAAGTGAGAGTGAGAAATGCAATTCCAGATGCAGGGAATCACATGAACAGCCCTCTGTGGAGGAAGAGGAAGAGGAAGAGAATGTGGTCTAGAAGATGCCACCAAGGTGTGAATCATGAGAGAAGGCAGACATGATAGATCTTATTACATCAGGACAAGAAAATTTTGTTTTTAACAAGTTTAAACCATTAAATGGGCAAACATTATTGTGTAATCTGGTAATCAATTAGTTATTAAGTAAACAAAAACAAGAAAAATGTGGTAACAACAGGACAGCTGGGCAGTATATAAGAGGCTGTGGCCCGAGGATACTTCCAAACGTGAGAACCTCATTCTTCTAGAAACCCACCCAGAACCTCCACCCTCTGACACCATGGTCAGCTCCTGTTGTGGCTCTGTCTGCTCTGAGCAGAGCTGTGGCCTGGAGACCTGCTGCCGCCCCACCTGCTGCCAGACCACCTGCTGCAGGACCACCTGCTGCCGCCCCAGCTGCTGTGTGTCCAGCTGCTGCAGACCCCAGTGCTGCCAGTCTGTGTGCTGCCAGCCCACCTGCTGCCGCCCCAGCTGCTGCATCTCCAGCTGCTGCAGGCCCCAGTGCTGCCAGTCTGTGTGCTGCCAGCCCACCTGCTGCCGCCCCAGCTGCTGCATCTCCAGCTGCTGCAGGCCCCAGTGCTGCCAGTCTGTGTGCTGCCAGCCCACCTGCTGCCGTCCCAGCTGCTGCATCTCCAGCTGCTGCCGCCCCTCCTGCTGTGAATCCAGCTGCTGCCGCCCCTGCTGCTGCCTGCGTCCAGTCTGTGGCCGAGTCTCCTGCCACACCACTTGCTATCGCCCAACCTGTGTCATCTCCACCTGCCCCCGCCCCTTGTGCTGTGCCTCCTCTTGCTGCTAAATCTCTCCTTGTGATATTTGTCATACTATGAATGTCTTCATTAGTCACATAAAATGCACTGTAGCCAGCCAGTCACTGGAAAAAATGAACGCTTCCCTGCCAATTTGTCTCATGTGGCATTCAGAGTGGACATTCAGCTCTTCTAGGAAATGACAGACATACACACATTCATTAAAATATGTTGTGCCAGGCCCCAATGCAGTTATTTTTAGATGAGCAGCGTCTTCATTCGAAGGGGACACTAACTATGATGATCTCATATAATATTGTTTTCACGTATTAATAAACAGCCACTTCCCTAATATTGAAATCTCCTGATTTGTTAGTGATTTCATTGTGCCTCTGTGTGTGTGTGCGTGTGTGTGTGTGTGTGTGTCTTTACCTGTCACTTCACATCAAGGGCCATCTCTCTTCAAATGCAGGAGAGCATGTTTAAGAGCCTGGGCTCTTGATTCATGTTAACTGATTGGAATCACGACTCCCCTAGGTATTTGTTGTGTGGTATGGGGCAAGTTGTTTAACCTCCTCAGGCCTCAGTTTTTTTCTCTGAGAATAGAGATAATGCATTATGTTCTTTAAATGTTCAGAGACATAACCCATGTAATATACTCACCACAGGGCCTGGTACATAATGCAGTATAGGCTCTTAATGTATTCAGCTTCTGGCCGAGTGTGGTGGCTCACATCTGTAATCCCAGCACTTTGGGAGGTTGAGTGGGTGGATCACTTGAGGCCAGGAGTTCAAGACCAGTGTGGACAACACGGTGAAGTCCCTTCTCTACTGAAAGCACAAAAATTAGTTGGGTGTGGTGGTGCACACCTGTAGCCCCAGCTACTTGGGAGGCTGAAGCAGATGAATCACTTGAAGCCAGGAGGAGGAGGTTGCAGTGAGCCGAGATCATGTCATTGCACTCCAGCCTGGGTGACAGAGCAACTATGGCTCAATAAATAAAGAAACAAATACAAGTTCTGCTGTTATTATTACTGAAACACTACCCTGGGCTAGAATAATATCTTAGCATAATGTTCTTTTTGACAGAACAGCAAGAAAATTTGTATCATTGTTGGACTGTCTTCTATAACTCAAAATTAAGTTTTGGTATATGCCTCAAATGTCCCTTAAAAACTCCAGCAAGTTGAACATCATGAAGTCATCTACATTTTGTCTGACTGTATTTCTACTTCCAGTATGTTCCATTATTGGTTGTGGAAATTTTGAGTGTTCTCCCTAGCTCAAGTACTTTTTCCTTATTTCCTTCCTTCCCCCTCCCTCCCCTTCTAATCCCTTTACCTTCCCTCCACCTGCCCTCCCCTCTGCCTGCCTGCCTTCCTTCCTTCCTTCCTTCCTTCCTTCCTTCCTTCCTTCCTTCCTTCCTTCCTTTTTTCCTCTCTTAACATAAAATGATCTTTCAGAATACAAAGCGTACCTTCTAAGTCAAGATTTCTGGAAATTTATGACATTCATGGCAGATTTCTCATAAATGTTTTATACCTTGTAATTAATAGATGCTCAAAGTCTTAGTATTTCCAGACTGAAACTCCTTTATAATTTTAGCCTCTAATGTTACTGAGGTTTCTTCATTTTCTTGATGGTTTTACTCCTTCGTTTCGGGCTTTAATCACCTTGCATTGTCTTAAGAGAACATGGGTGGGACTTCTTCTTAAGACTCAGTTTTCTCATCACCAAAACTCAAATAAGTGTTATTCTATGTCGATGAAAAAATGTGTCATGATATGTGCAATATATCTTATTTATATAAATATAAGGGTTTATACATTTCAGCTAATAATCTGAAGTATATTAAAACTGCTTTAAATCCAAAATTTCTACAAATCAGAATTTTATTTATTAGCTGTGTTACATTTCCAAAGAAATGTAACTAAGAGCTAGTTAGTATTTCTGAAATGTAAAAATAAAGAAGTTTTAAGTTGTCAAGAGACTACATGAATAGAAATTAACATTACGTGGGCTTCACTCCAGCCTAAGTTAGGCATTATAGTCTTAGCATATCATAAAAATGCCTTGCAGACACTTTGAGCTTCAGCCTTTTCCATTCACTCTAAATTATTCTAAAGAGTACAGACTTGTCATTTCATACATCAGAATTAACAAACCTTTTATCCTCCCGTATGTTCTTCTTTGACAACTACTCATTACAGGATGCAGGTTTTAACATTATGCTTTATTAGCTAGAGTGAAATCAAAGACTATAGGTTTTATATGGTCTTTTCAGTATTAAAGTATATGAAGCTTGTAATTTCCTGTGTCCACAAGAACTGGGCTACAGCAGGAATGAGATGACACAGTGTATCTGTGTAATAAAGAGACTATTTGCAAAGGGGTAGCTAGAGTTCAGGGAAAGCAATAAGGGAAACCTCAGTACCCAGGGCTCACAGTAACAAGGAGCAGGTACTCCAGGCCTATGCAATAATTTGGGTGAAATGTCCCAAGGGTGGCATGTGAAACTTCTTAGGATGAGTATGCACAGACACTCCAGTATAGTCATTGCCTTTGGAGAGAGTTATGGTGCTCTAAAGGGTCCAAAGATGATATGGAAGACACTGTGGTGGTGAAACCCAAGGTAGATATAAATTTATGAATGGGAAAGTGTGACTGTGGTGATTATTCTGTGGTCACATCAGCTTTACCTAAATGCATAGTAGAGATGGATTTTAAGTGAATGAAACATTGATTTAGTTGATGTTTCATTCACTTCAAAGTCACTCAGTATTATTTACTCATGCTAAATATATACCTTCGGAATTGCTCAAGCTTTCTAGCTAGTGAAACTAAGCAAGATAGAACTCCAGAGGGGCAGCAAGAGATGCCTGTTTTGATTAAGAAAGTAGCTGAAACAAGAGTTTTAATTCCCACGAACTCCCTCATAATAGTCCCATCTGGCCAGTAAGTAAGGAAGAGGTTAACAACAGGCTTGGTGATTAAACAAGTTGGTTCCACCAATTGTTTCAGCTACACCACCTAAGTCAGAACATTACAGGAAACTCAACAAACCTAGTAAGACTCATACGCTGCTGCAGACTTAGCTAGTGCATTCTTTTCAATGCCAGTTTCAGAAGCCAGACAGGTGCAATTTACATTTTCATGTCAAGGAACCCAGTATACATATACCATTTTGCCACGCAGATATATGAGTTCACTAGCATATTGCCATAACCTATTAAGGCAGACTTGAGCTTGATAACCATTAAAAGCAAGTTAATACCATATATTGATGACTGTGACACTAGCGCATGAAAAATCATTAGCAAATTGAAAATCAAGTCCAGACATAGACTAAAGTACATAAAACAATTTATTATATGAAAAGGTGGCACTTTAACTCAGTAATGGAAAGATGTATTCTTCAATCAATGATGTTGAGCCATGGTCATATCTGATTATAAAACAGTAAACCTCATATTTTGTATCTGTATACATTCCTAGTAGGTAAAATGTTTTAAAATATAAAACATGAAACCTCGAAGTTAACAGAAATTATACGATAATGTTTATGTAAATTTATAACTGGAAAGGCCTTTCAAAATATGACACATACCCAGGAGCTATCAAAGAAAAAAATTCATAGATTTGACTGCACCAAAAACAATATGAAGGTAAAGAAAATTCCTTTCATATCTGATTTTGCAGAGAGGTAGTATGTATAGTGATTAAAAACATGGACCCAGTGCTGGGCTGGCTGAAATAAAATTACAGCTCCCCTGCTTACTGGCTTGAATCCCACCTGTGCCTTAAGTTTCTCATCTGTAAAGGGAGGATTACAATAGAATTTTCCATACTGGATTGTTGGGACTAGTAATTGAGCTAATATATGTAAAACATTAGAACAATTGCAAAACATGTCATTTGTTATTTTGTTATTCCAGCATCCAGCAAAACTTTCAGCATACAATATTTAGAGCTGAAAGAGAGAGAGAGAGAGAGAGAGAGAGAGAGAGAGAGAGAGAGAGAGAGAGAGAAGGGAAAGAAAGAAGAAAGAAGGAAAGAAAGAAAGAAAGAAAGAAAGAAAGAAAGAAAGAACAAAAAACAGAAAGAAAAGGAAAAGAAAAAAGAAAGAAAAAGAAAGAAAGAAAGAAAGAAGGAAAGAAAGAAAGAAAGAAAGAAAGAAAAAGAAAGAAAGAAAGAAAGAAAGAAAGAAAGAAAGAAAGAAAGAAAGAAAGAAAGAAAGAAAGAAAGAAAGAAAGAAAAAGCAGGAATTCCAGAACATGTTGGGTTTTTATTTTGTTTAAGTTTCTGGAAAAGAACAAGTATAGTTAGTGCATAATTGTGCCAATGATTCCATTCTAGTCTTTTAATGTTAATATTTCTTCCTTATCTCTAAATGGCTTATTCTTTTTAAGTTCTTCTTTCTTAGGCACATCTTTTTTTTTTTTTTTTTTTTTTGAGACGGAGTCTCGCTCTGTCGCCCGGGCTGGAGTGCAGTGGCCGGATCTCAGCTCACTGCAAGCTCCGCCTCCCGGGTTTACGCCATTCTCCTGCCTCAGCCTCCCAAGTAGCTGGGACTACAGGCGCCCACCACCTCGCCCGGCTAGTTTTTTGTAATTTTTAGTAGAGACGGGGTTTCACCGTGTTAGCCAGGATGGTCTCGATCTCCTGACCTCGTGATCCGCCCGTCTCGGCCTCCCAAAGTGCTGGGATTACAGGCTTGAGCCACCGCGCCCGGCCGCTTAGGCACATCTTATCCTTTCTGATTTATTTATCCTTTAAAAATGTTAATTGTTGGCTTTAAGTAGGTAGGGGGTATAAATTATATATATAGAAAGTTACAGAATATGTAAACAATTAGTTCAACTGAAATATCTTTTATAACTTTTAGGAAGAACCCTTCTTATACCTCTATTTTCAATTTGTTCCAAGTCTCTACCAATTCTTTCAAAGAAATAATTAAGTTATTTCATAAATAAATTTATTATTTCATAATGAAGAGAATAATTTATCCATATTATGCTCAAGGCCATCACCTGATGCTGAGAGTTCAACTTTTACTCTGTCTCACTTCAACTTTTTTCTTTTCTTTCTTTTTTTTTTTTTTTTTTTTTGAGATGGAGTCTCGCTCTGTCCCCACCAGCTGGAGTGCAGTGGCATGATCTCTGCTCACCGCAAGCTCTGCCTCCTGGGTTCATGCCATTTTCCTGCTTCAACCTCTTGAGTAGCTGGGACTGCAGGTGTCTGCCATCATGCCCAGCTAATTTTTTTGTATTTTTAGTAGAGACGGGGTTTCACTGTGTTACACAGGATGGTCTCAATCTCCTGACCTCATGATCCGCCTGCCTCGGCCTCCCAAAGTGCTGGGATTACAGGCGTGAGCCACTGCATCTAGCCTCACTTCAATTTTTTAAAGCATCTCTTCCCAGCAATCCAGGAGCATTTTGTCATTTCTAAAGGCAGATCAAAAATTAAAATAAATTGTACATAGCATATATATTGAAAGCACTTTTGCCAAAATTATAACAGTAAGAAAATTATCACAGTGGAAGAGATCTGATTGAACCAACCCCTATCTTGCCTTTAACTGCCAAATTGCCCTGGGCTTGGGCCAAGCTAACTTGAGGAGAAATTTAGTTTATATTTAAATGATAATATCCATTCCACAAAACTAAAACACCTTTGTAAAACTAATGAAAGTTCACCAGGTTAGGAGGATGAGAGGAGCCTGAATTCTCCTTAGCAGACTAAGGTGTAGACATAAACAATTACCAGCCACTATAACAGAGGTCGCAAGATTTGCAACTTCCCCAATTACTCCTGCAGATAACATCACTACTGTTGAGCCTAAAATTAGACTTTTGAGACATGTTTTCATGCTTTTGCATTTCTGACAATCAGTATCCCCACCTGGACCTATGACTCTTGACTCAACTGGTCCTGCCCCTACCGACCCCTGCCACCTGAAGCAAACTCAGCTCACCAGGACCATGGTCCACAGCCCTATGATTGCTTCCACAATCAATCAGCAGCACCCATTCCTTTGCCCACTAAACTATTCTTGAAAAACCCTAGCCTCCTAATTTTCAAGGAGGCAGATGCGAATAATAACAAAGCTCTGGTCTCCTTTTTAGCTGGCTCTATGCACATTAAACCCTTTCTCTATTGCAATTCCCCTGTCTTGATAAATTGGCTCTATCTGGGCAGCAAGCAAAATGAACCCATTGGGTGGTTACAATATCACCTAACATTCCTTCCTGAAGGCTTTTCATAGCTCCCCACCATTTCTTCCAGGATTTGAGGGTACCCACAATTTCTCCCACATGCTGTCAATCCCAACTTCTCTCATTACTTCTCAAAACAGACTTTTCAGCGTATCACTTTCACCATCATAAGCTAGGGTCATGCCCAATCTTAATTATGTGCTCCTTTTATATCCTCTTTCTCTTCACCTATGTGAATGGTTTGTATTCTCAAAGGTCAGTGTGACCCTTGAAAGCCTTAACAAAATCTTCATCCATTAAACATACATTTCCTCATTCTATTTCAGGTTCTGTTATATAAAGATGAATAGATCATAGCCTATGCCCTAATGGAGTTTGTATTTTAGAAGGAGCCAATAAACAAACGAATTTCTGATAGAGAATCAGATGATAGAGGCTGTGCATATATAAGGCACAACAGATGTGCAATGGAGGAAGGATCTTGCTTTGTGTGAGACCAAGAAAGATATTAGAGAAAAATGGCATTTGGACTAACCAGTAAAAAACAACTAGAAGAATGCTAAATTAAGAAAATAAAAACTATTTTACCCCAAAATATATTTTTGGACATATTTTAAGATGGCTGCCACATGGTCAGCAGACTAAAGTGGCCCTGCAAAGCTGTCTTTTGTGAAGGAAATTTGCATCTGTAGAGAATCTCCATTAATGCAGCCAGGCCTTCTCATTATAGGCGTTTCCTGGATCTAGAAGAGAATAACTGACTCTCTGATACCCTTAAAGTTCTGAAAAAAATCATTTACCATCTCTTTTCTCTGAGGGCTGCTACCTGTGAGATTTCATCCACATAACAAGACCCCCTTTGCTAACCAAGCCTCTTTCTTTCTCCTTCCCATAACCTGTTGATATGGTTACGCTTTGTGTCCCGACCCAAATCTCATCTTGAATTGTAGTTCATAATCCCCACATGTCATGGGAAGGACACAGGGGGAGACAATTTAGTCATGGGATCGGTTACCTTCATGTGATAGTGAGTTCTCATGAGATCTAATTGTCTTATAAGGGGCTTATCTTCCTTCTCCTCTGCACTTCTCCTTGCTGCCACGATGTGAAGAAGGACATGTTTGCCTCCCCTTCTGCCATGATTGTAAGTTTCCTGAGGCTTCCCCAGTCATGGTGAACTGTGAGTCAATTAAACCTCTTTCCTTTGTAAGTTACCCAGTCTCGGGTATTTCTTCATAGTAGCACATGAGAATGGACCAATACACCTGTCTTGCCACTAAAACCTGTTTCCTGTTTTTGGCCATGCTCTGAGCCCTCATTCTTTCTGTGACCTTAAGAGGATGTATAAGCTGCTGTACCTCATTGAGGGGTTGAGTTTTCATTCTGAAGGCTCTTGGGTATACTCGTTAGATAAATGTGTATGCCTTTTCTCCTGCTAATCAATCTGCCTCAAGTCAGCAATTTTTCAGTGAGGAAAATTCTTCCTCCATTGCACTTCTGTTGTGCCTTATTTATGTATGGACTCTATCATCTCATTCTCTATCAGAAACTCATGTGTCTATTGATTCCTTCTAGAATACAAACTCCACTAGGGCAGAGATCTCCAGGTTCCTCAGGCCCCACATAAGCTCACAATAGACATCCCTCATTCCCAGGAAGAGAAAATATCATGAAGGTAATTTGTTCTTTTCTTGAATAATTGCTTTTCCCTGAATGTCCATGGCTCTAAAGAAGACCCTTTATTTAGGACCATAATCATGTGAGGCTTTTATTTAAAAACTCTTTATGGGCCGGGCATGGTGACTCTCTTCTGTAATCCCAGCACTTTGGGAGGCCGAGGTAGGTGGATCACCTGAGGTCAGGAGTTTGAAATCAGCCTGGCCAACATGGTGAAACCTCATCTCTACTAAAAATACAAAATTACCTGGGAGTGGTGGCACATGCCTGTAATCCCAGCTACTTGGGAGGCTGAGGCAGGAGAATTACTTGAACCTGGGAAGTGGAGGTTGCAGTGAGCTGGGATCGTGCCATTGCACTCCAGCCTGGGCAACGAGAGTGAAACTCCATGTCAAAAAATAAGTAAATTAATTAATTAATTAAAACTCGTTATGAATGCAATTTCTGTGTAAATGTAACTGGACCCAGGTTCAGCTGCTTGCTGCTGGATAGCTAATGCATAAGAGGTAAGGGCTGGTGAAAGGAAAGGTAGTTCTAGTTGGAGAGCCAGTAAACCAAGAAGATAACCTTGCTTTGTGTGAGGCCGAGAAAGATATTGGAGAAAAACGGCATTTGAACTAACCAGTAAAGAATAACTAGAAGAATGCTAAGTGAAGGAAATAAAAACATTTCACCCCAAGATATATCTCATTGACATACGTTAACTAGTGAACTAGCATTCTAAAGTGCCATCTTAAATTTTTAAATTTGCCATAGGATTTTGAAAGGGAAACTTGGCATGGGAGACATGCAGGGATGATGCAGGGTGCTGAGTCTGTGTGTCTTGTTCCAATGGCTATCTTGGGTGTCCAGAGGTTTGGTGGCATTATTTTGACTTCAGCCCAATGATAGTGGACTAAATTGTTCAAGATTCCCCCTAAGCGAGAGGATTCCTCAGGGCTCTGTGCCTGGTTTGTTTCAAGATTAGCCTCTGGAATTTCTTAAGCAAGATTATAATTAGATAAGATATTAGATAGTATTATCAGAGTGGAGTGTGCAGAGAGGGTAGGAATGAAGAGATGAGAGTGGAGGAAAGGAAGAGAAAGTGGGTGATTTCTAAAATTGAGGTCCACAGTTACATAAGTATCTATAAGTTAAAGAATATGTCTTTTACATTCTTCTCGATGCTTCTAAAAAATCTTAGAAATAAGTGATACTAAAAAAAAACCCTGCTAGATGTTTTAGCTCAGAATGTATGAAAAAGATTTTAACAAAATGTCAATAAGGCATAACAATTACACATTTTGATATTTAAAAAGGCAGATCAAAAACTATGATCCACTTTACTCTACCTCAGCCTGCAGGACACTTTTGAAGACAGACACAACTCAAGCCCAGATGACGCCTTGTTCCTTAGAAACAGTGAGTCACTACTAACTGTTTCAAGGTGTACCCAGGTGATGAGAATTAACACAGCTCGCAATGACCTAGGCATTTGGTTAGCTCAATGACCACCCAGGATACATACAATGAATCATAAGCTTCCTCATTTCTCACACTTAAAAACAGGAGCATACTTTCTTTTTTCCTGTCAGCATTCCAGATGATTGACACATGCATTTCTCCACGAGGCCTTAGCCCAATCAGAAGCTCTCCCAAAATGATATCAAGATGCGAAACAGACAAGCGACAGTGGCCCTCCCATGTCACATGATACCCAGAGACTAAAGTCATGTGACACTGAAACCAAGAAAAGGAAAACAAGAGTTGACTCATGTGGGAACACCAGGGTGAGAAAAGGGAAATAATCATTTTCTATATAACGGGATTTTTTACTAGAAAAACACAATAATATGGTTTAGTAATTGCATTTGTGTCATATAAACAAAAACAAGGAAATAATCTTCTCATAATCACAAAGGCTCCTCAGCTGGGTATAAAAGGGGCCATGTAGCAAGGAAGACTCTCAAACTCACGAAACTCACTCTCCTGGAAACCCACCCAGAACCTCCACCCTCTGACACCATGGTCAGCTCCTGTTGTGGCTCTGTCTGCTCTGACCAGGGCTGTGGCCTGGAGACCTGCTGCCGCCCCACCTGCTGCCAGACCACCTGCTGCAGGACCACCTGCTGCCGCCCCAGCTGCTGTGTGTCCAGCTGCTGCAGACCCCAGTGCTGCCAGTCTGTGTGCTGCCAGCCCACCTGCTGCCGCCCCAGCTGCTGTCAGACCACCTGCTGCAGGACCACCTGCTGCCGCCCCAGCTGCTGTGTGTCCAGCTGCTGCAGACCCCAGTGCTGCCAGACCACCTGCTGCAGGACCACCTGCTGCCGCCCCAGCTGCTGCATCTCCAGCTGCTGCCGTCCCAGCTGCTGTGTGTCCAGCTGCTGCAGACCCCAGTGCTGCCAGTCTGTGTGCTGCCAGCCCACCTGCTGCCGCCCCAGCTGCTGCATCTCCAGCTGCTGCCGTCCCTCTTGCTGTGAATCCAGCTGCTGCCGCCCCTGCTGCTGCCTGCGTCCAGTCTGTGGCCGAGTCTCCTGCCACACCACTTGCTATCGCCCAACCTGTGTCATCTCCACCTGCCCCCGCCCTTTGTGCTGTGCCTCCTCTTGCTGCTGAGCTCCTTTCCTGAACCTGTCTCCTCCCCTTCAGCTCACTTATCACAGAAGCAGACCTTGTGCATCTCATAGACAACTCAGGAGAGGCCATTCCCACCAACTGTGTGTCCATATACTGGACATATATCTAGGATATATGTCCTGGATATACATCTAGAATATATGTTCCCCACGTTAACCCAAGTGTGAAATTAGATGTTATTTACAGCAAGAAATTAATAGAATTTATCAAGTTTTATACCCTATATTTGTATTTATGGATACCAAGTTCTTCTGTCCCAAACGTGGAAATTCTTGCAGGGTTACTCAGGACAAGGATGTCTCACTCTCAGATTTGAAAGTCTGATTTTTTCACCCTGTATTTCCTTTTACAGCAATGTTTCTGTATCTTTTTTTTTCTGCTTCTGAATAAAACTCCACCTTTGTCGCATAGAAATACAATGTTCTTTTTGTGTTGCTTTGTAATGATTGTCCTTAGTTCCTGAGAAATTACACCCAAAACACAACTGAACGAATCCTATTCTTGCTCTCACCTTCAAGAAAATCCCAACATGTAATGAGTTTAAAAAATAAATAAACAACGGCAATACATGGATGCTTCCAAAAGTATTGAAGAAAAATAAAGATTTTTAGTTAAGTTTTTTTATGAATATAGAGAAGGGTTCTATCCCACAGCTAAATTTTCTTAAATATTTTTGAAAGTGTATCTTTCCCTACAACCCCACTCCTCTCTTATTTGCTTTATTCTTCCATTTTCCTCCTCCACCCATGCCCGCTGATCCTGTCATCTTGTTCTGCCCTCATCTCTTTTATCCCACTCTTGTAAAACCAGAGGCTACTCTTTAGGGTTTATCCATCTCTCATGTAATTCAATTTATTACACTCTCAGTTGCTTTAATTTCATCTCCATCCACTAACAACAAAGTAATTACCTTTAGGGAAAATTAATCTTCTGAGAAGTTGGGGAATTGCAGAAAATGTAAAATACTCAAATTTTAATATTTTTCCTACCTTAATGACTTTTCTGTGATGTGTATTTAACAGCATGGTCTTAGGGCACATGGTCTTGTTCAATAAATTCCACAAAAATGAATTTTCATAGAGAAATATGGGGACTTAGAAGAAACGAACTAACAGACTAGTTTGGTTCTTAGGTAAACCCAGAATATGGCCTATAAACTCCATCCTAGGGGAAAATGGTGAAAATAAATTTTACATCAATTGAAGCTAGTAAAAGCAGGAGAAACAGTTAGAAAGTTCTGTATTAAATACATATTCTAGGAGTTAAAGGTCCAATGAATAATGCAGTGGTATTGAATCATGAATCTTTAACTTCAATAGGTTCTACTACATGAACAAACAATAATTTAAACTGTGTAGGGGCATTATTCCTCCACATCACTTACAGCACACAACTCCTGATGGGTCAGAGAAAGTAGGTGAAAATTAAATGAACCTTCAGTTGGTCTCAGCATATGAAATGGGACTTTGAATGCCGTGGGACTGAATGTGGCTTCCTGGTCATAGGGAATAAGTGTCTGAGAAAAAGACATCTATGCCCTGAACTGTGGGACACTCCATCACTTGTAAGTTGAAAACAAAGCAACAGAAACCACAGGAGACTGCAAAGGAATCACCAGAGAAGTAAGACAACAACTAGTAGAGTGCAAGGTCCAAAATCCCGATGAAGGAAAGAGTGGTCACTTGAAAAATTAAAGGACACTCATAGGTGGGAATTGAACAATGAGAACATTTGGACAGGGCGGGGAATATCACACACTGGGGCCTGTTGGAGGGTGGGAGGCTGGGGGAGGGCTAGCATTAGGAAAAATGCCGAATGTTAATGACGAGTTGATATGTGCAACAAACCAACATGGCACATGTATACCTATCTAAAAGCCTGCAGGTTGTGCACATGTACCCTGGAACATAAGGTATAATTTAAAAAAATTAAAGGACAGAATTTCAGTTCCAGTTGTGTAACTGATAGAAGATTCAACCTCTCTGTAGGAATGACTCTAATAATTAGACAAAACTAAGAAAACAGTTGTTTATGAGCACTGGGAGTTCACTTATGCAGACAGTATTTGAGGGACCATGGTCTCAGAAAAAAATTAAATTCCTTCAGGTGAAAGACAAGATCACCTCCAGCCTCTACAGTTTTTCATATATAATTTCTGAATCTCTGGCATTCAATTTAAAAAATTACCATGCATGCCAAAAAAAATGGCTAAATGAGCAAAATCAAGAAGAAAAGAAAATAGAAACAGAGCCAAGGATGATCTATATATAGGTACTAACACTGACTTTAGAATACTTACAATTAATATATTTGAAATAATAGATTAAAAATGTAAATTTTATTAAAGAAGTAGAATCTACTTTTAAAGAGTTCGGTGAAAATTCTAGAACCAAAAATCTCAAAAACTGAAATCAAGAATACATTAAATAAGTTTAACAGAAGATTAGACAGAAGAGAGGAATAGCAAAATGGAAGTAGAAAATATTCACAGTGGAATATAGAGGGAACAAAAGTTTTAAAATAGAGATAATAGCATAAGACACACTTAGAGCATAGTGAAAAGTCTAAGATACATATAAATTGGAGTCCCAGAAGGAGAGAAGAGAGAATGGAGAAGTAATAAACAAAGAGATACTGGAGGGCAATTTGAAACAATTGATAACTTCAAGTCACAGATTCTAGAATGTCTCTGAACCCAAGCAGAGTGAATAAAAACAAAAACCACATGTAGACATATCAAGGAAAGTTGTTGAAAACCAAAGATAAGGACTTCATGTCTAAAACACCAAAAGCAATGGCAACAAAAGCCAAAATTGACAAATGGGATCTAATTAAACTAAAGAGCTTCTGCACAGCAAAAGAAACTACCATCAGAGTGAACAGGCAACCTACAGAATGGAAGAAAATTTTTGCAATCTACTGACAAAGGGCTAATATCCAGAACCTACAAAGAGCTCAAACAAATTTACAAGAAAAAATCAAACAACCCCATCAAAAAGTGGGCAAAGGATATGAACAGACACTTCTCAAAAGAAGATATTTATGCAGCCAACAGACACATGAAAAAATGCTCATCATCACTCGCCATCAGAGAAATGCAAATCAAAACCACAATGAGATACCATCTCACACCAGTTAGAATGGCAATCATTAAAAAGTGAGGAAACAACAGGTGCTGAAGAGGATGTGGATAAATAGGAACACTTTTACACTGTTGGTGGGACTGTAAACTAGTTCAACCATTGTGGAAGACAGTGTAGCGATTCCTCAAGGATCTAGAACTAGAAATACCATTTGATCCAGCCATCCCATTACTGGGTATATACCCAAAGGATTATAAATCATGCTGCTATAAAGACACATGCACACGTACATTTATTGCGGCACTATTCACAATAGCAAAGACTTGGAACCAACCCAAGTGTCCAGCAATGACAGACTGGATTAAGAAAATGACAGACTGGATTAAGAAAATGTGGCACATATACACCACATGTACACCTAGATCTAGGTTTTTTTTTTTTTTTTTTTTTTTTTTGAGACAGAGTCTCGCTCCATCACCAGGCTGGAGTGCAGTGGCCCGATCTCAGCTCACTGCAACCTCCACTTCCTGGGTTCAAGCAATTCTCCTGCTTCAGCCTCCCAAGTGGCTGGGACTACAGGCACGCACCACCACCCCCAGATAATTTTTGTATTTTTAGTAGTGACAGGGTTTCACCATGTTTGCCAGGATGGTTTCGATCTTCTGATCTTGTGATCTGCCTGTCTCGGCCTCCCAAAGTGCTGGGATTACAGGCGTGAGCCACTGCGCCCAGCCCATCATCCAGATTTTAAGTCCCACATGCATTAGGTATTTGTCCTAATGCTCTCCCTCCCCTTGCCCCTCACCTGCCGATTTCCATTTTTTGTTTACCTTCTAAACCCGTTTATACATAGTCTCCTTCAGAATCTTCAGTTATCTCAATTCCTGAGGCTATAGTCCCTTTTCCTGTGTCTACTATACTACTCATGATAAATTATTTTCTTACATATTTTGTAATATTTGCTTGTGCATTTATCTTATGCAGAAATTGACCCCTGTGGGGCATCCCATGCAATCTGTGTGTGGTTTCTTAGAGGTTTATTTTTCCTTACGCTTAATGCTTTTTTTGTGTATTTTTTCTTTTGGGGGGTTCTTTCTATGTGCTCTTCCTTTTGCTCTTGTTTCTGATTATTTCAAGGACATGCACTATTTGGTATCAGCAGTTTCTCACCTTGAGATTCCTCCACTATGCATATAGTGTGAATTAGGAAGCTTGGTGATATTGCATAGTTTAGTTGTTCATGACTCTATTACCACATAAAATTCCTGTGGGCAGACTAAGATTGTCTTGTTTCCATCTTATGCACAAGAATGCTTTCAGAATGTAACTTTAAGTTTACATTCTTCTCTTTTGACATCAAAAGAGGTCTTGGCATCATGAGAACAATCTGCCCAAATAGCATTCTTAAGAATGTAAATTTTATATAAGGGTCTTACTTCCTAGATCCTGCCTTGTGATAATTTCAGGTCCCATTTCTTGTACCTGCCTGAGTTTTAACCACCAGCCTCCAATTCTGAGGGCATCTAACCAGATGCCAAACCTTCCCACAGGCCACAGGACATCAGCTAGTGTTTGCCATTTGAGCTCCCTGTTAGTTTCTGACAAATGAGAATTTTTCTCTACTTTTCTCAAGTTCAACTACATGATTGATTTTTTTTTAAATTTTTGAAGCATTTATATTTACTTGTACCAGGAAGTGGGTCTGTCAGTATCAATTCAGTCAGCTACATTGCCAGAAATTCTTTATTTTCAGAGACCCAAGGAGATGAAAGATTTACTGTGTTAGAAATATTTTTAAATGGTTTTTTATAGTAGACGCTCCTATGAAGTAAATTTTACTGTATACTTCAGCGTTTCCTCCAAAAGACCCAAACTCCTCACTCTTATTATAGTAACAGTTGTTAAATTAAGTTTAGTCTAAAGCTGACCCTTTACATATTTTGGGTTTGGCATAAAGGTTTCTCCATGCATAGTAAATTGTAACCTAACCGAATATGTAAACAAACTGTGACATACCATTCCAACAAGTATCCAAGTCCACAGCAGCCCAGTTCTGGTCAATCACAGGGGCCAACTGTTTAAACCATGTTCAACTAAGGCAAACATTGAGCTCTAACCAACCCAGCTATTTCTGTCCCTCACTTTGGTTTTATGTACATCACTTTCCTTTTCCTTTTTTTTCTCTTTTTTTTTTTTAGATTAGGGTTACTTTTAATAATTGAAGTGTGTGATCATAATATTCAGATATTTAATATTAATATTAAATTAATATTCAGATATTTAATAGAACGTCATATGGTCTCAGTTGCAACTACTCAAATCACTTTCCTTTTTCTATCCATAAATGTTATTTAACCAAATGGCAGCCAAGGAGTTGCTCTGAACCTGTGCTGGTCTGGGAGCTGCCCAATTCATGAATTGTTCTTTGATGAATGAAAATCTGTTAAATTTAATTTGTCTAAATTTTTCTTTTAACATCCCAAAGAAAACATACTTTTCCAATCCTAATTCATTTTATTTTTAAACATTTTTTCATTTTTGAAAATATTTCAAACTTATAGAATAGTTATAAGAGTAAAGAATTCCTTATGCCATATAGTCTTCACCTAGATTCAACATTTGACCATGCTGGATTTCTCTCTCTAGAGAGATTACACGGATAGAGATAGACTTATGTCCTAAGACTAAGGACATTTTCATGTATAACCACAGTAAAGATATCAATTAAACTAGATGTTGATGCAATATTATTACCTAATATACATGCTATATCCAAATGTTGCCATTTTTCCAATAATATCCTATCGAGCAATTTTTATCCATGTTCGTACATTGCATTTAGCTATCATATCTCCTTAGTTTATTTAGACCTGAAACACTTGCTCAGACTGTCTTTATATTAGATGGCGCTAATATTTTTGAAGACAGCAGGCCAGTCATTATGTGGAGTATTTCTTAGTCTGAGTTTATCTGATGTTTCCTCATGCTTATATTCAGGTTTTGCATTTTAACAGAAATACTGCATAAGTAATGTGTCCTTTCAGTGTGTGACTTCAGGAGACACATGCTAGTTTGTCCATTATCAATGCTGCTAACTTTGATCCTGTGATTAAGGGTATGTTCTCAAGTTTCTCCACAGTAAAGTTAACATTTTCCCTTTGAAATTAATAAATAGATATTGGGAAAATATTTTGAAGTGTGCAAATATCCTGCTCCCCATCAAACTTCCACCCAATAATTATAGTATTCATTGATGATATTTACTTGATCGAGTTTTATTATAATGGTTGTAAATGGTGATTTGAAACTCCTTTGTTTCTTCTGCATTTACTCATTGACATTCTACTGTCATGGATAACTTTCTCATCTTCCTTTTTTTTAACTTCTCCATTTAATTCATATCAATATGGACTCATCAGTCCTTAGTTTTATTTGATGGGTTGTAATCTATTACTGCCAATATTCATTTTGGTGCCCAAGCTGTCCCATATTAGGCCAGTGAGAGTTTATTCAGAGTAGCTCCAAATGCCTATTCATATCTTAAAACAATAAGTCATTGGTAACAGTTTCAAATTGAATAAAGGAAATGATACCTGGTGCGTACTTTGAAGAAGTCTAGAGAGTCCACTATCTAATGAATATTTATGACTCACAAATAGAATATGTCTTCCTCATTGCACACAGGTAACTAACTCAGAAAGATGAGCTTGTTTTTTTTTTTTATTTCCCTACTCTAATTCTGCTTCTCTTTGACATCAAAAGAGATCTTGGCATCATGAGAACAATTTGCCCAAACAGGATCATGGCATGATACACAGATCACAGGTACATACCAGTGACTGAATCCATGTGACGGGCCATCTTGAGAAGACACAGTAGACAAACAAAGAAATAGGCAAGATAATTCTGTGAGAAAATTCAGATTGGAAAATCTTAACACACTAGGAAAGGGAAATCATGTTTTCCTTCATCTTAAGATATTAAACCAGAAAAACTTAATGATCTAATTTCATGAATAATGTTTCCATAGGTGAGTTTTAAGCTTTCCCTCTACTCTCTAAAGATCTGAGAATTTGAGTCTCTGGAAAAACAGTGACAGCAGACAGATCAACAGGAGAAAAGGCATACAAATTTATTTATGCATATGCAGAGCCTCACAAACTATAAGACTTGAAGAAAGGCCAATGATTGAAGTTTGTATAGCATCAGAATAGGGTCTTGGGGTTTCTTAGGGGAGGTGTCCACAAGCTATGGGAAGGTAAGGGGAAGAAATACATGGTGAACAAAGGCTGTCTTGCTATGTAGGTAAAGTCCTTCAGGCAAAGCCTCTCTAGGGTGATGTCAACTTTTAGCCTCTTTTCCTGTTATATATCTTTCCTGGATGTCTTCAGGCAGATATGGGAACCTCAGAGAAAACCTCTGCTTATAGCTGCTGTTCTCCACAATTCCCCAGTCAACATACCAAAGAATCATATTTTGGGGTTTGGTTTTCTGAGCCCCAACATCTCCATAAGAAAATAAAGTAGGAAATGATTCAGGATATGGTCACAGCAGCTTCAGCAGAGTACAAAAAAGGACAGGTAGCAAAGGGACTTTCAAATTTACTAAGCTCACTGTCTTACTAATATGTATATTTAGAATTGTTATATCTTCTCATTCAATTGATCCTTTTATTATTATATAATGACCTCCTTTCTCTGTTTTTACTGTTGTTGATTTTAAGTTTGTTTTATCTGCTATAAGTATAGCTACTCTTGCTGGAAAAATAAGCTCATAATGGTCAAAATTGAGACATAGCAGTATAAAAGCCTTCAATTTTAAAGAAAAACATAATAATTATTGAAAGAAAAATAATCATTTGAACATCCAGGCAAATGTCCATGTCAACTAGAAGGAAATAAAACTAGCTTGTTTTCACACATTTTGATGAAAATATCGGAAGATAATAGAGTAACACTCAAGGAAAGAAAATGTGAGGCAAAGATTTTAAATTCAGCCAAACTGAACTTCAGGTATAAAGACCACAAACAAACTATCATAAGCATTAAAAAACCCAGTGAATATTCTCCCCCATGGGTGTATCCTGAAGAATTTATTAACAAGCGAACTTCATAAAATCAAATGACTAAAGATACTGGAAGGACATCTACATGAGGTCTGGATCTATATATATCCTTTGGAACTAAGAACAAGAATGAACAATAAGCCTAAGAGAGGAAGTGTGATATATAACAGCTATGTACTGACAATGTCGATACAGCACAACTGCCAAAACAGGAAGGAAAAGGAGAGCAAATACATAAAGTAGAAGTTTGCTGATTGCCTTATAGGTATTAACCAGGAATTCAAATCTCATGCTCAGGGAGTGAGGAATAAAGAAGTAACTAGATAATTTCAATATTTCTGTAAGCAGAGAATCCACTGACAGTAGCTAAAAAATAGAGCTCATGAGGTATGTAAAGGTTAACCATTAGTACAAAATACAAATATTCCTAAATACCAAAAGGCATGCTGAGAAAGAGAGAATTTAAAAGGTGAAAGATTAGAAGTTTAAAAGTGAAAGACAGAGAGATAGAAAGATAAAGAGACAGAGAGGAGAGAGAGAAATATTTAACAAATATATAAAGATAATTTATTATATATCACTATTATATATAGGTATAATAAAAATGACATAATTAAAGTTAAGCATATTGATTATATCCATACATATAGTAGGCTCAACTCACTTTAAAAAAGATTTTCAGATTAGCTTATGAAAAGGAAAACTCAACATTATGCCATCTATAAAGAGATGCAAGTGAATCAACAAGCATCAGAAGGTTAAAAGTGAAAAGGTAAAGACAGGGATGCATGTAATGAAAATGCAAATGGAAGAACGCAGAGGCCACAATTCTTATATCCCACAAGTTAGACTTACAGAAAAAGCATTGCAGAAGACAAAGTAGGAAAAGGTATTATGCTAAAGGCTGCAATCAACATATAAATACAGAGATAAAACTTCACATACAGAAGCTACAGGTAATATAAGAATGAAAATGAGACAAGCCAATAATCAAATATTCTAATCTACTATGGAATTAATGAGAGAACCTGTGGAGAAAAATTAATGAGAATAGAGAATAAGTAAATGAAATAATAAGGTAGATCTTATAGGGATTTATTGACTATCACTTGCTTTCAAGTCAAGAATATTATTTTAATAGCAAAAGCCTGGAAACAACCCAGATGCCCATCAGGAGGAGACTGGCTAAGTAACCTATATTATATCCACAAAACAGGATACTTTTTCATTGAAAATGGAGTGAGGAATATGTGAACATACTCTTGTGCAATAAACAATATGTCACCACAAGTGATGAAAAGTGAATTGAAACAAAGCATTTAGAGTATGTGACCACTTATCTAATAAATAAAGAAGATATAAATACGTAAACACAGACACACTTATATTTAAAATAAAGATGTCAAGAAAAACCTTAAATTTAAAAAATGATGATTTATGGGGAAAGGAGAGAATATAAGGAGGGAACAGAAATAGAAGAAAAACCTCCTTCAATATGCCTCATTTTGTAGAATTTATTTTGGAACCATAAAGATTTTGTGTAGGCCAGGCCTGCATCACGCCTGTAATCCCAGCACTTTGGGAGGCCAAAGTGGGTGGATCATGAGTTCAAAAGATCGACACCATCCTGGCCAACATGGTGAAACCTCGTCTCTACTAAAAATACAAAAATTAGCTGGGCGTGGTGGCGTGCACCTGTAATCCTAGCTACTTGGGAGGCAGAGGCAGAAGAATCGCTTGAACCCAGGAGGTGGAGTTTGCCATGAGCCGAGATTGTGCCACTGCACTCCGGCCTGGCGACAGAGCGAGACTCTGTCAAAAAAAAAAAAAAAGATTTTGTGTAATTACAAAACAAAATTAAATTTAAAAATAATATCTAAATTAAAAAAAATTGATGATGTACTCATTTTCAAGCATGATGATAAAACCATATGAATAAAGTATTCATCTTGGGTGTTTAACCATCCAGCTGGACACACATAGATAAACACCTTCAGGTTACAGTCGGATGTGCTGAGTTAGAGTGCTTTGCAGCATAATGTCAGCCATAAAGGAGGAGATGAGACTTCAGTAAAATAATAGGCTAAGGGAAACATCAGAAAGGAGAGGGAATCTGGGCTGGAACTTAAAGGAAGAATAAGAATGTATTGCATTTATATGGAAAAAGGAACATTCTAAGGAGATATAACAGCACAATCGCAGGTGCGGAATTACTATTGCTTATAGTAAGACTCTTAAAGGACACAGTCACTTTAATTCACTTCTGTATAAACTCACAGAGAGTACTGAGAACCTCACGTGTTCTTTGAGACTAAAGATCAAGACTATAATTACCAAGCATTCAACAGAAGATCTGGCACGTGGCAAGCACTGTCATACAGTAGCTGTGTATGTTATCTCATTTTTCACTGAAAGTACCTGAAACTTGGCTGACCACAGTGGTTCACACCTGTAGTCCCAGCACTTTGGGAGGCTGAGGCAAGTGGATCACTCGACGCCAGGAGTTTGAGACCAGCCAGGCCAACTTGACAAAACCTCATTGCTACTAAAAATACATAGTTAGCCAGGTGTGGTGGCACATGCCTGTAATCCCAGCTACTTGGGAGACTGAGACATGAGAATCACTTGAGCTGGGAGGTGAAGGTTGCAGTGAGCCAAGATCATGCCATGGTACTCCAGTCAGGGCAACAGAGTGAGACTCTGTCAACAAAAGGAAGAAAAGAAAGGAAGGAAGGAAGGAAGGAAGGAAGGAAGGAAGGAAGGAAGGAAGGGCAAGAAAGGAAGGAAGGAAGGAGAGGAAACTGAAACACATAATGCTTGTTTTGAACCCTAATCTTATGATAATTCAAATTTTTGCCAAAACCTTTCCTTTTATTGTATTATATTTCAGTGCCTATGAATACTTAAGAGTAAGGCTTATCTTTTTTCTGAATAGTGTTGCAACAGGATTTTTTAAATTTTTGTTATTTTATTTTTCCATAAGTTATGCAGGTACAGGTGGTATCTGGTTACATGAGTAAGTTCTTTAGTGGTGATGTGTGAGATTTTGGTGCACCCATCCCCAAGCAGTATACACTGCATGATGCTTGTAGTCTTTTATCCCTCAACCCCTGCCCATTCTTCCCCCAAAATCCATTGTATCATTCTCATGCCTTTGCATCCTCATAGTTTAGCTCCCACATATCAGTGACAACACACAATGTTTGGTTTTCCATTCCTGAGTTACTTCACTTAGAATAATAGTCTCCAATCTCATTTAGGCCACTGCAAATGCTGCTCATTCATTCCTTTTTATGGCTGAGTAGTATTCCATCATACACACACACACACACACACACACACACACACACACCCCCCCCCCCACAGTTTCTTTATGCACTTGTTAATTGGTGGGCATTTGGGTTGGTTCCATGATTTTGAAATTGTGAATTGTGCTGCTATAAACATGGGTGTGTAAGTATCTTTTTCGAATCATGACTTTTTTTCCTCTGGATATATAGCCAGTAGTGGGATTGCTGGATCAAATGGTAGTTCTGCCATCTGTTCTACTTTTAGTAAATCTCCACACTGTTTTCCATAGAGGTTGTACTATTTTACATTCCCATTAGCAGTGGAAAGTGTTCCCTGATCACCACATCCATGCCAATATCTACTGGGTTTTTTTTTTTGTTTTTGTTTTTTTGTTTTTTTCTTTTTTGTTTTATTTTGGCCATTCTTGCAGGAGTAAGGTGGTATCACATTGTGGTTTTGATTTGCATTTCCCTGATCATTAGTGATTCTGAGCATTTTTTCATATATTTGTTGACCATTTGCCTATCTGCTTTTGAGAATTGCCTATTCATGTCCTTATCCCACTTTTTGATGGGATTTTTTTTTCTTACTGATTTGAGTTCATTGTGGATTCTGGATGCTGGTCCTTTGTCAGATGTATAGATTGTGAAGATTTTCTCCCATTCTGTGGGTTGTCTGTTTACTCCGCTGACTGTTTCTTTTCCCATGCAAAAGCTCTTTAGTTTAATTAGGTCCTAGTCATTTATCTTTGTTTCATTTGCTTTTGGGTTCTTGGTCATGAAATCCTTGCCTAAGTCAATAACTAGAGGGAATTTTCCAATGTTATCTTCCACAGTTTTTATAGCTTCAGGTCTCAGGTTTAAGTCTTTAATCCATCTTGAGTTGATTTTTGTATAAAATGAGAGATGAGGATCCAGTTTCATTCTCCTAC
Source organism: Macaca thibetana thibetana (assembly GCF_024542745.1). Taxonomy (NCBI): domain Eukaryota; kingdom Metazoa; phylum Chordata; class Mammalia; order Primates; family Cercopithecidae; genus Macaca; species Macaca thibetana. The sequence goes on along the minus strand of NC_065593.1, from coordinate 50,569,861 downwards.
ATGTGGCTGGCCAATTATCCCAGCACCATTTGTTGAAAATGGTGTCCTTTTCCCATTTTATGTTTTTGTTTGCTTTGTCGAAGATCAGTTGGCTATAAGTATTTGAGTTTGTTTCTGGGTTCTCTATTATGTTCCATTGATCCCTGTGCCTATTTTTATACCAGTACCACACTGTTTTGGTGCTATGGCCTTACAGTATAGTTTGAAATCAGATAGTGTGATGCTTCCAGATTTGTTACTTTTGCTTAGTCTTGCTTTGGTTATGTGGGCTCCTTTTTGGTTCCATATGAATTTTAGAATTGTTTTTTCCAACTCTGTGAAGAATGATGGTGGTATTTTGATGCAGATGGCATTGAATTTGTAGACTGCTTTTGGCAGTATGATCATTTTCACAATATAGATTCTACTTATCCATGAGCATTGGATGTGTTCCCATTTGTTTCTGTCGCCTATGATTTCTTTCATCAGTGTTTCGTAGTTTTCCTTGTAAAGGTCTTTTGACTCCTTTGTTAAATATATTCCTAAGTATTTTCTTTGTAGCTATTGTAAAAGGGGTTGAGTTCTTGATTTGATTCTCCGCTTGGTCTCTGTTGGCGTATAAAAGAGCTGCTGATTTGTGTACATTAATCTTGTATCTGGAAATTTTGCTGAATTCTGTCATCAGTTCTAGGAGCTTTCTGGAGGAATCCTTAGAGTTTTCAAGGTAAACAACCATATCGTCAGCAAACAGGGACAGTTTGACTTCCTCTTTACTGATTTGGATGCCCTTTATTTCTTTCTCTTGTCTGATTGCTCTGGCTAGGAAGTCCAGACTATGTTGAAGAAGAGTGGTGAGAGTGGGCATCCTTGTCTTGTTCCCGTTCTCAAAGGGAATACTTTCAACATTTCCCCATTCAGTATTATGTTGGTTGTGGGTTTGTCATAGATGACTTTTACGTTAAGGTATGTCCCTTGTATGCCAATTTTGCTGAGGGTTCAATAATAAAAGGATGCTGGATTTTGTCAAATGCTTTTTCTGAATCTGTTGAGATGATCATGTGATTGCTGTTTTTAATTTTGTTTGTATGGTGTATCACATTTATTGACTTGCATATGTTAAACCATACCTGCATCCCTGGTATGAAACCTACTTGATTATGGTGGATTATCTTTTTGATATGCTGTTGGATTCAGTTAGCTAATATTTTGTTAAGGATTTTAGCATCTATGTTCATCAAGGATATTGATCTGTAGTTTTCTTTTTTGGTTGTGTCATTTTCTGGTTTTGGTATTAAGGGTGATGCTGGCTTCATAGAATGAATTAGGGAGGATTCCTTCTTTCTCTATCTTGTGGAATAGCCTCAAAAGGATTGGTATCAATTCTTTGAATGTCTAGTAGAATTCTGCTGTGAATCTGTCTGGTCCTAGACTTTCTTTTGTTGGTAATTTTTAAATTACCATTCAATCTCACTGGTTGTTATTGGTCTGTTCAGGCTAGCTAATTCTTCCCAATTTAAGTTAGGAGGGTTGTATTTTCCCAGGAATTCATCCATCTCTTCTAGGTTTTCTAGTTTGTGTGTGCAAAGGTGTTCATAGCAGCCTTGAATAATCTTTTGTATTTCAGTGGTGTCAGTTGTAATAGCTCCCGTTTCAATTCTTAGTGAGTTTATTTAGATTTTTTATCCTCTTTTCTTGCTTAATCTTGCTAATGTACCATCATTCAAAGTTGACCAAAGTATTTTTTTTTTAAATTTCTGTCAGTATGAACCTGTGAGTTCCAGTTCATATCCCCATTGGTGCTCAAATAACAAACTTCAAGTTGGTCTCTGGCTACTTTTGATGTGAATCTAGTAGATTTGTTTGTTTTGTATATAATAAGATATTCCAGGTTCATTTGTGTATTTCCTTACCCACACTTATATTCAGCCATTTCTCCAAGGAACCCCCGTTCCCTTGTAGTGAACATGGCATTTGGGACCAAAGACTGAAATGTAAAAATGATGAGTATTACTAAATTGATTATTTTCTCTCAACTTTTTCAGTGTCCCCAACCAGAAAATATTACTTAAAAAATAAAGTATATCAGCGTTTCTACTGATAATTACAGGATTTTACTTAACCTCATATCTTTTCCCCAAATCTCTCTTCTTCCTTGCCAAAAATAATAGTTCCTTGGTGTAATTACTCATTTTCTTTATTACATAATGCTTGCACAACAATCTTGGAATAATATTGCCAATACTAATAACAACAGTATAGTTATTGCAAACAAACTTAACAGGTTTTTGAAAAAAACATTTTGGCCTTGGGATAGTTAATTTCTCTGAAGTTATGCCAGGACATACAGTTAGATTCCATTGTTGCTGTGGTGGTTTTAGTGATTTTGAGAGATTTTTTAAATTTAATATTTTTATAAATATGTGAAATATTTACATGGGTGCAAAGTCAAAGCTACAGTAAAAGATACATTCAAAAATAATCTAGTGTCTGTTTCTATCTTCTCTGTTCTATTCCCTCCATCCTCTATGGGTCAACTTTTAAAAAACAAATAGAGGCCGTGTGTGGTGGCTCGTGCCTGTAATCCCAACACTTTGCGAGGCTGAGGTAGGTGGATCACAAAGTCAGGTGTTCAAGACCAGGCTGGCCAAGATGGTGAAACCCCATCTCTATTAAAAATACAAAAATTAACCAAGCGTGGTAGTGGGCGCCTGTAATCCAGTTACACAGGAGGCTGAGGTGGAGAATTGCTTGAACACGGGAGGTGGAGGTTGCAGTGAGCCGAGATCACACCACTGCACTCCAGCCTGGGTGACAAAGTGAGACTCCGTCTCAAACAACAACAACAACAACAAAACAAAATATGGTTGATTCTTCCATTATTTTTTTCTTTGTTTTTCAGCTACATTAAGTTACAATTGACATATACTTAAAATGCACAGTTTGATGTTTTGACAGAAGTCCCTCTTTCCTGTTTTCTCGTCTCCTCTCTCTCTATTCTTCTGTCATTTTTTAAAGTGTAAGCAAATATGCTTTCAATATTTATATCCTGGATTTTTAAAACATATTGTTGTAGAACAATTGTACACATTTTTCTCCACTGCTTTATTGTCTCTTAACAATATCTACTGGCAATTAATTTATAGCAGCCTATAGAGACACTCCTTATTCCTTTTGACAGCTGCATAGTACTCCACCATGGGAAGGCATCACAGTTTATTCACCAGTACCCTATTGAAGGACACCCGGGTTGTATCCAGTATTGTTGTAGGTTTTAGTTGTTTTCCCAAATAGAACTGTTATGAATCATCTTGTGCAACATCTTTCATATATTTACCTGAGTATCTTTGAGATATTTTATGGAATTGGGATAGCTGAGTCAAAGAATAAGTCTGCTAGTTATTGCCAAACCTTCACAAGAAAAATGCGAGCATGCCTATTTTCACATCATCTCACTTCCAGAGAATGCTGTCAGATTTTGCATTTTTGACAATCTAACAGGTGAGAAGTGTCATACCATATTATCTCATTTCTCTTATAATGCATGAGATTGAGTATATTTATATGGTGGTGAAATATTTGCATTTTATTTTCCCATTAGGCTGTTGGTCTGTTTTCTATCTATTTTCAGAAGTCTTTTTTCCTTCTTCTTCTTCTGTCATCCACACTGGAGGGCAGTGGTGCAATTTTGGCTCACTGCAACCTCCACCTCCTGGACCCAAGCAATCTTCCCACCTCAGCTTCCTGAGTAGCTGGGACCACAGATGCATGCCACCTCGCCAATTTTTTTTCTTCTTTTTTTTTTTTTTTTTTTTTTTTTTTTGTAGAGATGGGGTTTGACCAAGTTAACCAAGTTGGTCTCAAACTCTTAAACTCAAGTAATCCGCCCACCTTGGCATCCCAGAGTGCTGGGATTACAGGTGTGAGCCACCGTGTCCGGTCTCAGAAGTCTTTTATATATTATTAACCCTTTTTCTGTGATATATATTGTGAGTCTGTTTTTATTATTTACTCATTTGTGTTTTTACCTTGTTTATGATGGTTTCTTATCATGCATCTTTTTTTTTTAAATTTTACTTTAAGTTCTGGAATACATGTGCAGAATGTGCAGGTTTGTTACATAGTTATACATGTGCCATGATGGTATGCCGCACCTATCAATCCGTCATCTAGGTTTTAAGCCCTGCATGCATTAGGTATTTGTCCTAATGCTCTCCCTACCTTTGTCCCCCACCCCCTGACAGGTTCCGGTGTGTGATGTTCCCTTCCCTGTGTCCATGTGCTCTCATTGTTCAACTCCCACTTAGGAGTGAGAACATACCATGCGTCTTTTTAATTATAAATAATTGTTTTTAAATACCAGCAGGGATTTAATTGCAAAATGTGCATGTGCAAAATGTTCCTTGAACACTCTAGGAGAGACGCACTTTCCCTATTATAGACCGTGTGACTTCAATCTATCTGGGCCTCAAGTACCTTGGAGGTAAAGAATTCAGAAAAAGTGTGTCTACATCATAGAATCCTTGTGAAGTATAAGCAAGATAACAATTATAGAGGACTCAGAAAATTCCTGACACGTAGTAAGCACTCAACAAATTAGAACTATTAGTATTGTTTCATCTTTCACTGGGAGTGCACAGATTAAATACGTAATTGTTATTTTGTTCACTAATCACACAATTCTCTAAATCGTTGCTAAACCCTTTCCTATACATGTTTCTTATTTGTCTTGTTTAAGCATCTGTAGGACAGAAATTAAAGCTTGATTTCATTTCTCCGTGTATCAGGCAAAATATCTCCAACATACATTGTGAGAGAAAACAGCTTTTGAGTACGAGAAAATATACTTTCAATAACACTTCAGTTAAACATATTCATTGGGTATCTTGACTTACCAACAAAATAGAACAGAAATGTTCCCTATGATCCACATCTTTGAAGAACATGCCAATAATAATTTATAAAGGGACCCATCATGCTGACGTGTTTTTACTTTTAAAAGCAATGAATCATTGCAGTATATCTGTTTCAAGCTGAATAGATTCAATAACATGAAACAGACAGGAATCTCAGTGGGATCTTTTCCATCTCACTGACTAGTCACAAAATTCAAAGGAATCACAGTGTTCCTCATTATACAAAAGTTACCTCCCATCACCCCATAAATCTTTCATCCCATTTTCCTGCCCACATTCTATGTGATTTATTTTTAACCTCTTTGAGAGCAGAGGAGATTTAGTCATCATAAAATCTATTCTCAACTTATTATCCAGGAGTCAAATAAATAAAGAATTAACACTTATGGAATCCAATCAAACAATGTCATGTAATGGGTCTACACATCAGAAGACACATCAGATGAAGGAAGGAGAATGAGAGCTGATTCACTTGGCTTAACCAAATTGGATAGCTCAGAATACAACAGGAAAAGGAAATGGTGCCTTTTCTATTTATAGAAATATTTACCAGATAAGCACAACTATCTAATTTACTGAAAAAGAGCTGATTCTCTATTAGTAATGTGCAAACCACAAGATTATTCACATGGTCATAGTAGCTCTCAGCAGGGTATAAAAAGCAAAAGAGAGAGCAAGGAGAGATCAAACTCAGAAAACTCACTCTCCTAGAAACCCACCGAGAACCTCCACCCTCTGACACCATGGTCAGCTCCTGTTGTGGTTCCGTCTGCTCTGACCAGGGCTGTGGACTGGAGACCTGCTGCCGCCCCAGCTGCTGCCAGACCACCTGCTGCAGGACCACCTGCTGCCGCCCCAGCTGCTGCGTGTCCAGCTGCTGCAGACCCCAGTGCTGCCAGTCTGTGTGCTGCCAGCCCACCTGCTGCCGCCCCAGCTGCTGCATCTCCAGCTGCTGCCGCCCCAGCTGCTGTGTGTCCAGCTGCTGCAGGCCCCAGTGCTGCCAGTCTGTGTGCTGCCAGCCCACCTGCTGCAGGACCACTTGCTGCCGCCCCAGCTGCTGTGTGTCCAGCTGCTGCAGACCCCAGTGCTGCCAGTCTGTGTGCTGCCAGCCCACCTGCTGTCGCCCCAGCTGCTGCATCTCCAGCTGCTGCCGCCCCAGCTGCTGTGAATCCAGCTGCTGCCGCCCCTGCTGCTGCCTGCGTCCAGTCTGTGGCCGAGTCTCCTGCCACACCACTTGCTATCGCCCAACCTGTGTCATCTCCACCTGCCCCCGCCCCTTGTGTTGTGCCTCCTCTTGCTGCTAAAGCTCTGCCATGAACACACCAGTTCCTTATTACCTCCTTTCCTACAGATGAGGGCTCTCTTTTCAAACATGTGTCCCATAAGCAAGCCTCATCCTTAGAAATTCTGTATTTTCATTCTACCTTTTGTCCAGACTCCCTGCCTTCCAAATGAATTCATTGACAATCTCCTAATAAATTGACAAATTGCCCTCCAACATCCCCCTACCTCTTTGACTTCAGGACATTTATTCATCGTGCCTAAGGAATTTGAAGACTGCCTCCATCATTTGTAGGGCCACAGATCTTAATGCCTCCGACCTTGAAGTCCAGTGAAGTCTCTCTCTTAAAGTCTTTCGCAAACCTTTTTGCACCTTGTTATTTCCATATACCAAAATAAACCTCTATTTTATTGGCATCGAAAACTGAATATGGCTGTTATTCTCTTTTTAAAAAGGGGTTTATATTTGGGTTCTGGGTGATTACATTTAACTACTCCTGTAGGGCAGACAGCACAGATTAGTCAAACTTCCAACAGAGGTCAACTGACATCGATCACTGCCTAGTTTTTTTCTAGAAAAGTCTTTTCAGGTTTAGTCAAATCAGTTAGTCATTTTGTAGTCTTTAGACAAAAAGAGTGAAGCTGAAGTCATGAAATATCCATGAATGTAACAACAGGGGAAACGTTCTGGAAAGATTGAACACAATTCATTCTCTTTTAAAAAACAATTTCAACTTTTATTTTAGAATCAAAGAGTACATATTCATATTTGTTACATGTTGTGTGATGCTGAGGTTTGGGGTACAAATGATTCTGTCACCAGGTAGTGAGCAATGGGTCATTTTTAGCCCTTTCTTTCTCCCTCTCTCCCCTCTTTTGGAGTCCCCAATTGTTCTCATCTTTGTGTCCATGTGTACCCAATGTTTAGCTTCCATTTGTAAGTGAGAACATGCAATATTGGTTTTCTGTTCCTGGAATAATTTGCTTAAGATAAGTCCTCCAGCCACCTCCATGTTGCTGCAAAGGACATAATTTCATTCTTTTTTATGGCTGTGTAGTATTCCATGGTGTGAAGATGTCACATGTTCTTTATCCAATGCACTATTGATGGGCACCTAGACTGATTCCATGTCTTTACTATTGTGAAGAGAGCTGTGATCTTTTAAAAGACTGTCTTTCAATTTCTTCTTCTTCTCCTTCTCCTTCTTCTTCTTCTTTTTGCCAGTAAAAGCAGCTAATAGGTGATTTAGCATAGTCCATGTATTTTTTACTGAGTCATGTGCAATGAAACCTCAACACAAACACAGTGGATGTGCTTCATTCTGACTGGCAGAGTTTCAGTGGGGAGTTCATGCTGCCATGTAGAGGGGACCACCTTCAGGGCCAGGCAGGTGATGGAAATGAAGGAAGCACACCTGGTGAAAACTCATAGGTATGCTGGAGACTGATTTTTGTTTCTTTTCGTCCAAAGTCATGCCCAGTTTTTAGGATGGAACTATAAAGACTCGCATTTCTCCCCAACTAGGGGTGCCTTTAGTGGGTCATCTCATCTCCAGAACTCCCTGTAGGTTCGTCTGAGACTTCCACTGAGATTGCCCTGCGGTTTCATTTATCTTAGTGTCAACACTGATCTTTCTCTCCATTTCCTTTCCCTTCCCTTCCCTTCCCTTCGCATCCGTTCCTTTCCCTTTCCTTCCCTTCCCTTTCCCTTTCCTTTCCCCTACCCTTTCCCTTTCCCTCCCTTTCCCCTTGCCTCCCCTCCCCTCCCCTCCCCTCTCCTCTCCTCCCTTTCCCTCCCCTTCCCTCCCCTCCTCTCCCCAGTGTTAATCCCAAGAACATGCTTCAATAAACCTCCTGCATGTTGCTCTCCATCTCAGTGTCTGCTTCCTGGGGAACGCAGCCTGTCCCCCAGAACAATGTGAAATTCATGATAGCTAATTTGAGAGCTCAGATGACTGACTGAAATGTACTTTTAATATTTTAGTTCATGAAAGAAATAAGAATGTAAACAAAAGAGCAGAAAATATACTTAACAGAATCTGTAGAAAAAATTATGAATTTTTATAAATCATATTTATTATTTTCTAAGGATTTTTGTATCATTTACACACAAATATATGCTCTTTAAACATTTAGACGATACGAAAGAATGTGACCAAAAGTAAGTTTCCCATCATGGTCTTTGCTGGTTCCATTCAATACCTAATGTTACAAATTGAGATACAACCTCATTAAATGCATGTGTAACACATGTATGTATTTATTTGAAAACCTGGCTTTGGTTGCACCTCACTTGTTCTGACATTTATTCAAACATTATTTTATATCTTTCAGGAAATGTTAACACTTTCCTTCATATAGGCTTGGCAGATTTATTTACATAATTTTCTATTTACTCTTGAGAATTGTGAGCACATTTTTCTTTTTTTTTATTATACTTTAAGTTCTAGGGTACATGTGCACAACGTGCAGGTTGGTTACATATGTATACATGTGCCATGTTGGTGTGCTGCACCCATTAACTCGTCATTTACGTTAGGTATTTCTCCAAATACTATCCCTCCCCCACATCCACACTCCACAATAGGCCCCAGTGTGTGATTTCTCTCCATTAAATTTTAGAAAGAATTATTGCTAGTGTATAAAAAGTCTACAAGTTAGTATAAGTTTGTATTTTATCTGATCTCATGATTAATACTAATACCCAGCTGACTCTCCAGGATTTTGTAGGTGTGCAATCATGGTGGCCAAGTGCCTCCAGCTTCAGGCCTTTCCCCGGTGTTTGTCCCCAGCTGCCCACAGTGGGGGCCCTACCATTAACACAAACATTCTTGGGATTTTCTATCTTTCCTGTCTTACTTTCACCATTTCCTCACTTGTGCTTCCTGGGATCATCCCCCAGATAAATTATGTGCACTCAAGTCTTTTTCTCAAGGTTGGCATTGGGTAGAATTTAAGCTAAGACAACAGATGATCAGCAAATATTTTTGGCTGGCTGATATCAAACTGGAAATAATAGTTATTTCAATTAATAAGAGTAAAACGAGGAAGTCAGGAGGTAAAGGAGAATCAGTCCTACCATTTGGTGTTTACCACCTTCCTGTCTTTTTACTGTGTGAATATAGGCATGCATGTTAAACACTGTAGTCCTGGTTATCTATAAACAAGTCTCATTCTACAAATTGACTGTTAACTTCCACAACTTTCCACATAGGTTGTTTATCAGGTGACATGTTACCTACCACATAAATGAGTTTAGTCTTCCTGAAATGAAACTATGATCTCTTTGTTTGGAATGCTTTCCTCTCTTTTATCCAGAAGTCAAAAGATATGTACATTTTTAAAGGACCTTATATGACTCTATGTCATCAAAAAGCCTTCATTCACTCAACAAATATTTACCACCAGTGTTCTCTGTGCTGAGTATCATAGTAATAAGAATAAATGCCATAGCCCATGGCTTCAGGGTATTTGCATTGCACATGGTGGAATGACAGGAGTAAATGACTATGATACAGTAGAATGTATCAAATTATGAGCACAAGGCAGGAAATAGTGATACATGAATGGGTTAGCTTATCAAGAAAGATATTATTGAGGAGGAAATATTTTAACTGGGTCTTGACACATGAGTAGGAGTGTGCAGAGTGGATAAAAAAGATGAAACGTTCCAAAGATAAAACAGTTTCTGCAAGCTTAGCAAATTTTATTCTTTACCGCTGTCTTGGCTACACTAAGACATACTAGGCTTTCTCTTTAATCTTGGACAAGTTTTCTGTTTGTTTGCTTTAACTTTTTAATGCTTCTTTTGACTATCCCCCTAAAAGACTAATAAGAATATAAACTAGTTCATAAGGTCGTATTCAAGCGCGAAAATGAAACAGATATAAGATATTTGATACAATGCCTCCTACGTAATCAATACTTCACAAGTAATATACATACCCTGAGGGTGTATGGAACTTATCCACATACTATACATTTTTTATTTTAGTTATTTAATGAAAATAATTGTAATTCTTCTCATTTCTGCTGAACTCTGTTTCCTATCTAAGTGTCTTATGCAAGTACCTGCAAGAAAAAGGTGAGGGTTTGTCTGTTCTACACCCAGAGTACCCAGTAGAACATCTTGGATGCATGTTATTGAAGCCTTAATAATTCTAAATATTCTTTATATATAACAAATGCTTTTGTAAATGAAAAACCCATCATGCAATTTTGATGATCAAAGATTAATCAGGCTGGGCACGGTGGCTCACGCCTGCAATCCCAACACTTTGGGAGGCCAAGGCGGGCGGATCACAAGGTCAAAAGATCCAGACCATCTTGGCCAACATGGTGAAATCCTGTCTCTACTAAGAGTACAAAAGTCAGCTGGGTGTGGTGGCGCACACCTGTAGTCCCAGTTACTAGGAAGGCTGAGGCAGAAGAATCGCTTGAACCCAGGAGGTGGAGGTTGCAGTGAGCCAAAATCATGCCACTATACTCCAGAGTGAGACTCTGTCAAAAACAAACAAACAAACAAACAAAAAAAAAAACAAAAAGAAAAGGTAAATAAAAACTTCCTACTCTTAATGCCTATACTGTAAGACATACAGCAAAATGTGTTTTTACCCTTTAAAGGCAGTGAGTCATGGGTAAGTACTTTCGCTGGAGGCTGTGGAATAAGATCTGACAAAGAATTTAGAACTTGTTGGAATCTGACCATCTACCCCACCATCCAAGATGCACACACGGGATCAGAGTCATCTTCATTACAGATGGGACTTCCTTCCCCAGATGAGTCCTACCTTCTAATCCCTTTCCAACATTTCACCTGACCAGGACATTCTTGGACAACACAAGATACATTCACATTATAAAAATCGTCCCCCATGATTTGCAGACAGCAATCGACAGGTAGGAGGGAGAGTCACAATTAAAAACAAAATGTCAGAAAGTCCTGTGACCAGTAAAAGATGTTTTGTAAAAGACACAGCATAGACCAGGGACAAAGGTGACCCCTCACTAAGGAAGAAATATGACGAGCATTTCCAAAGAAAACGCAGGAGCACAGCAGGAAAAGGAAATGGGTTATTTTCTCAGTTTTGGAGTATTTAACTAGACACACACAATTATGTAATTACATGATGAATTTTTCCAGCAGGTAAATAATAACAAGGAAATAATGACGTGGTGGCAATGGGCCTTCAGGAGGGTATAAAGGGGATATGGACCCAGGAGACTTCCAAACACAAGAACTTCACTCTCCTGGAAACCCAAGTAGATCCTTCACCCTCTGACACCATGGTCAACTCCTGTTGTGGCTCTGTGTGCTCTGACCAGGGCTGTGGCCAAGACCTCTGCCAGGAGTCCTGCTGCAGACCCAGCTGCTGTCAGACCACCTGCTGCAGGACCACCTGCTGCCGCCCCAGCTGCTGTGTGTCCAGCTGCTGCAGGCCCCAGTGCTGCCAGTCTGTGTGCTGCCAGCCCACCTGCTGCCGCCCCAGCTGCTGTCAGACCACCTGCTGCAGGACCACCTGCTGCCGCCCCAGCTGCTGTGTGTCCAGCTGCTGCAGGCCCCAGTGCTGCCAGTCTGTGTGCTGCCAGCCCACCTGCTGCCGCCCCAGCTGCTGTCAGACCACCTGCTGCAGGACCACCTGCTGCCGCCCCAGCTGCTGTGTGTCCAGCTGCTGCAGGCCCCAGTGCTGCCAGTCTGTGTGCTGCCAGCCCACCTGCTGCCGCCCCAGCTGCTGCATCTCCAGCTGCTGCCGCCCCTCTTGCTGTGAATCCAGCTGCTGCCGCCCCTGCTGCTGCCTGCGTCCAGTCTGTGGCCGAGTCTCCTGCCACACCACTTGCTATCGCCCAACCTGTGTCATCTCCACCTGCCCCCGCCCCTTGTGCTGCGCCTCCTCTTGCTGCTGAGCCCCTTGCCCTGGCTCACTTCCCCCTTCACCGCTGGCCCACAGATGTAGACCCTTCTTCTGTGTGGCTATGAGGACACATGGAGTGGGGTTGATGTCATTCAGCAGGGTTGTTTCCAATGAGCCCATCACCATCCCGCTGACTCTGTGAGAACATTCTGGTTCATTGTAAACTCCCTCCCTTGCTTTCTTTTTCTTCCAGTCATGGCACCAAATGTGAATTAATTTGTAATTCACTAGCTAAGAAATTATTCCAATCCTCTAAATTCCTCATTTTTTAAATCATTTTGAGCCGATAGAGTATCCTTCCCAATGAGGTAGACATTATCTCCCTATCAAACATATTATTTGTCTGTCAGCCATTCAGTCATTCTTTCCTCTTGCAAAGGTAGGAGGCTCCGCCTCCCATGCTCTCCTGCTTTCTCCCTGCTCTCTCTTTGCCTTTCTGTTTGATCACGTTTGCCAGCATTTTTCTATTTTATTAGTTCTTTATTGTGTTCACAAAATATATTTTATTAAACTTTTCATGTAGAAATCTTTTATTATTGTTTTTTGTATTTTTTGTGATTACTTTCACTGAGTTTTCTGATTCATGGGGGTGAGGTGGGAATGCAGTAGAAGGGGATTCTCAAAGCATGATTCCAAAGTAAGACTTCAGGTGTGAACTCATAGTGCCAAACTGCTCCAATGTCACAGATCAACTAAAATAAAATAGAAGCTTTTCACTGTTTCAATTTGATAAATGGAATGCTTTCGGATAGGTAAAGCCCCCAGTATTGCTGTTTATAAGTTCATCCACGATTTTAGAACTTAGGATATCACAGTAACCTGGTATCTGTCTGAAAGACAGAGTGGGCTTCTCAGTGGGAGAGACAGCATCTAGTGCTGTAAGAGGAATTCCTTTCATGAGAGCTATACATATATAATCATAAAATACTGGTGAGGTCAAGTATGCAAAAGCAGACCTGCGGTTGGCACATGTGCTCAGTATCCACATGGTCTAACACCGATCGCATGGATGATTAGCATATAAAATCTCCACCTAGGGGTGTTTTTCTTGTTGTGGCTGTTTTTACTGTTAAAATGAGGCAAAGGTTACTATAAGCTGAACCTCGAGCCTAGCTGTGCATGCAGGACCCCAGAGAAGTCCCTGCCCACCCTCCCACACACCCCACCCCAGGAAGGAACTTGTAGTTAAGAGTTTCTTGGGCTTTTGGTGCAAATTGGCTGGAGATTGGGGAAGCTACATCAGGCTTTTGCTCTCTTTCCAGGCTGTACTAGGTATCAGGGACTTGTAACCCTCTGGTGGTCTGCTGGTATTCTGCAGGGCTCCTTATCTTGCAAAAGAGTTAGGTGCTGATGCACAAAGGTGCAAGTGAAAAGAGCCTGCTGTGAAAGGTGCCTGCTGGGCTTCAAACAAAGGACAAGTCGGTATGGCCTTGTGAACCCCGAAAATCTGAGACAGGTCTCAGTTAATTTAGAAAGTTTATTTTGCCAAGGTTGGGGATGTACACCTGTGACACAGCCTCAGGAGGTTCTGAAGACATGTGCCCAACTGAGACAGTGAAAAAGATCCGACCTAACTGACTCCATCTTGCTTCTATCCTCCAAGCTGTTCTTGTTCAATCAGGGGCACAGGATGAACAAACTTTGAGAGGAACATAGTTCATAGTTTACCTTTGAAACAAAGAGTATAACAGTTCATTCCCAAAACAAATCTTTTTTTTTTTTTTTTTTTTTTGAGACGGAGTCTCGCTCTGTCGCCCAGGCTGGAGTGCAGTGGCGCGATCTCGGCTCACTGCAAGCTCCGCCTCCCGGGTTCACGCCATTCTCCTGCCTCAGCCTCCCGAGTAGCTAGGACTACAGGCGCCCACAACCGCGCCCGGCTAATTTTTTGTATTTTTAGTAGAGACGGGGTTTCACCGTGGTCTCGATCTCCTGACCTTGTGATCCGCCCGCTTCGGCCTCCCAAAGTGCTAGGATTACAGGCGTGAGCCACCGCGCCCGGCCCCAAAACAAATCTTACTGCCTGTGGACTAGACCACCAAAAGCCACAAGATTAGAAGTTACGGTAATCTGACTAAATTCAAGATGTGGCTATTTTTTTAAACAGATATCAATGTCTTATTTATTAAAGATTACACAATCAAAGATCATTCTATTATAGTTTTGTAACCCCATGCCAAATTTTGACACCTTATAGTATTTGACAGGGATAAGCATGAAATGGCTTGATTAATAAATGCAAACAAAAATGCATGCTGGAAATTCTTAAGACACCTCTATTATTACTGTACCAATAATTTTAAAGCTAACTTATTTATTAAAGATTTTACTTACGTTACATAAACTTAGAAAGCATTCTACTAATCTTTTCTTTGTTCCTGATAAAGTACTTGATTCAAGTGCTTTTTTAAGCCAATTAATTAGAGCTCTTTTATATATTTTCAGTAGTGAGACATTGTGTACACAACATATAAATATATAGACGTAGTAGGCATGTTGATAGAAGTACCTCTTATAGATTCTTAAGGTGCTTTCTTCCCCTATCTTAGACTTTCAAATTCTCAATAACCTGTTTTACTCCCCTAGGGAGTTGTCAGCTAAGTAGCCTTAAGTTTGCATATTAAAGGAAACAACTCAGGGAAAAATGAAATAGCTAAATTTATATCATAAGGTACAGAGAGAAAAAAGTCTGGTGGTGCTAGAGGGAAATTAAAATGGATTTAATTGCCAATTAAACATAAAATTATAAAAATTATAAAGACCCTTTCAATACACACACACACACACACACACACACACAAATCCTATAGCTTCTACTTCAGAACTTTAGCCATGAGATAAATACAAATTCACCAGCTTGCAAACAAAAAACCTGTTGTATCCAAACAGTGGTTTTTATCTTAATAGAAAAATAAGTGCATATTTAATGAAGGCAGAAAAGAAATAGAGAAAAAAGAGAACTTAGGAACTCTGTAGTTTGCAGGTCGACTATAAGGCCCTTCCTTCCTCCCTCCCTCCCTCCCTCCCTTCCTTCCTTCCTTTCTTTTTCTTTCTTTCTTTCTCTTCTAAAGAAAAAAACGGGATACATGTGCAGCAGAACATGCAGGTTACGTAGGTATATGTGTGCCATGGTGGTTTGCTGCACCTATTGACCCATCCTCTAAGTTCCGTCCCCTCATTCTCCACCCCTCAACAACCCCTGATGTGTGTTGCTCCTCTCTCTGTGTCCATGTGTTCTCAATGTTCAACTCCCATTTATGAGTGAGAACATGTGGTATTTGGTTTTCTGTTTCTGTGTTAGTTTGCTGAGGATGATGGCTTCCAGTTTAATCCATGGCCCTGCAAAGGACATGATCTCTTTCCGTTTTATGGCTACATCATATTCCATGCTGTATGTGCACCACATTTTCTTTATCTAGTCTATAGTTGATGGGCATTTGGATTGTTTCCATGTCTTTGCTATTGTAAATAGTGCTGCAATAAACATACGAGTGCATGTGTCTTTATAGTAGAATGACTTATATTCCTTTGGGTATATACCAAGTAATGGGATTGCTGGGTCAAATGGTATTTCTGGTTCTAGATCCTTGAGGAATCACCATACTGTCTTCCACAATGGTTGAACTGATTTACATGGGCTCCTTTTTCTTAAGATAAATGTGCACAAAGACCTGATTACTTCCATTTTACATAAACTATGAAAAGACCAGGTTCCATAAAACCTATGGAGTGCTCGAACGGGGGTCATTCTCCTTGTTTTCTCCTCATTCTTAGATTATTTGTTTCCCAGTTTTCTTCTTAAAAAGAGGAACTGAGCTGAGGCCTAGAGGTTTTCTGTGGTGGATCAATATGTGCTGCTTGTGGGCAGGACTCCACACTGGGTCACCACTGAAAATAACAGTTCAGTTCCTCATGCAAATACAGACAAGCTGAATAGAGCTTAATTTGGGGAGAAAAAGCAACAGAGAAGACACTTTAGAATGCATCTCTGAACTAGAATTAGGATCCTTAAATAGCAACTTCCTAGAAGGAAAACAAAACAACAGCCAAGACCACTTTTTGTAAACTGCACTCAGCCACCCCTTAACTTTGTGGCTCTCATCTACTATTACACACAGCAAGGTCAAAGCCAAAGAGGTCAGGTCATGCAATACAGGAAAGCAGAGGTTTAGACGTAAGAAGAATCTACCCATGACTCTTGAAACTCCACAAAGAAAACAAAACACCCCAAAAGGGGTGAGTGGCAACTTTGTTCTGAATTCTTTAAGGGGGTTCAAGTCATTAGAAGACTTCTCTAGATTTGTTGGTACTGCAGATGGCAAAGAGGAAAAGAGGTATAGGGTGGAAGAAAAGTAAATAAAAGAACATTTGTTTTTTAAGACAGGAAGCAAACACAGAAACCAAGTGCATGTTTTTTTGGTTCTTTTTGTTTGTTTTCTTCTTTCGCAGCTGCAAGGAATTTTGGCCAAATTAGAGAGGCTTTGTTACCCATAATTTTGAATTCTCACTTGGATTTGACCAAGTCAGGTAGACTTGGTTAAGTCTGATGGGAGAAAGACCAAAACAACCAACAAAAAATCCAGCAATAGGATCACCAAGCACTCTAATGATAAGGAGAAATTAAGACCAGCAGGTTGTTAAACTTTAGCCAAGACAAAGCCCCAGTTCAGCTACTTACCTAGGGATGGGTCTCAGGCTGAAGACTGCTTTCTACCACCGTAGAAGCAGGAAAAGCACTAAAACTGGTCTTCCCTGCTGGGAGTGAGCTCAAACGCTACATGCCTTTCATCATCATGGAAGCAGGAAATCTTGCCTTCTTTGTAAAGGAAGTAAAAGTAAATCTTGCCTTCCTTATAAAGGAAGTAAAAGCTAATCTTGCCTTCCTTGTACAGGATGGCAAGTAAGCAAATAAAACTCCAAAAACAAAAATAGGTGGGGGAGTTGTACAGCAAAATAAACTTTAGATCTTCACCAAATTTTGGGAGATCAGGGATTCTTTGCGGTGGGTGCTCCCAGACCTCAGCAAATTGTCCTATTGGTTTGAATCATAAAGTTAGCTCATGCTATTACCAGGCACCAACAGGATATTTATCAAAGGTCAGGGGCATATCCACTCAGAATCCCTTCATGATTACCAAATGTGAACCCTGAAAAACTGGGACAGGTCTCAGTTAATTTAGAAAGTTTATTTTGCCGAGGTTGAGGACGCTCCAGTGATACTGCCTCAGGAAGTCCTGACAACATGTGTGTAAGGTGGTCAGTTCACAGTTTCGTTTTATACATTTTAGGGAGACATGAGACATCAATCAACATATGTAAGATGAACATGGATTTGGTCCAGAAAAGGCGGGACAACTCAAAGCAAAGGCAGGACAACTTGAAGCTGGAAGTGGGCTTCTAGATCTAGGAATCCAACTTACAAGGGATGTAAAGGACCTCTTCAAGGAGAACTACAAACCACTGCTCAATGAAATAAAAGAAGACACAAACAAATGGAAGAACTTTCCATGCTCATGGATAGGAAGAATCAATAATGTGAAAATGGCCATACTGCCCAAAGTAATTTATAGATTCAATGCCATCCCCATCATGCTACCAATGACTTTATTCACAGAATTGGAAAACACTACTTTAAAGTTCATATGGAACCAAAAAAGAGCCCACATTGCCAAGTCAATCCTAAGCCAAAAGAACAAAGCTGGAAGCATCACACTACCTGACCTCAAACTATACTACAAGGCTGTTTTGAACAGCATGGTACTGGTACCAAAACAGAGATATAAACCAATGGAACAGAACAGAGCCCTCAGAAATAATACCACACATCTACAACCATCTGACCTTTGACAAAGCTGACAAAAACAAGAAATGGGGAGAGGATTCCCTTTTTAATAAATGGTGCTGGGAAAACTTGCTAGCTATATGCAGAAAGCTGAAACTGGATCCCTTCCTTACACCTTATACAAAAATTAATTCAAGATGGATTAAAGACTTAAACGTTAGACCTAAAACCATAAAAATCCTAGAAGAAAACCTAGGCAATACCATTCAGGACATAGGCATGGGCAAGGACTTCATGTCTAAAACACCAAAAGCAATGTCAACAAAAGCCAAAATTGATAAATGGGATCTAATTAAACTGAAGAGTTTCTGCACAGCAAAATAAACTACCATCAGAGTGAACAGGCAACCTACAGAATGGGAAAAAAAGTTTGCAATCTACTCATCTGACAAGGAGCTAATATCCGGAATCTACAAAGAACTCAAACAAATTTACAAGAAAAAAATAAACAACCCCATCAAAAAGTAGGCAAAGTATATGAACAGAGACTTCTCAAACGAAGACATTTATGCAGCCAACAGACACATGAAAAAATGCTCATCATCACTGGCCATCAGAGAAATGCAAATCAAAACCACAATGAGATACCATCTCACAACAGTTAGAATGGCGATCATTAAAATGTCAGGAAGCAACAGGTGCTGGAGAGGGTGTAGAGAAATAGGAACACTTTTACACTATTGGTGGGAATGTAAACTAGTTCAACCATCGTGGAAGACACTGTAGCAATTCCTCAAGGATCTAGAACTAGAAATACCACTTGACCCAGCCATCCCATTACTGGGTACATACCCAAAGGATTATAAACCATGCTGCTATAAAGACACATGCACACGTATGTTTATTGCAGCACTATTCACAATGGCAAAGACTTGGAACCAACCCAAATGTCCATCAATGATAGACTGGATTAAGAAAACGTGGCACATATACACCATGGAATACTATGCAGCCATAAAAAAGGATGAGTTCATGTCCTTTGTAGGGACATGGATGATGCTGGAAACCATCATTCTCAGGAAACTATCACAAGGACAAAAAAACCAAACACTGCATGTTCTCACTCATAGGTGGGAATTGAACAATGAGAACACTTGGACACAGGAAGGGTATCATCACACACCGGGGCCTGTTGTGGGGGAGGGGGAGGGGGCAGGGATAGCATTAGGAGATATACCTAATATAAATGACGAGTTAATGTGTGCAGCACACCAATATGGCACATGTATACATATGTAACAAACCTGCACGTCATGCACATATACCCTGGAACTTAAAGTATAATAACAAAAAAAAAAGAGACAAATACTTGCATTCTTTTGAGTTTCTGGTTAGTCTTTCCCAAGGAGGCAATCAGATATGCATTTATCTCAGTGAGCAGAGGGGTGACTTTAAGTAGAGTGAGAGGCAGGTGTGCCCGAAATAGTTCCCAGCTTGCCTTTTCCCTTTAGCTTAGTGATTTGGGGGACCCGATATTTATTTTCCTTTCACAGCTTCCTAACCTTATTTATCCTGCCTCATGTTTAAAAAGGCATCATAACTCTGTGATTAACATCTGGGCAACATTTTCTTAAGGCCTCAGAAAAAATGTGAAGCTATCAATGACATCTGAACAAATCATCTTAAATTTGATTGGCTCAATAGCTTATAGGGTCACTTCAGAGCTGATAATAGTCAAATAAAAGTAAAAACATCAAGAGCAGGTTCTCCTACTACAATGCCAAGTTATAATCACTTACGATATTACTTCAGATTCAAATGAAGGCACCACTCTTGGGAATTCTAATTAGGATATGCACCCCAGCTGCGACCTGCTCAAAGCTATGAACTAATTCCAATAAAATGATTCTTAAAAACAAAAGTGAGTCTTGAAATTTTCAGCCTTGCTGGGTTTATATATGTTAAAATGTTAAGTGTGGAGATGTTTAAATTATAACATAAACCTGTAGAGACCACAGTCAGAATAGATATCATTTCATGCTATCCAGATGAAATACAGCTCAATATGCTTTTTTTTCTCAGCAGAACTCACTGGGAAATAAAGTCCACTTTTTAATAATAAATTCCAAAATGTTGTTTATTGAGTGAAATGAATTGAGTACATTAAATTCTTTATAGAAGATTTCCCTTCTTTCATTGGTGTCTACTTTTCAGAAATTTGGTTTTATCTTTTTTTGTCAAAATAGGGACAATAGTATGACAATTAGATATAACGTGTTAAAGATAAAATGTGTTTCAAGAGCTAAGGCATGAATTAAATCTGTCTTAATTTAGGATATTAAAACACCTGTATACACCCACAAACACACACATACACATATACACACAGCACTTTTATTCCAATACCTTAAATTATGTATATTTTATATAGCATGTATCTTCAAAGTGATTTCAACATGGGTTGCTCTTCCTGTATCTTTGTGTAAAATATAATTGCTAGGGAATCAGTAAAATAATTATGAAAGCAATAGAGAATGACACCAATGAATTCTTACATGCAGAAAAGTTTATTAGAAAGCAGAGATGCTACAAAGCATAAGAAATTCACACTAGGAGAAACACAGAATATAACTGGGCCCCTGGGTCTGAGGGTGCAACATCAGTGACAAAACTGATCCTGCAGATAATGTCTACCTCACTGAGAAGGAGAATCTCTACCTCAAAGTGATAAAGAAAATAAGGAAATGAGAGGATTGGAATAATTTCTTAGCTAGTGAATTACAAATTAATTCACATTTGGTGCCATGACTGGAAGAAAAAGAAAGCAAGGGAGGGAGTTTACAATGAACCAGAATGTTCTCACAGAGTCAGCGGGATGGTGATGGGCTCATTGGAAACAACCCTGCTGAATGACATCAACCCCACTCCATGTGTCCTCATAGCCACACAGAAGAAGGGTCTACATCTGTGGGCCAGCGGTGAAGGGGGAAGTGAGCCAGGGCAGGGGGCTCAGCAGCAAGAGGAGGCGCAGCACAAGGGGCGGGGGCAGGTGGAGATGACACAGGTTGGGCGATAGCAAGTGGTGTGGCAGGAGACTCGGCCACAGACTGGACGCAGGCAGCAGCAGGGGCGGCAGCAGCTGGATTCACAGCAAGAGGGGCGGCAGCAGCTGGGGCGGCAGCAGGTGGGCTGGCAGCATACAGACTGGCAGCACTGGGGCCTGCAGCAGCTGGACACACAGCAGCTGGGGCGGCAGCAGGTGGTCCTGCAGCAGGTGGTCTGACAGCAGCTGGGGCGGCAGCAGGTGGGCTGGCAGCACACAGACTGGCAGCACTGGGGCCTGCAGCAGCTGGACACACAGCAGCTGGGGCGGCAGCAGGTGGTCCTGCAGCAGGTGGTCTGACAGCAGCTGGGGCGGCAGCAGGTGGGCTGGCAGCACACAGACTGGCAACACTGGGGCCTGCAGCAGCTGGACACACAGCAGCTGGGGCGGCAGCAGGTGGTCCTGCAGCAGGTGGTCTGACAGCAGCTGGGGCGGCAGCAGCTGGGCTGACAGCACACAGACTGGCAGCACTGGGGCCTGCAGCAGCTGGACACACAGCAGCTGGGGCGACAGCACGTGGTCCTGCAGCAGGTGGTCTGACAGCAGTTTGGGCTGCAGCAGGTCTCCTGGCAGAGGTCTTGGCCGCAGCCCTGGTCAGAGCACACGGAGCCACAATAGGAGTTGACCATGGTGTCAGAACGGGGAGGATCTGGGTGGGTTTCCAAGAGATTGAAGTTCTTGTGTTTGGAAGTCTTCTGGGTCCATAGCCTCCTTTATACCCTGCTGAAGGCCCATTGCCACCACGTCATTATTTCCTTGTTATTATTTACCTCGTGGAAAACTTAATCATGTAATTACATCATTGTGTGTTTCTAGTTAAATACTCCAAAACTAACCCATTTAAATATTCAAAAAATAACCCATTTCCTTTTCCTGCTGTGCTCCTGTGTTTCTATTGGAAACACTTGTCATATTTCTTCCCTAGTGGGGGTCACCTTTGTCCCTGGTCTATGCAGTGTCTTTTACAAACCGCTGGACACATGACTCTGACACTTTATTTCTAAATGTGATTCTCCCTCCTACCTGTAGATAGCTCTCTACAAATCATGGGGGACACTTTTTATAATGTGAATGTATCTTTTGTTGTCAAAGAATGTCCTGGTCAGATGAGATGTCGGAAAGGAGTTAGAAGGAAGGACTCATTCGGGAGAAGGATGTCCCACCTGTAATGAAGATGACTCTGATTCCGTGTATGCTTCTTGAACGGTTGAGGAGATGGTCAGATCCCAAGGAAGTTATAAACTCTGTGTCAGATCTTATTCCACCACTTCAAGTGAAAGTACTTAGCCATGACTCATTGCCTTTAAGGAGTAAAAACACATTTTTGTATATGTCTTACAGTATAGGCATTAGGAGTAGGAAGTTTTATCTTTGATCATCAAAATTGCATGATGAATTTTTATTTGACAAAAGCATTTGTTATATGTAGACAATGTTTATAATTATTAAGCCTTCAATAATGTGCATCCAAGACATTCTGTTGGGTACTCTGGGTATAGAACGGATAAACCCTCATCTTTTTCCTGCGGGTACTTGTATAAGACACATGTATAAGAAACAGAATTTGGCAAAAATGAAAGGAATCACAATTATGTTCATTAAACAACTACAATAAAAATGTATAGTATGTGGATAAGTTCCATACACCCTCAAGGTATGTATATTACTTGTGAAGTTTTGACTATGTACCAGACATTGTGCTAAACATCTTATATTTATTTCATTTTCACTCCTTAATACAACCTTATAAAGTAGTGTACATTCTTATTACTCTTTTAGCAGAGTACGCAAAAGAAGCATTAAAAAGCTAAAACAAACAAACAAACAAACAAAAAACGTGTCGAAGATTAAAGAGAAAGTAAGCCTAATATGTCTTAGGGTAGCCAAGAAAGAGGTAAAGAATAAAATTTGCCAAACTTGCTGAAACTGTTTCATCTTCTTGGAATGTTTCATTTTTTTTTGTTCATTCTGCAAACTCCTACTCATGTGTCAAAACCAGTTAAAATATTTCCTCCTCAATAATTTTTTCCTGATAAGCTACACCATACATTTATCATTATTTCCTCCCTTGTGCTCATAATTTGATACATTCTACTGTATCATAGTCATTTACTTCTGTCATTCCCCATATGCAATGCAAATACCCTGAAGGCATGGCCTATCACATTTCTTTTTGTTACCATGATACTCAGCACAGAGAACACTGGTGGTAAATGTTTATTGAGTGAATGAAGGCTTTTTGATGACATAGAGGCATGTAAGGTCCTTTAGAAATGGATATATCTTTTGACTTCTGGATAAAAGAGAGAAAACATTCCAAACAAGGAGATCAGAGTTTAATTTTAGGAAAACTAATTTCTATGGTAAGTAACATGTCCCCTGATAAACAGTATATGTGGAAAGTTGTGGAAGTTGGGATTCCATTCATAGAATAAGACTTAGTTATAGATAACCAGGAATACTGTGTCATCACATTGTGGAAGGGAAAAGAGAGGGTGAGACAGAGAAAGAGGGAGTCAAAATCATCCTTTTATAAGGAACCCACTCTTGTGATAACAACATGAATCCACTCATGAGGGTGGTGTCACCATGACCCAAACATCTCCTGTTGGGCGCCGCCTCCCAGCACCGCCACATTGAGGATCAAGTGTCCAACACGTGAACTTTGAGGGACACATTCAAACCACTGCATTCCACCCTTGGCCCCCAAATCCATGTCCTTCTCATACACAGAATGTGTTCATTTTATTCCAATAGTTCCAAAGTCTTAACTTGTTCCAGAACCAACTTAAAAGTCAAAATGTAAATCTAAGAGTGTCATCTAAATCTGATATGAGTGAGACACGACACAGGACTTATCCTGACGCAAATTCTCCTCCACATGTGAACCTATTAAAGAAGTTATCTAGTTCCAAAATCCAATACTGGGAGAGGCATAGTATAGACAGGCCCATTCCAAAAGGGAGCAACAGGAAAGAAAAAAGGGTAACTGGCCCCAAGCGAGTCCAACAGGGAAGACAGCATTAAATCTTAAAACTGGAGAATAACCTTTGACTCCCGGCACATGCCTACCATGGGGCTGGGCTGCCTGGGGGCCTTGGTGTTAGGCCCCAAAGCCCCTCAGATAGCTCTGCCCCGTGGCTTTGCTGGGCTCAGCCCATGCAGCAGCAATCTGATTGGAGTCTCTGCCTGCAGGCTCTCTCAGGCTGATAGTTCTGCAGTTCTAGGGTCTCAGTGGCTGCTCTGACCCCCCGTTTTCCTGAGCATGGCCCTAGGAGGACCTCTCTGCTGTGGCTACACCCCTGTGGCAGGCTGTCGGAAACATCCTTTCAAACCTAGGTGGACCGCCATGGCCCCACAGCTCCTGCACTCTGTGTATCTACAGTCAGTACTACATGAACACCACCAAGGCTCACAGTTTGTGCCCTTTGCAGTGGCAGCGCAAGTCTCGTCTAAGCCCACTTGAACCACAACTGGAGCAGCAAAGGGGCACTGTGCTAGAATGTGGGGAGTACCAAGCTCTTTCTGACCTCAAGGTTCTCTTATCTGGAGCCTGTGATGAGAGGGACAGCTTCAAAGATCTCTGAAATGGCTTCAGAGCCATTCTCCCATTGATGTGATGAACAGCACCTAGCTTCCTTCTATTCATATCAATCCTTGTATCAAAGCATCACTTGGCCACATCCTTGCATGCCTTTTCATTCTTTATATGGCCAGGCTGCACATTTTCTACATCTTTATGTTCTGTCTCCCTTTTAATTATGAATTCCACCTTAAATCATTTGTTTCCTCTCGCATTTTACTATATGAAGTTCAAAGATGCTATGCAGCTCCTTCAACATTTTTCTTAGAAATTTCTTCCCCCAATATACTGCTTCATCTTTCTTAAACTCTGCCCTCTGTTCAGGCCCTTGGACATGAACATAATTCAATTAAGTCCTTTGCCACTTTGTAAACGGATGGTCTTTCCTCCAGCTTCCAATTATTGTTCCTCATTTCCATCTGAGATCTCATCAGAATAGCCTCTACTGTCCATATTTCTCTCAGCATTCTGGTCATGACCACCTAAATAATCTATAAGAAGATTCAGACTTCCCCTACAGCTATTCTTTTCTCCTGAGCCTTGACCAGAATCACCCTTAATGCTCTGTTCCTGGCATTACAGTAGTCCTTCCCTATCTGTGGATTTACTTTCCACAGTTTCAGTTACTTGCGGTCAACCATGGTCCTAATATATTTAATGGAAGATTCCAGAAATAAACAATTTGTAAGTTTTAAATTGCATGCCATCCTGAGTTGTAAGATGAAATATCACCAATCCTACTCTGTCTTGCATGGGACAAATGTCATCCCTGTGTCCACACTGTATACATGACCCACCCTTTAATCCCCAAATAATTATCTCAGTTACCAGACTGACTGTTGCAGTATTGCAGGATATGTAGTGCTTGTGTTCAAATAACCCTCATTTTGCTTAATAATGGCTCCAAAGTGCAGGCTAGGCTAATTTGGTTGGCTTGGACTTTAGAAAATAATGTCACTTAATACTATTCAGCCATAAAAAAAAATAAAATCATGTATTTTGTAGCAACATGGATGGAACTGGAGATCATCATCTTAAATGAAACAAGTCAGACACAGAAGGACACATATCGCATATTCTCACACATGGGGGCTACATGATGTGTGCACATGTACATAGAGAATAGAATGACAGACCATGGACACTCAGAGAGCTTAGAGAGTAAAAGTGGGGTTGACAATGAGAAATTACTTATGTTATGATGTGTTACTCATAACATGAGTTACGTTACTCATGTGATGATGGCCTAAAAGCCCTGACTTGCTAATTATGCAATCTACGCATGTAACAAAGTCACACTTGTACCTCAAAACTTAAAAAATAAAATAACATACTGATGTCAGTTAGCTTGTTCCCAATACATTTAAACATAATTATGCATCACAGCTAAAGAATGCTTCTAAGTGATGAGGTTCAAGGCTCAAGTACAGAATAATGTGATTCACTTGCAATCAGCACAAAGTGCATTCATGCTAGGTTAAATATATCTTCTATAATTACATTCACCTTCCCAATTTGCCCATGAATTTTTTGGAAGATGCCAATTTTCCCTGGATACAAGCCAGGGAAAATTAGCCTGCACATGTCCCAAATTAATAAGATTTTGTTGTATGATGACCAATTACAGCAAGAAATTTAAGAAGTATAGGAGATATTCAGGACATTGTCCTAATTCTTTTCTGACTATGATGTAACCTGATCATCAGAATTTCAGGTAATATGTCAGTCAAGTAATGAATTACTGTCCCAACACACAATACTCCCAGGAATGCATAATGCCAAGAGAAGAGAAGGGAAGAGAAGAGAAGAGAAGAGAAGAGAAGAGAAGGGAAGGGAAGAGAAGAGAAGAGAAGAGAAGAGAAGAGAAGAGAAGAGAAGAGAAGAGAAGAGAGAGAGAAGAGAAGAGAAGAGAAGAGAAGAGAAGAGAAGAGAAGAGAAGAGAAGAGAAGAGAAGAGAAGAGAAGAGAAGAGAAGAGAGCAAAAGCGAATCACTAATGCCACAGTCTTCAATGTTCAGAATATTCACAGGGTCATGTAGCGATTGGCTTAGGGCCTTGAAGAGCCCTGTGTGACTCACAGTTGGGATCATAATAGCAGGTCGTTGCGTGCAAATGAGCTTTATGTTGGTCAGAAATGCTCTTTTGGAAGGTCTTTGTTGGGTTTGATATAATTGGAAATTAGGAGTCCTATAAAGCTGTAGATTATCATTCACTTATTTATTCAACAGTGGTTGAGACCTCTCTCATTCTGTTCCACAGACTATGCAGGAACCTCCATAGTACTTGTTCTTTAAGACTTAAGTGCTATTACCTCCTCCAGCAAACCTTTCCTGATACTCTCGGCCCAAGCCACCTCTCCCTTAACCTGCCCTCTTCTAAGATCCTGGTAGCATGCTCCTCATGTGTTTCATATTGTTGAATTTATTTTTAGCTTTTTGAAAGCTTTTTGGAGATATAATTGACAAGTAAAAATTGCATATATTCAAGGTGTACAAAATAATGTTTTGATATACATATACGTTGTGAAATAGATCACCACAATCAAACTAACTAACATATCAATCACCTCACATACTCTTTTTGTGGTGAAAATACAGTATTGTTAACTATAGTCACATTGCTGTACATTCAATTTCCAGAACTTACTTATTTTGAATAGTTGAAACTTTATACCCTTTGACCAACATCTACCCATTTCTTCCTCATTCCACCCCAGGCAACCACCATATAAGTCAGATCATGCAGTATTGGTCTTTCTGTGTCCAGCTTATTTCACTTAGCTTAATGTCCTCTGGGTTCATCCATGTTGTTATAAATGACAGGGTCTCCTTTTTAAAGGCTGAATCCATTGTGAATAATGACATTTATATAAATTTTCTTTGTCCACTCATCTGTGGATGGGCACATAGGTATTTCTGTATCTTAGCAGTTGTGAATAATGCTGCAATGTACACACAAGTGCAGATATCTTCAAGATAGTGATTTTATTTACTTTGGCTATATATCCAGAAGTGGAATTGCTGGTTCACAGGTGAGTTCTATTTTTAATTTTTTGAGGAGCCTCCATACTGTTTTCCATAATGGCTGCACCAAGTTACATTCCCACGAATAATGTATAAGAGTTGCCTTTACACCACACCCTTGCCAACACTTATCTTTTGACTTTTTGATAATAGTTATCCTAATAGGCATGAGGTAATATCTTATTGTGGTTTTCATTAGCACTTCCCTGATGATTAGTGATGTTGAGCACCTTTTCAAAGACTGCATTTGACAGTACTTTAGAATTATCAGGTCAATTGGGAAGTTGGAACACAAGGGGAGAGGAAGAATGGTGGCTGTTGGATAGTGAGGGATGTAAGAGCTAAATTCTCATCACATGTAACAGTGGGCCAATAGATAATATCTAAACTTTAAAAGTCAGGAAGTAGTAGTGTAACCACACCATTTAGAAATATCTTTTTCCTAGAGTTCTCTCTCCAAAACCCTCATCTTACTGTTCTCCTCTGCACTGATCATTTTCTAGGCTTGCTGTACGGTTGCCATTTTTGGATTTACCTTGAATGCAGTTCTGATTTTCTGACTTGAAATTCCTGTTTTCTGAATCTGTGTTCTCCTCTTTGTCAACCTCTTCATTTTGGTGGTGCACATCCTGCAGACATTACTTTAGAAAGCGTGCAGGGACAGTAAGGATTTTTTGGACTTTTCATATCTCAAAATTTTACTATTCCTTTGTTTCTGTTTGGTAGTTTGCCCAGGCATGGAATTCTAGGCTAAAAAACATCCCACTAAGAAATTTTAAGGCATTTCCCATTGTCTTCTGGCTTCCAGTGCTGATGTTGAAAAGTGTGATGCCATTTTACTTCCTGAATGGTATGGGAACCACATATTATTTTCCTCGTTGGACACTTTTAGTGCCATTTCCATATCCCTAATATTCTGAGATTTCACAGTGACGTATCTTAATGTGAACCTTACATTCACTGTGCTCAGCACTGGTGTTCTTTTAATCTGGAGCTCCCTTCTGAAAGAAATTTTCTTATACTATTTACTTGATAGTTTTCTCCCTCATATTTCTTTCCTTCTTTCCTTCCTTCCTTCCTTTTTCCCTCCCTCCCTCCATTCCTCTTTCTCTATTTCCCTTTCTTCCTTTCTTCCTCTCTTCCTTTCTTTCTTTCTTCTGTCCTCTTCTTTCTTTCCTTTCCTTCCTCTTTCTTTCTTTTCCTTCCTCCCTCCCTTCTTTCCTTCCTTCCTCCCTCCTTTCTTCCCTTCTACCTTCCTTCCCTTCTTCCTTTTCTTTCTCTTTCTCTTTCTTTCTTTTTCTTTCTTTCCTTCTTTCCTTCTTTCTTTCTCCCTTCCCTCCCCTTCCATCTCCTTCCTTTCCCTTTCCTTCCAGTCTTCTTTTTGCCTTTTGAGACAAGACTTTACTATGTTGCCTAGGCTGGCTTCAAATCCCTGGGCCAAAGGGACCCTCTCACCTCAGCCTCCCAAGTAACTGGGACTAGAGGCACAGGCCACCATTACACCTGACTCCTTATGTTTTCTTATCTGTCTTTCTAAAATTTTTCTTCATTGAGTGGTAGATCTCCTGAATTGATCCTCTGTGTTATTATATTTTCTTTAATGTCCATTTCTTTCACTTCTTTTTATAATTTTTTTTTACCTATCTTCAAGACAGGAGAACAAATTCTTTGACTTCTTATTCTAATTTACCTTCCAAACATTTTACTGAACTTTTTTCTAATTTTTTCTATCACATTTTAATTCTCAAGATTTCACCCAACTTCTCTGACTGCTTCTGTTTCTTAGAATCTTGTTTTTATTTCAAAGATAGAATTTCTTCTCTCAGCTCTCTTGAGTATTTTATTTATAGTAGTTCTTGTTTTATAATTTTTTTAGTTCTATGCTGCTTCCTATAGTTTCTATTCCTGTCAAACTTGTTTTTCCCCTTTTTTCTTTTTGTTCTTTTTAAATTAGTGTGAATTGTCAGGCTGGAGACATTTCCCAAGTGTCTGCAGCATATAGTTGACATGGCACTAAAAAGCCAATTGAAAGTCCTACGTGGACAGCAGGGCTTGTTAATTTATCTCTTCACCTCTCCTCCCCTTCGTCCACCAAAAGGAAGTCAAGATTTATATGTTCTTTCTCTGGGCCCCTTTAGTTTCTTTAGAGGAGAATCTTCCAATATTCTGCTTGGAAGGCTTATGGTCATCAGAGTCCTGAATGGTGAGCACAGGGCTCAGATTTTCACTGCATGGGTCTGTTTTCTGTTCTATTCTTGACTTTTGTTCACTCTAGTGTTCCCAAATCTAGAGTATCTCTTACTAAATCTTCTAGAAGATAACCTCTTGTTTCTCCTGGTTGGAAGTAGGGGAGGCCTAATGAGCAACTTTGTAGGGTGGGGTAGGGATCCAGGGGTCTAAGCAGCCCGCTGCCTACCCTGCCTTCAGTATTATCTGGTGCCTCCAGGTTCTGAGCCGTTCTGAGCCTTTCTGAGCCTTCAAGGAAAACCAGCGTTACACTCTGTGGTACTCTCTCTGTATGCATTCACATTGTAGCTCCTTTTGTTATCTTTAGTTGACCACCATTGCTCTTTCCCCAAATTTGCTACCCTTTCTTATGTGCTATTATCTCCTGTCCTAAGAAAATAAGAAGAGGGTTTCTGTTTTTTAACACCTTTTAAAAGTTGGTGTATCATGATGGATTCAAAGAGGATAAGAGGACATAAGTGTTTATTTTCTGACATGTTAAGGACCTACTATTACTAAACAGTTAAAATTAGACTTAGTATTTCACATATACACTCCCCTTTAACTATTCCTGAAGTAAACTAGTGCCCATGCTCCAGATGTTGGTAAGATTCTTTCTCTGTGTTTCCAAAGCATGTTAAATAATTCTGAAGTTTAATTTTATTTCTCAATATTTTATTCATGCCTAAACTGTATTGAAGGGCAAAAAACATTGTGGCATGCCTGTGGTCCTAGCTACTTGGGAGGCTGAGGTGGGAGGTTGGCTGCAGTCCAGGAGCTGCAGCTTGCAGTGAGCTGAAATGGTGCCACCACACTCCAGCTTAGGTGAGAGAACCAGATGCTGTTATTTTGATCCACACAAGCTATTGGTCATGTGTGAAGGCAGTGGAAAGATCTCCTCATAGATTCAAGGACTCAGGATATATAACTTTCCTTTAAAATTCCTTTAAGAAATATTCCCATTGACTGAAATATAAGTCAAAATAAAGAATTCCATTACAGTATAAATGTCATGCATAAAATATTGCTTTGGAGAGATGAAGCTGGTAAAATTTTAAAAGATTTTTTAAAAGATTCAAATATTCCAAAAGTGGTAGAGGATAAAAAATAGCAAAGAATACACAAGTGGTAGGCAAATAAAAAAATGGGGTAACAATACCTATACTTTCTGGTGATAAAGTGGGCGTGGTGGTTCACACCTGTAATCCCAGCACTTTGGGAGACCAAGGTGGGTGGATTGCTTGAGCTCAGGAGTTCAAGACCAACCTGGGCAACATAGTAAGACCCTGTATCTGCAAACAATACAAAAATTAGCTAGACATGGTGGTGCATGCCTGCGGTCCTAGCTACTTGGGAGACTGAAGTAGCTGGGGGAGGTTGTCTTGAGCCCAGGAGTTGAAGTTTGCAGTGAGCTGACATGGTGCCACTGCACTCCAGCTTAGGTGACACAGCCAGACCCTGTCTAAAAAAGAAAAAAGGAAAAAATTCAAAAATGAAGATAGCATATTTATAAATGTTTACGTGCCATAGAAGAGATCATAGAAATGAACAAAACAAATACAGTTTTGCAATATACAGATATGACAGAATAAGCATCATTACTAGTTTGAAACTCTGATAGACTTCTCAGGCCTAGGTACTTAAGGAATGCTGCAATGAGAAAGAGCTTGTATAGACCATTTATGGCCCTGGAATAAATTGAAAAGGGATGCCTGAGCCCAAAGATATGATTCTCACGTTGCATTACCATATCAATTTCTGAATATGTTGTTTGAGTTTTGTGCTGACTTTACCTTTTTATTTTCCTTTTCAACTAAAAGTTTTGCCTAGAGCTTTTGAGCCTACTGATATCATTTTGATTGATATCATTTTGAAATGGAAGGAAATGGCTTGAAAAGACACAGGAAATACAATATGAACTGAACTCCTGATGCAAAAGGGAATCTCAAAGTTATAAAGGAAACACAGGCAGCTGGGTGACTTGATACAGGTCATGTGTAGTGAGCCCTAACCTTTGCATGTCTCATAGTTAGACCTGCATGCAAACTCTGCAATTGGAGTTTTAATGGAGCATGAGTGGATGAATATCATTAATGGGTCAATGAAGCATCTCAAAAATAGAACTCAGCTGCATTTCCAACTTAGTTTCCATCACTTTCTTTCCCACAGTGACGTGTTTCGTCACTCATGCTCGTTGATTTTCCCACTGACTCTATGGCTGCAGCCTAAAATCATCCCTCTTTTATCCATAGAACTCACCATGAATTAACCTTGTCCCTTCTCCTTGAAAGGACTATAATTTTTTAAATGTCTTTCTAATAATACTCTTCTTAAAGATATATACATTCGGCTGTGATCTGATTCTCCTTCACATAATCTTACGTGTTTGAGACCGGTGCATGTTACCCTGAATTTTCAGAATTGACACATTTTATTTCTATGAATCAATCCTTACATATGTATTACTTTTCTCCAACAGAAGAGAGTCCTTTTTCTCACTAATATTACTAACATACTCTCCCTGACATATGTATTTAAATTAAATCCATGATTAATTGAATTTATTGGGTGGAGAGTGAAAGAAAAATAACTTTCAGTCTGGGCGTGGTGGCTCATGCCTGTAATACCAGCACTTTGGGAGGCCCAGGTGGGCGGATCACCCCAGGTCAGGAGTTCGAGACCACCCTGACAAACATGGAGAAACCTTGTCTCTACTAGAAATACAAAATTAGCCAAGCATAGTGGTTCATGCCTGTAATTCCAGCTACTTGGGAGGCTGAGACAAGAGAATCACTTGAACCTGGGAGGCAGAGGTTGCCGTGAGCTGAGATTATGCCATTGCACTCCAGCCTGGGAAACAAGAGTGAAACCCCATCTCAAAAAAAAAAAAAAAAAAAAAAAAAAAAAAAAAAAAGGAAAAACCCACGATTTTATTGTGAGTTACTTGAGGGACGAGAAGTGGGTATCATTCATTTTATGCAATTCCCAGATCCCAATAGCTTGCTAATTGGTTCTTAATTTAATTACAGTAAAAATTGAGTTATTGTTTTGTCTCAATAAACTTGATGGCAGGTAAAGTCTGCAATCTGTTTTGGATAAAAAAATGAATTATTTGATATTTTCTCTAATACAGGCTTTGGCTGATACATATAGTATCATTTTTTATGTTATTGTCCATACTATAGAAACCCAAACAGTTTTCCAAATAAATAATCAACTCTAAGAAATACTGAAAGGTCACAAATGTTTTTGATAGCAAGAGAGTATTTATTGAGCTATAGTTACTCTACCAGACATAATTCATTGCAAAGTCCAGACCACACTCAGCAGTTGTAAGCTTAGAAGCCTGTTCCAACGAAATAGTGTGAGATAGCTGGTCTTCTGACTGCACACCAAGCATAGAAGTTGGAGGTTTTGTAAGATATTCATTTAAATTGTTGTTTTTAAAATGGTTGCTTGGTGGAATTAGCTATATATTTGTAGTGGTGGATCCCAGCAAGGCCAGGTCCAGTGGAGAAGAGGAAGGAGAATGACTAGTACACTGACAACATGGTGGTTGAACCAGGGCTGGTGGTCAGGAATGAAGTTCAACAGCAAGAGGATTCACAGGAGACTGGGCCACAGCAGGTGGTCTGGCAGCAGACTGGATGACAGCAGCTGGACACACAGCAGCCAGGGTGGCAGCAGCTAGAAGTGCAGCAAAAGGGCGGCAGTAGGAGGATTGGCAGCACTGGGGATTATAACAGCTGGGCCTGGAGCAGCTGGACACACAGCAGCTGGGGCGGCAGCAGCTAGAAATGTGGCAGCTGGGGCAGCAGCAGGTGGGCTGGCAGCACAGGGACTGGCAGCACCACGGCCTGCAGCACCTGGACACACAGCAGCTGTGATGGTAGCGAGTCGTTCTGCAGCAGGTGATCTGGCAGCAGCTGGGGCAGCAGCACGTCTGGCAGAGGCCTTGGCCACAGCTCTGTTCAGAGCAGACAGAACCACAACAGAAGCTGACCATGGTGTCAGACGAGAATTGCAGATGACGAGCAGGAGGAGGCACTTCTTCCCGTACAGTGTGTCTCCATGAGGTTCAGGGAAGTAGCCACCCTCATCAAGCAGCAAGATGAATGGTCTTTGACCCACCAAAGCTCCACCAGAAATACTGATATCCTCTCAAGTCACTAAGTCCTTGGTTTTTCCCATCTTGTAAAAAAACTTGGCTCTTTATGCTATACTTCACAGAGCCCTACTCCTGATTCATCTTCTAGAGAATACAAAGTCGCAGTTGTATTTGAATTTAGGCCATATTCTTATGGATGGAATTGCACCCAGCAAGGAGTTGATGAGAAGGTCATGGCCTTGGACTCTTCTTGGCATCTTCCTAGAACATCTTAGGCAGTTTTATTTTTAATAAATATAGATTTCTAGGCAATACTCTTGGATATGCTGTGTCAGTTGATTATTATCCCCAGTAGCTGGGATTACAGGCACCTGCCACCATGCCCAGCTAATTTTTGTATCTTTAGTAGAGACAGGGTTTCACCATGTTGGCCAGGCTGGTGTTGAACTCCTGACCTCAAATGATCCGCCCACCTTGGCCTCCCAAAGTGCTGGGATTACAGGCACAAGCCACCACGCCTGGCCCAAAATAGAATTTCTAATGAAATAGACATAATCTAATTTGATCCTCTAGAAGTCTTTTCCAAGCCTCACAACAAAGATTATTAAAATAATTGATTCTCTACTTTGGTAGATCAGATTATTCTTTATTAATGTTTACTCTCCCCCCTCCTCCCACCCAACCCAGAAGTATCCTCTTCCACCCTGTGACTTGAACTTTACCATGTGAGTTGCTTTGACCAATGAGATGTCAGAAGGCATGACCCAAAGACTCAAAATGTGAGCTTGTTCCCTTGGGCTTCCACTCTCAGAGAAGGATTGCCCCCTAAAATACCAGACACTCCATTAAAATGGAATTCCAGACATACAACAAATAATTTTTAAATGTAAGTATTCCCATGCATAATCAGATATAATTATAATAAAATTATTTGTTGTTTATCTGAAATTGAAATGTAACTGGGGAACCTGTATTTTTATTTGCTAACTATGACAACTCTAATTCAAAAGAAAGTCCCAAACCAACCTGTGGCCAGAAGCCAAGGCCAACCTTAATCAATCAAACCCCAACTAACCGACAGATATATAACCAATAAATAAATACTTGTTACAATAAGCTATGAGAGTTTGTGCTTGCTTGCTATGCAGCAATAGCTGTCTAATTCAACCATGGTAGCAATGTGAAACCAGCTTAATACACCAATCAATACACCAGGATGAACAGATGGCTGTCTACAAAGAAAATAAAAATAGAAGAGTGGCCAAGCATTTGTGACAGGGTTGGTTTTATTGTAAATTTATGATAAATTTTCTGGAGGGGATAGTTAGTAAATCTTTAGCTGTATCAATAAAATGAGGATTAATGGAATGGCAGGTAGCAGCCCCTTTATACTAGGATGAAGGCCGAGGTCCCAGAATTCCAAGGACCTTCGCCCCTATCTGATGGTTTCCACTATGCTTTGACTTGTGCATGGGGCTACTGTAGGCATATCCCAGCAAGTATGTCACCCAGACAACCACCGTAAGAAGACTGGAGTTATGTGTGGCCTGTGGCATCCCCACTGATATCAGCAGTGTCCAGGGCTCTCACTTTACCATATGCAAAGTGCAGGAATCGGTGGAGGCCCTGGATATCCATTGACTTTTCTACCTGCCGTACAACGCTCTAGCAGTGGGGCTGATTGAATGGATGAAACAACCATTGAAGAAACAACTCTGGCAGGAGACGCCCTCTCTGGCTCTGTGGACACACTGCTTACCCCATCTGCGCCCTGAATGAAACTGCCCAAATTAGACGTGTCACTTTGCAAAATCACAAGCCCTGGACACTTAGTGTGGATCTTGTGCATTAATTAAAACTGTGTATGTATATATCCCTGATTACTCTCACAATGTAAACCAGGCTATGCAGGCCCAAGACACCCTTGAATTAACGTGTGTGTTCTCATCTCCCCAGTGCACACACTCTTCAGGCTCAAGGACTGATACCACCGTCATGATCCAGCTTGACAGTATGAGGGATTGTCCCCTACTCCTTTGCCTCAACCTGGAACTCAACCTGGGTCTATGCCCATGCCATAGAACCTACCCACTGGAGAGCACATCATTACACGGGCCCGGAAATCACAAACCAGCCCCAGAGGGTACAGTTTTTTCACTCCATGGGGCAAGGGCATAGAACATGATATATAGATCACACCTATTTTACAACCTATTCCTACGTGTACTTCTAAATAATCAATCCTGGTCCCCAATTGTGCAAGGGGGTGATCATCCTCTCATTATGGGATATTACAATATCCCCACTGTCTCACTCTGGCTGCAACACGTTGCAGAAGTGGCCAATCCATGTGGTATTGCAAACCAGGCACAGGCTGCTGCTGGGGGTGGTGCTGTCTCAGAACAACACAACTTCCTGTCTTGTTAGATTTAGATGGCCTAACTTGCCCTTTCTTTT
The DNA here is from genome assembly GCF_024542745.1 of Macaca thibetana thibetana. Lineage (NCBI taxonomy): Eukaryota > Metazoa > Chordata > Mammalia > Primates > Cercopithecidae > Macaca > Macaca thibetana. Next base: position 50,533,498 of record NC_065593.1, on the reverse strand, counting down.
CTTTTTTTTTTTTTTCTGGAGACAGAATTTCGCTCTTGTTGCCCAGGCTAGAGTGCAGTGGCACCATCTCGGCTCACTGCAATCTCCTACCTCAGCCTCCCAAGTAGCTGGGATTACAGGCATGCACCACCATGCCCAGCTAATTTTTTGTATTTTTAGTAGAGTTGGGGTTTCACCATGTTGGTCAGCTGGCCTCAAACTCCAGACCTCAGGTGTTCCACCCACCTTGGCCTCCAAAATTGTTGGGATTACAGGCATGAGCCACCGTGCCCGGCTGACTTGCCCTTTCTTCTACCCACTAGGTATCTCACCTGTCACCCATAGGTGGTGTACCTGTTCACCAACTGGGTGCAAATGGTGACCTTTCTCCAAAACAAAATGGACAGTTGCTTCTGCAGAGAGCTGCCCTTCTCCTCCTTGCCATGGGGCATCCAAGCAGCTAACCTCAGTATCTGGAGCCACTTCTATACTTGGTATAATGACCCCCACCCATTTCCCTTTCGCAATAAAAGCACTTCATGTGATAAGTTTCCCACCATCAGAGATGAGACAACATATTTTCCACCTAGCATAGGAGCAGGTTAATGTCACCCCCACTGTGGGGTATTCTGTAGATGATGGGCCAGGGTGGACAACAGCAGTATAGATATAGCTTGTGGGCTGTACACCCACATGTATTAAAAGGCATGATAATAGCATGCCACAAGCTAAAATCGGTGATAGGGGATGGCTACCCCCCAGTGTAATGTAATCTATTCTTCAGGTAATAGACATGGAATGTGATGGCAATGTAACCAGTCTCTTCAGGTAACCAGTGATACATGACTGTGATGACAGAGTGACTCTCCACGTGGGGGCCTACCACACCCCTTAGGATGGCCGTGGGCATATGGCATCCACGGTTGTCCTTACTTACCCTATAATTGGACTGGTAGATGCACCTGGGGACATCCTCATTTGTTGGGACACATCGTGCCCAGTTTACACACCATTCTTCCTAACTGGGAAATTGTAAAAGCCAGGCACTACTGGAAGCATGCATCCTGGTAGTTTTACCTGTTGGCCACTTTTGCTGCTCCCCACCCCCGCCCACCACCCAAGTGGTGACAACAGACATACAGCTGCAAGTTGAGGCCCTGGCTAAACATAGGGCTGCAGTCTTTAATGATACCTATCATGATATTACTCTTCTCACTGAAGAAACTGCCCAAATTAGGTGCATTACTTTGCAAAATTGCATGGCCCAGGACATCTTAACCACCTACCAGAGCAGAACCTGTGTATTAATTAAAACTGAATTTTGTGTATATATCCCTGATTACTCTCACAATGTAACACAGGCCATGAGGGCCCTAGATATACATATTTCTGCTATAGAATCACTATCTTATGACCCTGTAACCAGATGGTTTAATCAACTCCTGAGCACTTGGAAAAACTTTATATACAGTATGATTGTTATTACATTCATTCTTCTTTTTTGTTGCAGTAGTTTGTATTGCTGCTGAAACATCTGGTTGCAAGGCTCCTCTGCAAACCCTGGCCCCAGGGAAATCTCAGAAGAATGGTATGATTAGAATGTAAGGGCTATTCAAGCATGCTGGGGTGGAGGGTATGGCAGACACACCGGGCAGCAATAACTTAACTTAAGCATACTCTGAGAATGACCCTACAATCAAAGAAGAATGTATGCTTGGAGTTCTGAGCTAAGGATCTGGGAGTGGCCAACCTGGAGATCCACTCCTTATCTATGAAGGACGTTTGAATCCCTACCTCATCCGTTAGAACACAGGTCATACTGGGGATTGAGGCCCTTTGTTTTGGATTAAATGGAGGTTGTTAGGTGGAGGGTTCTAAGTGAAAATACTATGTGAACTGCGTGCTTTTTACAAATGGTAGCAGTTCTCCTGTTCAGACACCACCACTGGGCCACCCACCCTTGTATGTAAGTTCCCCTAACAAACCCCACGTCATGTTAGCTGTCTCCAGGTCCCTTCTCTAGCCTCTCGGACACATTGTCATCCTTATTGGAGTCAATGGGGGCCCAGGATGACAATCTGTCATCTGAGCAAAACATTTCCCTAATTCCCTTCCAGTACCACTTCTAACTTTACTGCTGAAAGGAAAGTTCATTACTTATTTTTTTAAATCTGTGTTTAATATGTATAAATGTAAGAGGTTCAAATGCAGCATTGTTACATGGATATATTGCATAGTGGCTTGAAGTCTGGGCTTCTAATTTAATATATGTTTTCTTTCCTGTCTAAAGACCATGGTTTACTGAACCCAATGAGCATAAAACTCATAGTAGAGGCTACTCACTCAAGATTGAGGAGACCTGGACTTCAGACCTCATATAGTGACCTCGTTGTGTGACCTTGGTACACTCTCAGGACCTCAGCTGTAGAGTGAAGGCATAGGCCTACATATTCTCCACAATCCCTTCCCAGACTCTACAGATGCAATGACTAATTCCAAATAAATTACAAAGATAATAATTGCAATGAATTCTTGAAGAGGGTTTTACAGTCAAGGTAGAAGTTGAGTTTGGATTGGAAGGATGAGGAGGGCATTCCAGGTGAATGATGACACATCAAAACCAAGGCAGGAAAGCCTAGGTCCTAGTCAGGGGAGAGTGACCACACCAGTGGGCAGGGATCCGCATTTCGTGTGGTCCCTGCTGACATGAAAAACCACAAGCCTGTCTTTAAGTGAGTCATGGAAGGAGCTATCTGTGAAGCAGATGACTACTGGTCTGCACTAGGATGATGCTATTAACCTGCTACCATCATGCCCATGTGCATTAATAAGGCAAGTCACTGCTTGGGTGCTGGTGATGGGAGCCTTTGAAGACAAGGAATAACATGCTAATTTTAGCGCCAAAGGGCAGAGCGATTAGACACTAAATAGTTTAGAAAACACATTCTTTTCTCTCTTATGGGTTAGGAATATTTCAAAGGAAAATTAATCAGAAGTGAATCCAATGTCTAAATTTGGTAAGGATAAACAACACAAGAAAATGAGTGAATATTTGTGGTGTATGTACATGAATATGTTATGAGGTGAAGAGTGACCAAAATACCATTAGTCAATGCTAAATCTTCATTTAATTGGCCAGAAGATGCACAAGAAAATGATCACGTGTCGAGGGGTCATCAACACAAGGCCAGGGTATATAAAGGGCCCGGAGCGGGAGGAGGACATTCACACCTGAGAACATCCAGCTCCTCTCAACAGCCCACCCCACACCAGCCTCAGACACCACCATGACCGGCTCCTGCTGCGGCTCCACCTTCTCTTCCCTGAGCTACGGGGGAGGCTGCTGCCAGCCCTGCTGCTACCGCGACCCCTGCTGCTGCCGCCCCGTGACCTACCAGACCACCGTGTGCCGCCCCGTGACCTGCGTGCCCCGCTGCACGCGTCCCATCTGCGAGCCCTGCCGCCGCCCGGTGTGCTGCGACCCCTGCTCCCTGCAGGAAGGCTGCTGCCGCCCCATCACCTGCTGCCCCACGTCGTGCACGGCTGTGGTCTGCAGGCCCTGCTGCTGGGCCACCACCTGCTGCCAGCCTGTGTCTGTGCAGTCCCCCTGCTGCCGGCCCCCCTGCGGCCAGCCGACGCCTTGCAGCACCACCTGCAGGACCTTCTCCTGCTGAGACCCCACTGCCCCCACAGAGCAATACACTGAAGCCTAAACGTCTATTTGGTGTTTTCAAAAGTCAAAAGAAAAATAGATATTTTTTCACCAGGTGACAATAGTGATTTTTACCATCTGGATACAGCCTGGTATAAGCAGATGTCCACTACCACCCTCACCCACCTTTTCAGGTGTCTACATCAACCTTAGTCATTATGGATAGTAAATTGACCTTTAAGAATCCCTGGGGTGGACTTTGCAAACACATTCTACAATCTGATGGTTTTACTGCTCAAACTGTCACCATCATCTTTTGCAATGTGTTGCTCACTGTTGTCAATAAACTAATTTTTCCTGGCATAGCAAACTGCCCTGCTCCCTGATTTATTTGTTAGTGCATGTTTATTAGTGCACACAGATAAGCAAGATTTTGGAACCTGTACCAGGGAACCAAAGCTCAACCTAAGCAAAACTTTATCCATGGAAATCTCATCCATTCAGTCATTCAAGAATTGTTTATCAAGGGACCTCCAATTGACAGGTGCAGCCTGATTAGTGATGAACAAGCTACATGCCTTGCATCCAAGGAGCTTATGGGCTAATGGAATAGACAAAAGGAAACGCAATGTTCATGAAGAGGGTAAAAGTGGGAATAGCATATGCCAAGCCTAGAATGACCACTGGCAGTAAACCTGACCAGCACAGTGCATCTCATCTTCTTAGCATAGTTCCTAGAGTAGCGTTTTTCAAAGTGTGGCCCATGCATCATACACACTAGAATCTCTTGCAATTTAAAATGCACATTCTTGGGCCCCAAACCAAACCTAATGAATCAAAATCTCTGGGAATGGGGCCCAAGACTGCTTATTTTCTATCACTTCCATGTAATTCCTTAGAATTTCAGGACCATTATTTCGGAGGAAGACCAGGATTTGAGCTCCTTGAGACCTCAACAAGCATGGCCTGGTAGCCTTCCAAGAATAGTCACTGGAACAAGCCACAATGAAGACAACCACAGTTAAGAAAAAAGGGTAATATAGTAATAAGTCTGAAATAGCACCTGCTAAACTGTAATCAGAAGAATCAATTTGGCAGAGAAATGAATGTGCAAAAAGACAGTGTCTTGAGCTTGTCATAGGTGGAATAAAATGACAACAATGACAAAAAAGAGAGACAAAAAGGAAGAGATAAGGGATTAAATAAAAGTGAAGAGGGGAGGCAAGGCAATGAATAGGAAGAAAAGTGAAGAGGAAGATGATGGAGATGATGATGAAGACAGAAGAGGAAAAGAGAGAGGCACTAGGATTCCCGGTACAAGTATTTGAAGATGTTACAGGAGAGCTAGACTAGTCCTTAGATTACCCACGTGGCTAGGAAGCGTGTGCACATCAGGCAGTCTGCTGCCTGTCCTTTGCCCATCTCTACAGATCCGTGTCTCACTGCTCCCCACTAAGATTCACTTCAAGCAACACTGACCTTATAGTTATTAAACATTTGCAGTTCTAAATGTTTTGCTTTTCCTCATGTTCTTTCACTTATCTGTTCTTTCACACACTCTTTTTCTTCACCTTCATCACCTACTTAACTCTGAGTCATTTCCAAGATTCAATTCAGTCTTCTCCAGTAGTCCTATCCCAAACCCTGTATCACACAAACACATGTGCAAATGCATACACACCTGTGCGCTTGCACACATATGCATGAGTGCACACGTGCACACACACACACACACAGGTTAGGAGTTCTCAGCAAGTTCCAATAGCTTACCTCCCTCCCCATAAGGCATTGTATTGAGATTATATGTTTTTTTGGGCCTCCAAGGAGGGGATCACAGTTTATTTTGGCTTCCAATACTGAGCTCAACATTTAATACATAACTAGTATTTAATTTCCGCTTGTTTAGTTATCAAAATAAATCAAAAGGAAATTGTCTTTACCACAAGAATTTTAAAAGGTAGGTATTTATTTAAAGCAAAAATTTCGGCATTGGTGTAACTTAACCTCTCTGACTCTAGTTATCCCGTCCGCAAAATGGGAAAAGCAACATTTACCAACGTAGATTATTGGGAAAGTTAAATAACTTTTATAACTTTTTATGACTGCAAGATGCCCTGGCACATAGTTAAATGCCCAATACCATTCATTTATATTCCTGTGGTGCATTTGGACATGACTGTATTGAACAGGCTCAAAAGACATGCTATCTACTACATACCAAATCATTGAGAATGGGAACAAATTCGGGGGAAGGCTTTACTAATCACACTTAAATTGTAATTTTTTTTCAGGATAGTCCACTTCTACTGGCAGCAATAGATTTTTTAATAAATATAATGAAGAAGGCAAAAAAAAAAAAAAACCCCACAACAACTTGGCATCAGATTAAGGCTGTCTCAGAATGAAAATGATCTTTAAAAATTCATTCTACAAGTCCACAGGAATGAGTCCGAGATTACAGGATTTATGAATAGGAGTGCAGCATCGGAAAAAAGAAGGACTGAGCAAACTGTAAGTATCTGATGGTTAGACTCTTTCTTTCACATTGAACCATCCAAGGGAATTAAACAACTCAAAGCTGTAATAGACCCCAAAAGATTACTTTGCCTTCCCTGACTTTAGGCAGATGAATATCTAAAAAACTCAGATGAATTTTTTTAAAAAATTCTAGCAACAAATTCCACCAGTCCCCTGATCATTTAGTTTTTCTATCTCTCCCAACTAAACTATTTTCTCTTTTCTAATTATATCTAATTAATTATATTCCTCTCTCTGTCTTCCACATTTGCATGGATTTTATGATAAGCCAGCCTCTGAAGAACACCAGGCACTGAAGACTCTGCCCATTTTACAGATGAGGAAACCTGGCTAAGGTAAGTCATTTACAACTGCAAAGAGATGGAGAAAGGATTGGAATCCTTCTTTATCTTCTCCATTCTCCTCCTGCCCTTTGCCCATCAATCTTCCCCATCCCATCTCTGACTCTTACGATTGGAGGATATTTTTAAGATTATTTCTGAGAACAAAGTCCTTAAGGAATGTATATTCTAATTTCAGAATTTTAATAAATTTCCTAACATCTAGTGGCTCCCAGACTAGTTCCTAACAAAATACAATTCATAAAACTATTAAGAAGAGGGCGTGGCCCACCATCACAAAGGGTCACCAACACTACATTCTTTATCTATCCAACTACAAAAATCTCACAAGTTATTTTCACTGTGCTTAAGATTTACTTGTTTCCATCCTGGTGATTATGCACTTGAAGTATGTGTGTAACTTGAATAATATGACTAAAAAGTCCATGTGGTAAAGACCAGGGACACACCTCTTGTCCAATAGCTTAGGACTATCAACATGCTATAGCAAGGGAGACCACATGGCTGAGGACCACAGGGCATCCTCCCAAACAAAGTAGAGAAATGTTATTATAAAATGTTGAGGAATGGTGGGGTAAAATTACATGACATAGTGTTTTCATAAGCTCAGGGAAAAACAGGGCTGTGTTTAAAAAATAATTAACACCAGATGTGGTCTGTGAAACAGACTTATGGTCCTCCTTTGCTGGAAGCTGTATAGTTAAGACAAATGGGGAATGTTGTGTCTGAAAGTCAATTGTCTGAAATTCTGCACCTGGTTTGGGTACTGAGGTTGCTTCTCTGTCCAAATGACTTAGATCCTGTCCAGGCAAGAGTGGAATGTTTGCTTCTTACTGATATGGATGAAGAGCAAGGTTTCTGACAGCCTATAATTTTAGAAAAAAGTATTTCTTCATACTGCGTTCTTTTGTTAACAAAAGCAGTGGATTTATAGACATATTTCTTTTTAGTTTGGCATCTCTGTATACATTCCGAAACAAAGAACAGTATGCTATACCATGTATCAAGTGAGTACTTATTTTATTTCACTAAAGAGAATAAAAATTTTTAATAACAACTGCTACATGTTGTCTATTTTGAGTGACTCCAAGTTGGAAAAAGACTAGGAGACATCACCAGTGTTTCTACTCCACAGAAGACCTGTGGTATTGTTAAAGATTTGCCACTCTTTGATCCATACGACTTTGGAGGAATTCATTTTGTAAATCTGGTCTTCCAAAAACTGTGATGGACTACGATGGATCATAGACTCAAAGGCCTTCAAAGATCAGAGATATGGTAGACCAAAGGTGTATTTTTAAAAAGAGCAAACAAAACAAAACACACCTCAGAGGTAAATTTGTGCCGAAGACCATCAGCATTCCTTGGGCAATGTTATCTTTAATCTACCTTCCAACACTAAATTTATTTTCTGTATTCCTATTCGTCTTCACTATGGCTGGAAAAGACAAAGCTATTTTATTGGTCACCAGCTCAACTAATTCCCCTTGTCTTTTTCATAATACCACCTTACCACCTCATAAGCAAACAAAACCCTCAGCCAACAAACTAAAGCAGCTGTGACAGAAAGATAACTGATTCCTTTGTAGATATTGTCCATAGATTTTGAAGTATGTAATACAAAGTGCATATGTCAAAGCAAGAAAGCAAGAAATAGCCAATTTCAATTTTATTTCTAAGACAATAATCATGGAAGGGCATTCAGAAAGGCACAGAATGAATTAAATCCCCACTTACTTTGACTTTATTGTTTCCAGAAAAGTTCTTTCCCTTTAATTGCTTGATTTATCTTTGTCTTGCCTTACTAAAATTTGTGACTGCTATGTGATAGGAAACTATTTGAAAGTTATTTTTCTTTCCTTTCCCTCTCCACCCCCAAATAGTACAGCATCATCTACATAGTGTCTCATAAGTGTTAATGAGTTATAAACCAACTCAGATTACTAAAATAAAATCAGTCTAGCAGCTTTGGTGATGATTTTCTTACAAACAAGGTTAGGCACTGTGTCATCAAACACTGGGCCATGCTTTCCATAGCAGAATCAATACACATCCGCTCTTATGAACAATTTTGGCTTTTTAGAAATTCTTACTTGATCTCAATGCCAATCAGAAACCTGGCCTGTGACTCATGAACTTTCCAGTCTTATGCTTAAGTCACGGATGGCAGCAAACAAGAGGAAAGTGTGATGGTGGCAATGCTGGATTCTTCAAACTTGCATCTTCTCACATGGCATGACCTGGAAGCTGACAGATGAGCAATTGTTCTGATGATATACATCACCAGGTATTCAGTTAAAGGGAAAAAGCAGACAGGTAGAAAACAAAGCATCCTTTAGTGATTTAGGGATCGCTGCCTCAGCAGTTAAATCCAGAGTTCTCATTTCAACGGGCAGCTACAACTCCAGGAAATGACCTCACGTCCTGGGGGTCATTAGCTCCCAGCCAGGGCATATAAAGGGCCCAGAGGGGCACGAGGACATTCACACCCGAGAACACCCAGCTCCTCTCAACAGCCCACCCCACACCAGCCTCAGACACCACCATGACCGGCTCCTGCTGCGGCTCCACCTTCTCTTCCCTGAGCTGCGGGGGAGGCTGCTGCCAGCCCTGCTGCTACCGCGACCCCTGCTGCTGCCGCCCCGTGACCTACCAGACCACCGTGTGCCGCCCCGTGACCTGCGTGCCCCGCTGCACGCGTCCCATCTGCGAGCCCTGCCGCCGCCCGGTGTGCTGCGACCCCTGCTCCCTGCAGGAAGGCTGCTGCCGCCCCATCACCTGCTGCCCCACGTCGTGCACGGCTGTGGTCTGCAGGCCCTGCTGCTGGGCCACCACCTGCTGCCAGCCTGTGTCTGTGCAGTCCCCCTGCTGCCGGCCCCCCTGCGGCCAGCCGACGCCTTGCAGCACCACCTGCAGGACCTTCTCCTGCTGAGACCCCACCTCTCCCCTCAACGCACAAAACATTCCCAGGTGCACAGAATCATGTGCAGACTCTTCCACCCCTTCTGGATCAGATGAGAGACTCCACCTTTGCAGCCTAGCTGATCCACAAGCACGAATTCAACAATAACATCCTGTTTCCCCACATAATTATGTAGCTAATCCTGGCCCTCTCTGACAATCTTGAGAAAAATTCCAGCTTTCATCATTTGATTTCTTGGCTTAAAAAAAAAAAAAAAAAACGAGTAAATACAAATCAAAGCTCCTCTTGAATAGAACTCTGTCCCACTGACTCATCACCCTTTTTTGTATTATTTCAAGGTTCTCAGATGAGATTTTTTTTCTTCCAGGATAATGCTATTTGTATGCTGTATTTTTGCCTGTAAAAATAAAATAAAATTTTATTTCTGGGGAAGTAAACACATTTCTTTTTATTTATTGTTTATCACTTTTCAAAAGCTCATATTTAGCTTACATTACAGCATAGAGAATCAGAAGAACGAAAGGAAGGATTTTCTAAGGGCCATTTTTGAGCTTTAGAATAGGAACAACTCAGGTGGAAGGTCTATAATTTTAATAGCATGTCAAAATAAATCTGATCATCTCATGTGATTCACCTTCATATTTCTAGTCGCAGGTTTTATGGTGATGCTGAGGAAATGGTGAGACTATAGTAGGTCTCTGTAAACATAAACTTGACTTATGAATAATTCACACACATGATAAGGGGGAGGAAGTCTAAGTTAAGTTACAGCCCCATTTGTTCACCAATGTAGAAAACTGTGCAGTAATTGATGTCAAAGGGGACCTGGGAATCCCTAGCCACTGAACATCCCATGCTGGAGGAACCACTATCCCAAATTCTCCATGGTTCCCATCAGCACCATCACGGCCAGTTCTACTTCCAGTGGAGTGGCTGCTGCTGAGAAGGCAGGGAGAAGTGAAGCCTTGGTTGTCATCATCCTGGTTTTGAGCTCCACATTCATCTTACCATTTAAACAACACCAATGCAGTTGAAATGCTGATAACATTAATCCATACTGCATATATTGTTGATATTGTTAAATACTTGTAGGTTGGTAAGGAAGGCTAACCACTATCATTTCGCTGAGAAATATGTTTTTGGTTCCTAGCATCTGATAGAAAAGAGGTTTCTTTGATTGTTCGGCATGTATTCCTGGGCATATCTACCTGCCCATTGAGAAAAGTGAGGCAAGGGAAGCTTTGTGAGGGCAGAGGTCTTCATTTTTTTTAATTTAAATTTATTTTAAGTTCAGGGATACATGTGCAGGTGTGTTATATAGGTAAATTGTGTGTCACAGGGTTTTGGTATACAGATTATTTCATCACCCAGGTAATAAGCATAGTAACAGATGGCCAGGTGCAGTGGCTTATGCCTGTAATCCCGGCACTTTGGGAGGCTAAGGTGGGTAGGTCACTTGAGGCCAGGAATTCAAGACCAGCCTGGCCAACATGGCGAAACCCTGTCTCTACTAAATATACAAAAATTAGCTGGGCATGGTGGCATGCGCCTGTAATCCAAGCTACTCAGGAGGCTGAGTCAGGAGAATCACTTGAACCTGGGAGGCAGAGGCTTCGGTGAGCCAAGATTGCACCACTGCACTCCTGCCTGGGTGACAGAGTGAGACTCCGTTTCAAAAAATTAATTAATTAATTAAATTAAACAAAAGCATAGTAACAGACAGGTGGTTTTTTCATCCTCACCCTCTTCCCGCCATCCGCCTTCAAGTAGGCCTCAGTATCTGTTGTTCCCTTCTTTGTGTCCATATGTATTCAATGTTTACATACCACTTATAAGTGAGAACATGTGGTATTTGGTTTTCTGTATCTGCGTTAGTTCGCTTAGGATAATGGCCTCCAGCTTCATCCACATTGTTACAAAGGACATAATTTCCTTTTTTTATGGCTGTGTACTATTCTGTGATGTATGTGTACCATATTTTCTTTATCCAGTCCACCCTTAATGGGTATTTAGGTTGATTCCATATTTTTGCTACTTTGAACAGACGTATGCATGTATTGTCTTTATGGTAGAATGACTTCTGTTCCTCTGGGTCCATACCCAATAATGGGATTGCTGGGTTGGATGGCAATTCTGTTTTAAATACTTTCAGAAATTGCCAAACTGCTTGCCACAATGGCTGAGCTAATTTACATTGAGGGCCAGGATCTTGACTAACTTTGTTCACTACTAGATTCCCACTGACCTGCACAATATTTGGCACATTGAGTATAATAAAAAATGATGTGTTGAATGATGAATGAATAAGTTCTAAGGGGATTGGTTAGAAGAGAGAAAAACATCATCATTCCATCCCAACTCTCAACTCATCATGCTGGATGTGCATATTCTTAAAACAATAAACCAATCATGAAGAAAGATCTTTTTTCTGGAAATATGGTAAAAGTTTCTCAACAAGAAGTCTGTTATATTCAAAACCTTTACATTTTCAGTATGTGCACAATGGAGTTTTATCTTTGTTAACCGTTTGGTAATTAACCAATGGATAGGCTCATAAGTCTAATTTCTTTCTATATATTCTTTTTTTTTTTGGAGACGGAGTCTTGCTCTGTTGCCCAGGTTGGAGTACAGTGGCACAATCTCCGCTCACTGCAAGCTCCGCTTCCCGGGTTCACACCATTCTTCTGCCTCAGCCTTGCGAGTAGTTGGGACTACAGGTGCCTGCCATCATGCCCAGCTAATTTTTTGTATTTTTAGTAGAGATGGGGTTTCACCATGTTAACCAGGATGGTCTCGATCTCCTGACCTCGTGATGCGCCCGCCACAGCCTCCCAAAGTGCTGGGATTACAGGCGTGAACCACCACGCCCAGCCTCTTTGTATATAATCTTGATCAGTGTTTTCAAAATTTGCTAAGTACATCTGTTTTTCTCCTCTCAGAGTTTTTCTTTTTAGCCTTCTAGAGACCTCCTTATTTAAAAGTGTTTTCTCAAATGGAGAATGCCTTGTTTCCCCCTAAAGTTATCGCTATTACTGAATCTCATTTATTTCCACAGTCACCCCATTCTCTGGTTGGCCAAAGTGACTGGTGCAGATCTGGGTAAGCCTGTAAGAAACCATGCAAGAAGTGTGAGCAATAAGAAGGCCTACACTTGAACCTTCAACTTCAGATCTATTAGATTGGTGCAAAAGTAATTGCAGCTTTTGCCATTGAAAGTAATGCCAAAAACCACAATTACTTTTTGCACCAACCTAATAGAACAGACTTAGTTGTAAAGGAAAAGGTCAGGACCAAGCAAATTAAGAGGCAAAGACTAAAATGTGATTGAGTGACATAATTTGCCTACAAGTCATGACAATTTGAAACAATTAAAAATGACAATTGGTTCCATAAGCAGAAATGAGCCCCAGCATAGCACACAGGGAGATGTTGAAGACACTGAGGTATGGGCCGGATGAGGCCTGAGAACACATTCAACTGGGATCACTACTGAAGGGTTTTATTATACTGCAAGACTGCAGCCTTCATCTACATAGACTTGTTTGACTTTCTCACCATTTTGGTGGCTTTGTTCACAATACCCCATGATCATTCAATTATGCCCAACTATGACACTATCTCCTTAGGGTATGTTTTGACATTTTCAGAAGGCTGAATAGAAGGTAATTCTTCCCATTCCTGAGGCTACTGGTAAGACATAGAGTCCTTTCAGCTGACTCTAAAAAATTAGCCATATCACAAATAACAACTGTTTTCAAAGTAAATACATTGTAAAAGTTCCTAAATAAAATAGACATTCCTTAATATCTGGGAATGTGGTGCCTACAATCCATTCTTTAGCTACAGTGAGTTCTTCAGCTTTTTGGGCTGACAAATAATGTTCCCACAGATATTTCTGGAGTGAGTATTGGCTCCAACACTTACTAGGTACATGACCTTGGGTAAGTCACTTATCTGGTTCCTCATGTGTGAAATGAGAAATAAACAGTATCTATATCCTAAGAATGTTATGAAGATTAGATTAATACGTGTATTTTTTAATATGCTGCTTGGAACATAGTTAGAACTTAATGATACTGGCTATCATGAAGATTACAGTGAAATTTACCTTGGTCTGGAAATATACAACCATAGAAATCAATGAACATATCTCTAAGACAAAAACCACTGGATGATGGAAACCTACTAAAATGCATTCTTGTACCTCCAAAAAGAGGACTGGAAAATTCTTCTTTTACTGAGAAATCCTGACTTTTAAACTATCCCTGTAGTATTATCCTCAACTTGTTTTGCCCAGGAAGCTTAGCAGTGGCAAAGAATGCTAACAACTTGAGGTGTACTTCACTTCAACTGCTAGCAAGTAACCCTCAGAGCATGCAGAGCATGACAGCTGCTTTGTGCTATCAAAACAGCAACTGGCAAAAGCATCATTGAATTATAATGATAATTGGAGACTTTGAAGTTAGGGTCATTAAATTCATATTTGAACCATAAATAGCAAAATATAATGGGTCTACACTAAATAAGGAAAACAAATAGACATTTATGTGTACCTGAGTATCTAAACAATGTCTAGAAAACTTACTAATCTGCAGGTGTTATTTCAGGAAGAATAAGTGAAAACAAGGAAATGACCTCGTGTCCTGGGGGTCATCAGCTCCCAGCCAGGGTATATAAAGGGCCCGGAGCGGGAGGAGGACATTCACATCTGAGAACATCCAGCTCCTCTCAACAGCCCACCCCACACCAGCCTCAGACACCACCATGACTGGCTCCTGCTGCGGCTCCACCTTCTCCTCCCTGAGCTACGGGGAAGGCTGCTGCCAGCCCTGCTGCTACCGCGACCCCTGCTGCTGCCGCCCCGTGACCTACCAGACCACCGTGTGCCGCCCCGTGACCTGCGTGCCCCGCTGCACACGCCCCATCTGCGAGCCCTGCCGCCGCCCGGTGTGCTGCGACCCCTGCTCCCTGCAGGAAGGCTGCTGCCGCCCCATCACCTGCTGCCCCACGTCGTGCACGGCTGTGGTCTGCAGGCCCTGCTGCTGGGCCACCACCTGCTGCCAGCCTGTGTCTGTGCAGTCCCCCTGCTGCCGGCCCCCCTGCGGCCAGCCGACGCCTTGCAGCACCACCTGCAGGACCTTCTCCTGCTGAGCAGCCCGTAATCACGAAGAACCCTTCAGAAGATGGCCAGGACCATCCCGCTGCCCCTCAGGGCTTCACCGCAGAGCAATACACGTTTCCTTGAGAAGCCCATTTCTCATCTCTTCATACTAGCTCACCCTATGCACTGAAGATACCTTTTCAGACCAACTACAGATGAAAAATACTCTCTCTTCCTAGGACTCCAGTCTAACTCCCATATCATGTTGTCTGCTTTCTAATAAAACTCAATATTCTTAGCATAGAAATCATGGTCTTTGTGATATTTCCTTCCAGTAGATTGCATCTCTCTTTTGTCTAGAGATATTCAAAGCAAGATGCAGAACAATCCTCTTACATAGTTCTCATAACTTAAGTCTGAGTAGTTTTCTTATAATCATCGTAAATGGCATTTGTGGAGCACAGCTGAGTCAGGAAGATGAGTACAACTATGTCTTTATCATGTGTACAGAGTCACTTGTGCCCAGAATTCCAGGCATGCATCGAACACCTGAGAAATGTTCTGCAACAAGAAACACCCTGGGAGGCTGCACCTGGGTTGAAACTTATATTCCCAGCCTAATGGTGTATTTACTGATCCAACACCTGTTGGAACATCATAGAATACCCAGGGTGTTAGAGATGGAAGAAGCCTTAGGCAACCTCTGGCCAATTACCTCTCTTTCAAAAGTTAAAGAAACATGAGTAATGTAAGAGTAAATTAGTTACTTACTAATGTAATTATAATCACAAAAGTTTAGAAAAGACCCTGGAGAATGCATGTTTCCTGCATTTAGACCTTAAGTCAAACACTTCTTCTTAGTATGGTGAGAGACATGTTAATCACAAAATGGTTGTATATTTTACGACTTTATTTTACACTTCAATAGCCACACACACATACACACACCCCCTAGGAATACATCTAACCAAGGAAGTGAAAAATCTCTACAGAGAAAATTACAGAACACGACTTAAAGAAATGATAGGTGACACAAACGAATGGAAAAACATCCCATGCCAATGGATTGGAAGAATCAATGTCATTAAAATGGCTACACTGCCCAAAGCAATCTACAGATTCAATGCTATTTTTATCAAGCTACCAATCTCATTTTTCACAGAACCAGAAAAAAAACGATTCTGAAATTCATATGGAACCGAAAAGAGCCCAAATAGCCAAAGCAATCCTAAATAAAAAGAAATCTGGAGGCATCACATTACCTGACTTCAAACTACGCTATAAGACTACAGTAAACAAAACAGCATGGTACTGGTACCAAAACAGAAGGTTGTAAAATATAAAGTGGCATAGACAAAAGGAACAGAATAGAGAATCCAGAAATAAAGCCACACTCATACAACAATCTAATCTTTGATAACATTAACAAAAATAAGCAATGAGGATAGGACTCCCTATTCGATAAGTGGTGCTGAGATAGCTGGCTAGCTCTATGCAGAGGATTGAAACTAGACCCCAACATTTCACCATATAGAAAAATTAACTCAAGATGGATTAAAGATTTAAATGTAAGACCTCAAACTGTAAAAACCCCAGGAGAAAATCTAGAAAACATCATTCTGAGCATCAATCTTCAGAAAGAATTTATGACTAAGTCCTCAAAAGCAATTGCAACAAACACAAAAATTGACAAGCGGGACCTAATTAAACTAAAGAGCTTCTGCACAGTAAATGAAACTATCAACACAGTAAATAGACAACCTACAGAATGAGAGAAAATATTCACAAGCTGTGCATCCAATAAACGCCTAATATCCAGAATCTATAAGGAACTTAAACAATTGAACAAGCAAAAAACAAATAACCCCATTAAAAAGTGGGCAAAGGACTTGAACAATCACTTCTCAAAACAAGACATACAAGCAGCCAACAAACATGTGAAAAAATGCCCCATATCATTATTCATCAAAGAAATGCAAATCAAAACCACAATGAGATACCATCTTGCACCAGTCAGAAAGGCTATTATTAAAAAGCTCAGTAATTGAAGCCCCATACTTTCAGAATAAAGAAAGAAATAGTAAAAAAACAACAGATGCTGACAAGGCTGTCGAGAGGAGAGAATGCTTATATGCTGTTGATGGGAATGTAGATTAGTTCAGCCACTATGGAAAGCAATGTGGAGATTTCTCAAGAACTTAAAATAGAACTATCATTTGACCCAGCAATCCCTTTACTTGGTCTGTAGCCAAAAGAAAATAAATCATTCTACCAAAAAGACACATGCACTTGCATGTTTGTCACAGTACAATTCACAATAGCAAAGACATGGAATCAACCTAGGTTCCCATCAGTGGTGGACTGGATAGAGAAAATGTGGTACACATACACCATGGAGTACAACTCAGCCATAAAAAACAATGAACTCATGTCCTTCACAGTAACATGGATGCAGCTGGGGGCCATTATCCTAATCAAATTAACCCAGGAACAGAAAACCAAATGCCATATGTTCTCACTGACAAATGGGAATTAAACATCGGGTATTCATTGACCTAATGATGGCAACAATCGACATCGGGGACTACTAGAGTGGGGAGAGAGGGAGGGAGACAAGGATTGAAAAACTATTGGCTACTACACTCAGTCCTGGGTGACAGGATCAATCATACCCCAAACCTCAGCATCACACAATATACCCACATAGCAAACTGGTACATCACACAATGTACCCCCGGAATCTAAAGGAAAAGTTGAAATAGTGAAAAAAAAATTGTTCATAATGTTATTGTTAAATGATAATGTGAAATAAAGCTCTAGAGTTTATTACACAAAATCTGTTGTCCACCGCCACGAGAAATCTGTCTAAATCAATTTGAAGGCCTTTTTTTTTTTTTTTTTAAGGATGCTTCTCTAAGACCCCATTCTGTATTGCATGGACTGTGGGGTTCTCAGTAGGGGTCTTGTTGTTATACACAGTCCTGACAGACGTGCCGCCTGTCAGTTCAACAATAGCCTGACTCCCTTAACAGAGGTAAGTACTCAATGAGAAGGTGCTCTATTTCTTCCTTCCAGGTGCTTTTATTTTACTTCATGCTATTAATGGAACTCACCACTGAATAATGTTATTTCATGCATATTCTTTGGTGACTGAGCAGAGAACCGATCATTTGCCATAAAAAATATGTTGATCTTTGTTCTAAACTTAAAGTTTAGAATTTAAAAAGTACCAATGTAACATGACCTTTTACTATATACTTATACATATATATGTGTGTATATGTATATGTATATATACACATACAGGTATATATGTACATATGTACTATATATATTTACTCTATATATAGTAAAAGGTCATGTTACTATATATGTGTATATATGTATAAATATATATATTTACTGTATATTTAAAAATATATTTACTATATATACTATATATTTAAATATATATTTATGTTATATATATAGTATATATAGTAAATATATCTTTATATGTTATATATAAATATATATTTGTATATTATAATATAAAATATATCTATTTTAGATACTAAGTACCAGACACTGTTTGTTCTTAGCACTTGACAAATATTAGCTCATGTAATCCTTACAACAATTCTGATATGAACTATTATTATGGCCCAAGGACACACAGCCAGTAAGCAGCAGAGCTTTAAATGAGCATTGTCCAGTTTCAGAATAAGTGGGGTCAGAAAATAGGATGTGACTTGCCACTAGTTTCAAACCGCAGAGCTGTCTGTGCTCTCACAACTCTGGGGCATGAATAACTGAAGCGTGACCCATAACTTCTCTGCCTGCAAATTAAGTTTGGCTATGGGGTGTGGATAAGTGTCTTAGAGTGAATAAACATTAGAAAGGTTTACTGAATGATACACAGACTATTTTTTTGGATCTTTACAAAGGGGAGAGACAGATGTCTTTGGAATTAACTTGGGTTCAAAGTTTGTGCAGTAGAGAAATGAGTCTTGTTAATGTGATGATTTAAGTCTTCCAAAGAGGCTCCCATTGCATAAAATGTGATTACCATGAAGACTCCACAGCAGCATGAAAATAAATTATGAGATAATATGTCTCAAAAAGAGCAGAATATACAACTTTTTACCTAGTTACCTCTGGTTACCGCTTTGAAAAACAAAAATCCCATGTCCATGAACAAAGAAAGGAATCTAAAACAAGAGAGTCAAAGGTCTCTAGTGATGAGATTGTGCCTGATAGCTCCTTCTTCTGTTTCGCTAATTGTGACTATGGGTTCAGTCAATTTACGTTCCCCTTAAAGTTTTGAAATTATGCTTGAGATTCCATTTGGGGAGCTTAAGATGTCGGGGTCCAAGGCACATTCTTTCAAATAAAGAAAATGATCCTGAAGTGATTCAAAACCCTGTCTGGTGACTAACAGGAGGAGTAAAGCTGGAAGGTAATGGGATTGTTTCCCTTTGCAGTTCCTAAACTGCCTCTGGCAACACTTCCTGAAGGAGCCCGTCCATCACGCTTTTAGCAGTGCCACAGCAGAACACTGGGCAGCCTCCCAACGTGTCTCCATTGAACAGTGTACTGGATATGTGTGCAATGTCGGTTGAAAACCCCTTTCTTGTCACTTGCTAGTCATAGCACTTATGTCAAGGTATACATGTATATATCCTTTTGAGATGGAGTCTCACTTTGCAGCTCAAGCTGGAGTTCTATGGCATGATCTTGGCTCACTGCAACCTCCGCCTCTGGGGCTCAAGTGATTCTCGTTCCCCAGCCTCCTGCATAGCTAGGACTACAGGCACCCACCACCACACCTGGCTAATTTTTTGTATTTTATTAGAGTTGGGGTTTCACCATATTGCCCAGGGTGGTCTTGAACTCCTGAGCTCAGGTGATCTGCCTGCCTCAGCCTCCCCAAGTGTTGGGATTACAGGCATGAGCCACTGCGCCCAGCTGTCAAGGTATATTAAGAAAAATTTCCCATTACAGAATTCTTCATTACATGCACAAGAAAGGCAAGGCTAAAAAATGACATGTTTCAGAGATAAAAATCAGCACCTTATGAGCAGAAGGACCAGAGTTGCACAGAACCATGTACTAGAGAAAAGAAAACATGCAAGGCAGTCTTGGAGGTATTATTCCAATACTTAGTGGCTTGCAAAAATTTTCATCTGTCCTGTAAAACTAGATGAGCTACTATCCTATTCAAGGCCTATGTATCCCACTACTGCAAGTGATAAACATATTCCCAAGCAGACTACATGGGAGGTCTTGTCTAACACTCGTGTGATTCACTTTTCACATGTAGGTGCTTCCAAGGACTTGAGTCCCCTTGCTGGGGTCGGGATAGGCTCTACTCAGTGTTCTATGTACTCCTCTATGTTTATAATTTCTTTTTAAAACTGAAAAGTTTTTAGACCATTTTGTCCGGATTTGATCCAGTGCTATCTACTCAAAATAAGCATCGAGAGCTACTATCACCTCAAATGACGATGAGTTCTTAGATTTTCACACCGTGTAGGTACATCCATACTTAGAGATGCAACAAGAGCTCTTTAATGAGATAATGAGTGTGTCGCAAGCAACCATTAGCCAAAACAGAATTCTACTTAATTGGCCAAAAGGTAAACGAAAAGGGTCACCTGCCCCTGGCCAGGGTATATAAAGGGCCCGGAGCGGGAGGAGGACATTCACACCTGAGAACACCCAGCTCCTCTCAACAGCCCACCCCACACCAGCCTCAGACACCACCATGACTGGCTCCTGCTGCGGCTCCACCTTCTCCTCCCTGAGCTACGGGGGAGGCTGCTGCCAGCCCTGCTGCTACCGCGACCCCTGCTGCTGCCGCCCCGTGACCTACCAGACCACCGTGTGCCGCCCCGTGACCTGCGTGCCCCGCTGCACGCGTCCCATCTGCGAGCCCTGCCGCCGCCCGGTGTGCTGCGACCCCTGCTCCCTGCAAGAAGGCTGCTGCCGCCCCATCACCTGCTGCCCCACGTCGTGCACGGCTGTGGTCTGCAGGCCCTGCTGCTGGGCCACCACCTGCTGCCAGCCTGTGTCTGTGCAGTCCCCCTGCTGCCGGCCCCCCTGCGGCCAGCCGACGCCTTGCAGCACCACCTGCAGGACCTTCTCCTGCTGAGCAGGTCACTGACTGCCCGGAACATGCAACTCACCTTCTGAAAAAGTCACACTCCCGTTTCTCTACTTTAACAAACCTCCTGCCCTGAGCCCGCAAGACCCCACATCAACCAAGCTGGGAACCGAGAACCGGGCTCATCATTAAGACCTGGGCCCTTCTGAAGTCTTTGTAAAGGAAGCAATTTCCTTCTACCTATCTAAGATTTTGTGGCATGTTTATTTTCTAATAAATATCTGTTCTTTGGTCTTGCAAAAACTTTGGTTTTATTTACTCATTCTAATGTTTTGTATTAAATTAACTTTTAATTTTAAAAACTGACACATAATTGTACATGTTTATGGGGTGCAGTGTGATGTTTCCATACATGTACACATTTTGTAATAATCAAGTCAGGGTGTTTAGCATATTCATCACCTCATACATTTATCATTTCTTCATGGTAAGAGCATTTAAAATCTTCTCTGTTAGCTATTTTGAAATATACGATACAATATTATTAACCATAGTCATCCTACTGTACATTAGAATACCAACACTTACCCCTCCTATCTATCTGTAACTTTGTACCTGTTGACCAATCTCTGCTTATCCTCCCCTCCTCTCACTCTCCCCAGACTCTGGTAGCCAGTATTCTACTCTCTACTTCTATGAGATTAACTTCTTTAGATTTCACATAGGAGTGAGAGAATGTGCTGTTTGTCTTCCTGTGCCTGGTTAATTTCACTTACCATAATGTCCTCCAGGTTCATCCATGTTGTTGCACATGACAGTATTTCATTGTTTTTATGGCTGATAGTTTTCATTGTGTGTGTGTGAGAGTGTCATATTTTCTCTATCCATTCATCCATTGATGGGACACTTAGATTGTTTTCATATGTTGTCTGCTGTGAATAGTGCTGCAACAAACATGGAAGTGCAGATATCTCCTCAACATACTGATTTCATTTCCTTTGGACATATACTCAGTAATGGGATTGCTGGATCATATGGTAGTTCTATTTTTGGGGGACCCTCCATACTGTTTTCCATAATGGCTATGCTACTTTACATTCCCTCCAACCTTGTATGAGCTCCCCTTTTACCACATCCACACCAGGATTTGTTACTTTTTTGTATTTTTGATAATAGCCATTCTAATTGGGGTGATATGGTATCTCATTGTGGTTTTGATCTGCATTTCATGATGATTAGTGATGCTGAGCACTTCTTCATATATGTGTTGGCCATTTGTGTGTTTTCTTTTGTGAAATATCTATTCAGGTCTTTTACCTATTTTTAATTGGATTTATTATCGTTATTCACTGTTGAGTTGTTCAAGTTCCTTATATATTCTGGATATTAACCCCTGGTCAGATGCATAGTTTGAAAATATTTTCTCCCATTCTCTAGGTTGTCTCTTCACTCTGTTGATTTGATTATTTCCTTTGCTGTGCAGAAGGTTTTTACTTTTATATAATCCCATTTGTCTACTTTCACTTTTGTTGCCTGTGCCTTTGAGGTCTTATCCCCCCAAGAAAAAAACCATTGCCCAGACTAGTGCCATAAAATGCTTCCTGTATGTTTTCTTCTAGTAGTTTTATTATTTGCGGTCTTATATTTAAGTATTTAATCCATTTTGGGTTGTTTTTAAATACGTTGACAAATAGGGTCTAAATGCACTGTTTGCCTACCATATGCAAGTCACAGGCTACATGGTATAAAATAGAAATTAAAATTGAATTAAAAATGTTCCCTTCTTCAAAAAGCTTCTAGGGACATGAGTCATATTCACCTATAATTCATCTAAAAAGTAGAATATGAAAAAATAAAAGTACAACACTGTGTGGTATCAACACAGAAGTCACTATTGGTTGAGGAAAAAAAGAAAGATTGAAAAGAGAAGCTAACATTTTATATGGGTTCAGATTGTGCTACCCAGATCAGAGGGATGGCATTCGTAGCAATAGAAATAGTATGAGCAAAGGTATGGAGGGAGGGGAACCATAGCATTGTTCAGAGTACAGTTTGGCTGGGGGCACTGGATATATAGAGAGTGATAGTGAAAGAAAGATTTGGAAAATTTGTATGCTTTGAATACTAGACAAGGGAGTACACCCTTAATGCAATAAGCAGTAAGGAGCTGTTGAAAGTTTTGGGGCAGGAAAATGGCATAACAAGAGCTGGGCATTGGGACAATTCTCATGATAGCACCTTATAAAGACAGAGGTCAAAGGCCAGAGAAATAAGTTGCACAGAACTATACAGAAACTAATCAGGAAGATATTGCCCTGGTCCAACCGATGTACAATAAGAGCTCAACTAAGATAATACCCATGGAATAAAGAAGACACAATGAGTATGGCAGATGTAGAAACCCAGAAAGTATATTAACTTAGTTGAATGTGGGAAACAAAAACGACTAGGAAGCAAATGTGATTTATTCCAATTATAAGTCTCTGGTCCACACCAGGGCCTATTGTGGGGAGGGGGGAGGGAGGAGAGATAGCATTAGGAGATATACCTTATGTAAATGACGAGTTAATGGGTGCAGCACACCAACATGGCACATGTATACATATGTAACAAACCTCATGTATACATATGTAACAAACCTGCATGTTGTGCACATGTACCCTAGAACTTAAAGTATAATAATAATTTTTTTTAAAAGTCTCTGGTCCAGATACTTAAAAGAACTTTAACATATTTATACTTATTTATTGTGTATTTAAAGTTGCTAGTCCATAGTGTCATCTGTCTATCATCTAATATTTATATTCTTGAGCTATTACAAAATACCTTTTTTAAGAAAAAAAGACAAATACAAAGAGCTTTACTAACATTAATTGATTCTGAAAAGTAGCATGGTATAAAATAAAAAGAACTGGTCTAGGAATGAGTGATAGGAGTTTTATACCCAGCTCTTCTAGTTGTGTACTCTGGGAATGGAACAAGTCACTTAACCTCTCCAAGACTCAAGAGTATTCTAACACCAACTAATGTTAAGTGAAAATGAAAAGTGCTCCATACCACACCACCAATGTTCCCATTTAGAACTTTGAGACTAAATAGTTCTTTACTCAACTCTTTTCCTTGATTAATCCCTCCTGTTACTACTACACTGATTTTTATACTAGAGCAAGATATGAAACAAACAGATGGGGTCCTGCTTTCTGTATAAGCCTTTAGTGCTCTGGGCATAGTAGAAGTTAATAAATATGTGCTATTTATAATAAGAATGATGTCAGTTTCTACACCTATAAAATTAAGTGGTGGAACAAGATAATTTACACATTTTTGATCTCCAACGTTCAGCGATTACATATAACCATTTTCAACGTCATACCTACAGTCATAGTTACCATATGACATGAACATCTTTACTGATGCTGGCATGAATCACATTGTAATATAACCCTATTCCTGTATAAACACCACCACCTCATAAAATGCTAACTATGTGTTTCTATTCATGATGGGAAGGGAGAAATAAACCTACCCCAAGTAGAAATAATATGTTTTTGTCCAGACTTTTTTCATGTATGTTATGTAACCCTAAACTCCCAGTAGAAAATCACATTCTTTCTTCCAGCAATGGCCAGGAATTGTTTTAACTTTTATTTTGTCGAAATTTATCTTAATCTCTTTGCATTTATTATACTACACCTCTTGAACTATATTTGGTCACCCATTTTCTAACCTGCCTTATAAAGCAGAAAAAAGTATTTTCTAACTCTTGCTTTTTCTTTGATTGATTTCCCTTCCTAAATTCAGTTGTCATGCTCTTTGGTCTAATATCTTTTCACAGGACACACAGTTTAGTAATGTGAAATGACATAAATTAAAAATAAATTCTGCCTTTGAGAAATTATATGCCAGATAATCCATATACCGGTGATTTTTGTCTTTCATAGAGAAGTGTAGATTTCATTAAAATATTTTGCAATCTTTTTCCAATTACTGAACATGAATTTTAGCCTCTCTTTTAAGAGACATTGGAATTGAACAGGTTTTGTTTTATATATCCTCCTGAGTGATCAATGTTTCCTCAGATATGAATGTGAAGTTCAGGAGATATCACAGAAATTGGAAAGATTTCATTTCAGTGAAAAATATATGAATTTCTATGAATGTAGAGTTTATCAGAATTTCTATCTGGCTAATAAGATTATAGAGAGAGAGTATAATCTTACTAGTCTAAAAAATATAAAGCAGTCTTACATAGGACAGTCATGATTCATAATTCTTTTCTGGAGACTTGAGGTTTGGTGAATACAATCCCCAAAATCACATCATCTTATGGGTGAGAGTCACCTTGTCAGATGATATGCCCACAAGTGCAAAACTGAAGCTGAAGCTCAAGTAGAAATTACACCACTGTTTGAAAACAAAATGTTAACATTTTTACCAAGGACAAACACATTTGGTGAGTATTAGCTGAGCAATAAGGAAAAATCAATTTCAAGATATATTTAAAACAATTCAGCATTTGAACCATCAGAGGGCCCTAGAAAGGCTGGTTTAAAGAGTAACAAGATAAAAATGTTGCTCGCCACAGATAGAGGAATTGGTCAAGACTTATAAAAAGCCCGAGGTGGAATAGGCAGCCACAACTCAGAAACTCCTCCAAGCAACCCAAACCTCAGACCAACTCCTGACACCATGGCCTGCTGTCAGACCAGCTTCTGTGGATTTCCCAGCTGCTCCACCAGTGGGACCTGTGGCTCCAGCTGCTGCCAGCCAAGCTGCTGTGAGACCAGCTCCTGCCAGCCACGCTGCTGTGAGACCAGCTGCTGCCAGCCAAGCTGCTGCCAGACCAGCTTCTGTGGGTTTCCCAGCTTCTCAACCAGTGGGACTTGTGGCTCCAGCTGCTGCCAGCCAAGCTGCTGTGAAACTAGCTGCTGCCAGCCAAGCTGCTGTGAGACCAGCTGCTGCCAGCCAAGCTGCTGCCAGACCAGCTCCTGCGGAACCAGCTATGGCATTGGTGGTGGCATCGGCTATGGCCAGGAAGGCAGCAGTGGAGCTGTGAGCACCCGTATCAGGTGGTGCCGCCCAGACTGCCGCGTGGAGGGCACCTACCTGCCCCCCTGCTGTGTGGTGAGCTGCACACCCCCATCCTGCTGCCAGCTGCACCACGCCGAGGCCTCCTGCTGCCGCCCGTCCTACTGTGGGCAGTCCTGCTGCCGCCCAGTCTGCTGCTGCTACTCCTGTGAGCCCACTTGTTGAA